>NC_080418.1:42877727-43245227 GCF_029873635.1 Malania oleifera
AGAGAGAGATAGAGGATTCTTCGTGAAAGGGATAGTAAGCGGAATATGCCGGGGTGCATAACCAACGCGATTCTCTGAATACAATATGTCATAAATCACTTGTAAGGGGCAGGGACCGAGGTTTTTCCGCGACTACGGGGTAAGATCCTCAGGGCCCTCACGATCAAGAAGGGGGGGTGGGAGAGCCGGCACGCAGCACTATATACACGGGTTTCGATTCGGCGCTCCCCTTCAGCTCCTCAAGTCCCCTCTGGCTTTGGGTGGGCGGCGGCGTTTATTAAAATCCACAACCTTCACTTTCTTATTGCATTCAATTTTCACGGGGCATTTTTTGTGGTTTACATATAAAATGTTATAATTAAAGATACATTTCTTCAGGTGCTCTTGTGGGTCTAGTGTAATGGATATTGAATTTACTCATTTTATGATTTTTTCACATTTTTAATATAGATTATAGTTGCACATAATTAAAATTTTACAGCCATACAAAAAATTTTCACATTAAAAGAAAATATTAAAATTATAAATATTATTATTTTGTTTTTTATTTTTCACAAATTTCATTTGCTAATAAAAGAATTTATCTAATTTATCAATATATCAGCAAAAGAAAATGGTATTGCCATCTGTCCTTTTTTATTTTTCTTATAATGCATTTGTTAGAAATAGAATTTAATAATTTACCAATATTCCAGAGAAAAAGAAAGTATTACTTATCTTTAACAACTACTGAATTAGATATAGTTTAATCTAATTAATAAATATGTCATGCCCATGATTGCATATGAATAATATTATGTAAGATATTTTAATATTTTTAATAATATTTATATTTATATTTAAAACAAATTAACAATAATTATTACAATTTAGTTTGCAAATATTGAAATGTGAATAATAAAGTTATTCATAAAATTTAAATTTAAAATTAGAAAATGCAAACACCAACATTAGATACTATGACATAACATAAATATAGGGATATAAAAAATATTTAAAAATATAAAATATGATTTGTAACGAATATTCTAGTTGAAATTATGAAAAATATTTTACACGACATTATAGATAAAAAAAAATTAATTAATAGGTTTTTCATTACTTCCTTTTTTATAAAAATCTCAATATATGGTTTCTTGTTGTAAATGAAATAAAAAGAGAATTTTACAAAATTTAAAGTAAAGAAATTTGAAATTATACAAATTCAGCAGTCTAGTTCTTCAGGATCTAAATGTTACTAATCATCTTCTTTCTTCCACAATTTTGATTGTAAAACATGTCCTTATATAAGTAAAGGTTGTATTGGCATCCCAAAGATAAATTTCATAATGAACCATTATGTGGACATATCAAAAGTTATAATATATTCTCAAGATAGTCATCCACATGCATAATATACACATTTTACAACACTTCCCCTTGGATGACTATACACTATGAATATGTCTCGTTTAAACCTTCGCTAAGGAAAACCCTATGGGACAAAATTTTAACGAAGGAAAAAGAGTACAGTATTCATATTTCCCCTCAAAAATAAAATCAATTAAAAATGTTCTTAAGTTATCGTATTTCAATGTTATGTACATGTTTTTTGAAAATTAAAATTGACAATGCTTTTGTGAATAAATCTGCTAAGTTGTCACTTGAACAAATTTTGCAAATGTCAACATCTTTTTTCCTTCAGAAGTTCATGAGTATAAATTAACTTTGGTGAAATATGTTTAGTTTTATCACTTTTTATGTACCCACCTTTGATTTATGTAATATATGTTGCATTATTCTCGTACAATATTGTTGTTTTGTCCTTTTCCAGTGATAATCCACTTGTCCCTTTAATGTGTTGGATTATAGTTATTAACCATACACATTCACGACTTGTTTCGTGAACTGCCAATATTTCTGAATGGTTTGAAAAGGTAGCAGTAATCGTTTGCCTTACAGATCGTCATGAGACAGCAATCTCACCACATATAAAAATATAGTTTGTTTGTGATCGAGCTTTATAAGGTTCAGAAAGATATCCAGCATTAGCATATCCTTTCAACACAGACTTTACTCCCTTTAGGTAAAACAAACTCATATTAGATGTACCGCGGAGATAACAAAGAACATATTTTACTCTATTCCAATGTCTCTGAGTTGGTGTAGAACTAAATCTTGCTAACAAATTTACCGCAAAAACTATATTTGGTGTAGTGCAATTTGCAAGATACAAGAGTACTCCAATTGCACTAAGATAGGGTACTTCAGAACCAAAGATTTATTCATCATCTTTTTTAGGACGAAAAAGATCCTTTTCACATCAAGTGAACGAACAACCATCGGGGAGCTTAATGGATAAGATTTATCCATATAAAGTTGTTTCAAGATTTTTTTTACATAAGATGATTAATGAATAAGAATTCTACTTGTTAAATGTTCAACTTGAAAACCAAGACAAAATTTTGTCTTCCCAAGATCCTTCATTTCAAATTCTTTCATTAAGTAGTCAGCAGTCCTTGAAATCTCATCTGGAATTCCTACTATGTTTATGTCATCAACATAAATTGCGACTATAACAAATCTAAAATTTATCTTCTTGATAAAAACACAAGGATAGATAATGTCACGCCTCGAACCCGAAAATGGGACCCAGGGGTGAAGATGTAATCTAACTTGTCCCTATATCCAACGAAACATCCAAAGATATAGTACAAAGGATGAGGGTTTGACCCATGGGGTTTCCAGATACCCTATACACATCCAAATACAATCATATACACAGCGGAAAAAAGTCACTCTATATACATATATGGTACCATACCAGAGTCTATACAAGAGCAGAAAAAAAAAAAAAAAAAAAAGCTTTATCATACAACGTACATCCGGGTGCCCAACAAATCCCAAAATGACAACCCACCAAAACACAAGTCCTAGCACTTACCCAAGTGCTACCTGCAGTACACCAGCCACTACGCTTCTGACACAAGGATGCTAGTTTCGGTTACTTGAAGGACCTAAAAATATGTACATACAATAGGAGCGAGACACCTCTCAATAAGGAATAATACAGGTTATATTGGTGTGTGACATTTGAGTGTTATCATGATGCAACATACATGTAGTTTAATGCAGTTCCAGTACTAATTTGACAACAGTGCATACACGCACACACACACATGATCAGCAATCCCGGTGTCGTCACACCCATTGGCCCAAAGCCGGCCCGCGACATACGGCGTTGGCACGTAGTCAACCCGCGTAACATGACGCCACCGGCACATGGCTAGTCCCTGACTCCCATGGCATTGTACCGACGCTAAACTGGTGGATTCACACCCTTCGCCCTGATCTACCAGAATAGGCTCACGCCCTTAGATATAGAGCCAGATACTCAACCAATTCATATGCTCTCGGATACAGAGCCAGACACTCTCAGTACCTGGAACAAATTCGGAACCACGTTCCTACTAGCATTTCAACCAATCACACACACATGCATGCTCGTATAACCAAACAAACCACACCTATTTGGTAATCTAAAATCATGGTTTTTCAAACACGTATAGTTTAAAACAAGTGAAGGCACGACCATCCCTATAACACGGTATAAATCAACATATACATTTGGTTTTCAACAAAACCAGGGATACAACCCGTTGCCCTTTTTTTTCCAAAACTGTAATCTTGAAAACCCTATAGTTTTCCCCGATTAGATCCCCCCAAATGAGTAGCAATAACACACACAGGACCGTGAACCACAGTTTCACTGAGTCTGATTTCAAAAATAACCGATATAAACACAATTCCCCTACCTTTTCTCCAAATAGAAATTCCCGAACTCTAAGACTCCTAAACAATGAACCGAGTTCCAAAACCTAAAAATCATAGTACAGAAGATACTCACAACTCCTTCCTCTACCAAACTATCGGATCAGAAAATAAAACAGAGCCTTACCTCGATTTAAAGCCGAAATCCAAAAATCTCCGAAACGGGATTCTGATCCATAGATTTTGTAGAGAATCCTTCCACGATCCTCATGGTAACTTCAGATTAACGATTCTCGCGACGAACGGCGAATAAATCTAGAGAGATAGAGAGTAAAGAGAGTTCTAGAGAGATAAAAAGAGAGAATTGAGTTTTCTTAGCTGAAAAGTAAAGAGAATTGATATTTATAACCCTTTGACTTGGTCGTCCTCGTCGACGCGATGGCGTACTCATCAACAAGGTCATATAGACAGCTCGTCGACGAGACGATGGATTCGTTGACGAATCTTGATATCACTGAGTCCCGAAATCTCTCAGCTTCTCCTTGTCGATGAGCTTTTGAACTTCGTCGACAGGACTTACATGGGCTTCGTCGACAAATCAGGCTTCGTCGACGAAATCTGCTAAATTCCAAATTTGCCTCTCTCTTATTTATTTAAAACCACATATCACGGTTCGGGTTCTTACAAATAAGATTATTTTCATATCTAATTTTCAACAAATATTCACTTAGACGATTGTACCACATTCGTCCAAATTGTTTCAGTCCATACAAGGATCTTTGAAATTTAACATAATACATTTGTCGTTGTTTTGGATAATATGCTTCAGGAATTTTAAATCCTTCAGGAATTTTAAATCCTTCAGGAATTTTCATATATATGTCATTATCCAATGAGTCATACAAGTAAGTTGTTACTACGTCCATGAGGCGAATGACAAGTCCTTCAGAAACCATTAAACTAATAAGAAATGAGAAAGTAATCGCATCCATAACAGGGGAATAGGTCTCATAATCTATACCAGGCCTTTGTGAGAAACCTTGTGCTACAAGACGCGCCTTGTATCTCATAATTTCATTCATTTCATTTCTTTTACATACAAAAACCCATTTATACCCAACAGGTTTAACATTCTCAAGCGTTTGGACTACTGGTCCAAATACTTTACGTTTGGCTAATGAGTCTAGCTCAGCTTGTATTGCTTCTTTCCATTTTGGCAAATTATTTCAATGTCGACATTCTTCTACAGCTTGAGGTTAAGGCTCATTATCATTAATAATTTTTGAAGCAAACGCACATGCAAACACATTGTCAACAACAATTTCATTTCTTCTTCGCATATTTCCAAATTTTAATGAGATCTCATAATTTTTCAATACCGGAAACACTTCTGGTGTTACTTTTGTGGAAATATGGGATTGTTGATTTATATTTATTTTAACCTCTTCTTAAGTGTTAATGACCTCTTTTGGAGTGTCACTTTTATTCATTTCCTTTTTTCTTTCAAGGAACAGTATCTTTTGCACAAATTGGTCTACCACGCTTCTGGCGCATTTTAGATTCAATAGATGTTATTCCCATTGGGTGTTCTTCAAGAACAATCAATCTAGCAAGAATATTTGCGGCTGGAACATGTGATTGAGTTACCCTTTTTGTTGTCTGTAAAAACCTTTGACAATTGATTTGCAGCACTATGCAAATGAATTATTCTTTGAACTTCAAGTTTACATTGATTTGTGCGTGTATCAAGATTAGACAAAGTTGGTGTGTTCCAACAAATTTCTTGTGTAGTGACCTGAAAAATAATAGTATTTAAATAATAAGAGAGAGAGAGAGAGAGAGAGAGAGAAATAGATACAGAAACAGAAAGAGGCCGTAAACTTCGTCGACGACATTGCATTTTGAGGGAAATAAAAATTTCAAAAATTTCCAGGGCTTCGTCGACGAACACAGGGTTTCGTCGACGAAGGTATAAAGGATTTCATCGACGAACACAGGGCTTCGTCAACGAGAAAATACCGATAGATGGTTTGGGTTGCTCTGAATTTCGTCAATGAATACAGGGTCTCATCGACGAATTTTATAAAGGGCTTATCGATGAGGTGACGTGTCTCGTCGACGAACTTGACCCTATAAATAGTGGAAACTCGGGATATTTATCATTTTCACTGCGTCTCTCTCTCTCCTCTCTTTCTCTCTCTCTCTCTCTCTCTCTCTCTCTCTCTCTCTCTCTACGTCTCCCTCTCCCTTCTCTCTTCGATTTCGGCCCCACTAGTCACCGGATCGACGATCCGAAGCTACCACGACATTCCTGACGGAGTTCTCTACATATCTGCCAGAGCGGATCGTCGGGAAAAAGAGTTGAAATTCATCCCAAATTCAGGGTAAGGTCTTTTAGTCCACTTTTGGCCTTATGACAGTTATAGGAAATGATGTAGGCGAAGAAATACTAATATTATGTTCTGGCATATATTGTTTTCAGGGTGTTTTGTAGGAGGCCCTGCGGGTGTTAGGCTGGTATTCCGTAAGGGCTTTCCAATAGTCGGGTAAGAGAAATATGTTATGCTAGGTATTTTTAGAAACATTATACAGCTTATTTAATTATGAAAAATTATGTATTTAAGTATGGTGTGACTTGTGAACATGAATATGGTATAGGTATATGTTTTACGAATGTTAGTTTCATGATTTTACGAATCTCAGTACCATGAGTATGTGAATTTCAGTACTATGATTTCATGGATTTTAGTACCATGATTATACGAATCTCAGTATTATGAATATGCAATTTTCAGTGTTATGAATAGATAATTCTCAGCAGTACGACGTATGAATTACAGTACAGTTTATGCAGTATCATGGTTATTTCAGTACTTCAGAATCATGGTAAATCATATTTATATATATATAGAAATGTACTATATGATATCAGACCCTGTTGGACTTGCAGCTACAGAGCATGGTACCATTGCTACAGACACTATGTTACTTTATGAGTGCAACCACCTATTTAGATAATACGTGGTAAGGTCGATCACCTAGGCCCTTGAAGAGGTCAGGCTCCCCATCCAGATATGGGTTGAGGTGGGCAGATCGACTGACGGAATTCAATGATTTATTCTTGGTTAGCCAGTCAGGGTAAATCCCTCCTACGGGCCGCACAACCCTGTCATGAGGGGACAAGTCATGACACACAGATAGCCATAGGGAACAGTTTCAGTTACTATTACATACATACGGATTTACAGAAACAGGGACCATACTTATGTACACTAGAAGTACTTTGAATTATAATCTATAATACTGCTATGTTAAGCAACATGGAAAAAGGGGTGGTGTATTTTATTATTCATACTGTACTTTGTATTCAGTTATTCATGTTTATATGAAAACAAATTTCATGACATATATATATAGTAGCTCATTTGCCACACACTAGTAATAGCATATTTCTTCTTACTGAGCATTGGCTCATCCTAGTATTGAAAAAATTTTTAGGTGATCCAGGTAGGCGAGTAGATCAGGCTCGCAAATAGAGGGGCATCTGTAGTGCCCTGTCAACAAAGTGAGTATAGTGGAGGATTTTTGTATTGCCCTAACTAGCTGAGGGTATTTTGGGAAAACAGTGATATGTGTATATTCTGGGGAAAAAAAACATGGCAGTACTCTGGTATTGGTATATATGACATGGACATGTTTATTCAGTTTATGTTTTTCGATGCTTAGGTTAATAATTGGGTTTTTCTACAGTATGATATCAGAGCATGTTAGACATCATGGTACAAAATAAAATTAAAAAACCCAGTTTATTAAGCAGGTCGTTACATCTTGTGTTTTTAATCCTTTACCTTTTCCTTCTCCTAACGACAGGAAAACTGATTCATCAAATTGACAATCTAGAAATCTTGTTCTAAAAAGATCACCTATTAGTGGTTCAAGATATCTAATGATAGAAGGAGAATCAAAACCAACATAAATACCTAGTCGACGCTATGGTTCCATCTTACTTCGCTGCGCAAGTGCAATAGGAATATATACTGCTCAACCAAAAATTCTAAGATGAGATATATTAGGTTGGTGGTTAAACACAAGCTATGAAGGTGAAAAATTGTGATATGCAATTGGTCTAATTCTAATCAAAGACTCAGCATGCACTATAGCATGACCCCAAGTAGATGTAGGAAGCTTTGATTGCATAAGCATAGGTCTAGCAATAAATTGTAAACGCTTAATGAAGGATTCCGCTAAACCATTTTGTGAATGAACATGTGCAATAAAATGTTCAACATTTATTCCTATTGACATACAATAGTCATAAAATCCTTCTAAAGAAAAATTCACCTACATTATCTAAACGGACAGTCTGAATGGGATGATTAGAAAAACTTGATCTTAACTTTATTATTTGAGCAAGAAATTTAGCAAAAGCAACATTACAAGTTGAAAGTAGACAAACATGTGACCATCGAGTGGAAGCATCAATTAAAACCATGAAATATCGAAATGGTCCGCAAGTTGGATGGATTGTACCACAAATATCTCCTTGTATTTTTTGCAGAAAAGATGGAGACTCCAAAGATAAGTTAGATAGAGAAGGTCTAACAAGTAGTTTTCCTTGAGCACAAGAAATACAAAAATAATCACCAGGTAAAATAACTTTCTGATCCTTTAATGGATGTCCATGTGTATTTTCAATGATTCGTCGCATCATAATTAAACCAGGATGGCCAAGACGATCATGCCAAAGTATAAAACTTCAATGCTCGGAGCACTTCCGGTGCATAAAATTTGATTCAACCATCCTTATTTTTGTGAAATATAAACCAAATGAAAAAACTTGAAAATTTTTCCAATATGATCTTCTTGTTTGAAAATGTAGATGTAATTAAAAGATATTCCATATCTCCTTCATTTTTGGTTTCAACATGATATCCATTGCGACATATATCTTTTAAACTTAGTAGATTTCTTTGGGATCCATTAGAATACAATCCATCATCAATATACAATTTTGTCTAATTTGGAAACATAATATGAACTTTTCCAGAGCCCTCTATTGCATTTGCAGAGTCAGATATTGTATTAACATTAATTTCAGCTAATGTTAATTGCAAAAAATATTTGTTAACATGAAAAATTGTGTGAGTCGTACCACTGTCCACCAAACACATGTCATTCTCCATTTTTTCAAGTTTATTTTGTATTATCTAGTAAATAAAAAATAAAATTTAAGAATTAAGAAAGATAACAAAATATTATCAAGCATATTATATGTAAAACTTTTAAAAAATACATAAAGTAATTTATTTCAAAATAATATAAACATGAAGATAATTTAATAGCAGATATTTCTATCCCCAATCAAATGATCAATTTTGCCACTAGGATCCTAAAAAAAAATTAGAAACATCAAAATCAACATCCAATTGAGACTCATACTTAACATCAATGGGTTTAGACAAATTCACTTCAACATTTAGACAAATTCACTTCAACATTTTCCCCTTTTCCTTTTAACAATGCCTTGTAAAGATCAACTAGGTGTTTAGGAGTGCGACATATTCGAGACCAATGACCTTTTGTTCTACACCGATAACAAATATTGTCATTATATTGTACTTTGTTATTTTGTTAAGAACTTTCTTTATTCTTTACCCATTTTCTCTGAATCTTTTCAGCACCTTTGCTTTCAAACTTTGAAAGATGATCATCACGGGTTCAACAATTTTGCCTACCACAACCCCTTTTACCACCACAACCTCTTCCACAACCTTGACAAAAAGGCACATTCACTTCAGAAAATGGTGTTGAGCCAGTTGGACGAGATTGATGATTTTTCGACAAAATCTCATTATTTTGTTCAACTACTAGTAAACAAGAAATTAGTTCGAAATATTTTGTAAATCTATGCTCTCGATTTTGCTGTTGCAGGAGCACATTTGAGGTATGGAAAGTCAAATATGTTTTTTCTAACATATCATCATCGGTAACTTCAATTTAGAGCTAATTTTAAACAAGGCTGAATTATATTCACTTACAATTTTAAAATCTTGCAGTGGCAAGTGTATTCAATCATATTGAGCTTTTGGAAGAATTATCGTTTTTTTTATGTTCATATCTCTCCTTCAAGTTGTTCCAAAGGACTAATGGGTCATTAATAGTAACGTACTCAATTTTCAATTCTTCGTGTAAATGGTGTATTGTCTTTGCGCAATCCTGTAAGGATGCTTAATTTCCTTCTTCAACTGTACTACCAAGATTTATAGTATTAAGGTGAATCTTAGCATCAAATACTCATGGTCGATAATTTCTTCCGAAAATATCAAGGGCAATGAATTCAAGCTTTGTGAGGTTTGACATCATAAAGTCGCTTTGAAAAAATAAATAAAAATTCAAAGTTAGGTAAATATTAAAATGAAAATGTTATTCTCACATATATTTCAACATAAAAACATTTAAGGACACATATTCAAGATAAGAGATATAGTTAACACATAAAATAATTTGGAAAAAAAAAACTAAAGTTATATAGATAACAAATGTTAAAAAAAAACAAGATTCTTACCTTTGAATAATACCAATGAAACTTATAAGATTCTGTTATACCATTAGAGACTTGATCATGCTAATAATGTGTTTTAAATGAAATAAATAGAGAATTATAAAAAAAAATTAAATTAAAGAAATTTGGAACCATAGAAATTCAGTAGTCTAATTTTTTAGGAACTAGATGTTGCTAATCATCTTCTTCTTCTTCTTTTTTCTCAATTTTGGTTCTAAAACATGTCCTTATATAGACAAAGATTATATAGGCATCCCCAAAGGTCAATTCCACAATGAACCATTATGTGGGCATATCAAAAGTTATAACATATTCTTAAGATAATCATCCACATGTATAATATACACATTTTACAACACTTCTTCCCCTGAATTTGCTACCTAAAATCTTAATTATTATTATTATTATTACTATTGTTGTTGTTGTTGTTGTTTAATATTGATCAATTAATGAGTTTTATAAATTTTAAATGTTTAGAATTTATTATTTGGAACGTACTTCTAGGTTTATAGTTTCATTTCTAAATTTTATCTTTTAGAAATTATATTAATATTTATCTAAATTATGCTAGACATTTCACAATAATATTAGAAGATATTAAAGGAATATTTATTTTATTATGGGATATACATTTTATTCAACATTTATAATACCTTAGTATTTAATTTATTTTTAAATGAAATGAAATTTTTTAGATCCAAATATTGATCTATTTAAATAAAAAAATTTAAATGTAGATTGGTTTAATGTTATTAAATTTATTTTCTTTTAGAAATGCTTGTCTTATTTTTAAAAGAGAATAAAACTTTTTTTCAACAAATAATATTTAAAATATTTGTACTTTTATATATAATTAGCAAGTATGCCACCTGCATTGCTTTTGATTGCTTGTAAATAATATTATATTGTACATGAGATACAATTATGATTTATGACACCGCACAAATGCATTGACAATAAAAACTTAAAAATAGAATACGATATAGAAATGCTCTAATTAAAAACATCCAAAATATTAAATATTGATATTTACGTAACATAGATTGGCGGAAAATGATTTATATAGCCAACCTTACCAAATAAGACTCAAGGTTTGGCTTTGTTGTTTTGTTGTGCTGTATGTAACATAGATTAAAAATATTAATAAACACATAAATTTTAAATTATTTTTATTTTGTTAAAAAAATCTCAAAATATGAATTTTTTCAATGAAAATATTGATAAATTATTTAAAATTTCTAAATTATGATTTTCTTTTTAAAATATTTATAACGTTTTTTGTGTAATTAATGAACAATTAGTGAGTTTTTAAATTTCAAATAAAATTAAATTTTACTATTTCAAGCTACTTCTAGATTTATAATTTTATTTATGTAATTTCCTTTTTAAAAGTTATATTATAATATAATATTAGACACTTCACAAAATATCAAAAGATATTAAAGGAATTTAGTTGGTTTACTGTGTGATCTAACTTTTACTTAGTATTTTTAATAACATTACATTTATTTTATTTTATTTATTTTATCAAATATATTTTTTAGGTTCAAATTTTTACATATTTAAAATAAAAATTTTAATGTAAATTTACTTATTTTTCTTGAATTTAGTTCTTTTTAAAAATATTTTGTTTTAATTTTAAAATGATAATAATATTCTTTATAAAATAATTTACATTGTTCATACTTTTATATATGATATGTATATAAATTGGTTAGTTCATTTTTCTACCAAATAAAATTTCTTTAGCTTCAAAATTTTAACTCATCAAAAATAAATATTATAAATACAATTCTATCTAAGATGAATTTGCTTTTGATCTTAGATTCAATCTGATTCTAGAACTCATTCTTCAAAACATCATAGGCTTATATATACCTACTAGGTTTAACGACTTTTATATAAGTCTTTTTAGAAAATAGTCCTTGTACTTAATTGAAATTATAAGGGAGTACCATTTTTGAGTCCAGAAATTAAAAGCCCATGTGACTACCTAAAATAAATTTTACATTTTTTAGGGGAGCACGTGCCCAATAGGATACAGTAAAGGGGCAAGAGATACAAGAGAATACATTGTAAAATATGTTGAGAAATATAGAGAAACTACATTGCAAAATATAAGGAAAATACAAAAAAGAAAAAGGAAATCTATAGAGAAGTTGAGCTACACCCATGTGCCAAGGAATATTTTGATGCATCTGCAGGATCTCTGTTCACCAATTCAGAAACAAATTTGAATTAACCAAAGTTGTTAAATGAAAATAAAAATCCAAAGAAAGCATGCACAAAGATACCTTGACTTTTCAAATCAATTTGGAAACAATCCTCAAAAGAATATTGTAAAAATCAATCAAAATTTGGACTGTCTCCCCTCATACGCTCAGCCAAACTCTCCATTGAATGGAGAATTAGCCATATCACAAGAATTGGGGATTGTATTGATATAGGAAGGAATGCTAGTGATAGGATTGCTGCTTAGAAGGAAAGAAGGAAGAAAGGAAAGATCAGACCTTGCCTATATTGACCTAAGACTAACCCTATAAATAGAGGAGTCTCGCACAGAACAAAGCATACCAAGAAGAGAGAGAGGACAAACACAAACAGAGATAAAGGGGCAGACTAATAGAAGGAGGAAGGCACACTAAAAGAATCCAAAAGCAATACGAGGAGGTTCTAAAGAAATTGTAAAGTAACAGCAATCCTAAAGACTCCAGAAGTTTGGAGTCGTCTCCTTGGAAGACACATCCACTGGTGTCTGACTACCCACATTTGGGAGAATACCCACACAAGTGCATCTGTCCAATACACAAAAACAGACCCCTAGAAGGTTGCTCCAGACTGGCACAAAATTAACTCAAAGCAGGAAAAGAAGACTGAAGGAAATAAAGACTGCATGTAAATTTGGCTTCCCTTCCCTATTCTAATCTGCCTGCCTAAATGAATTGTTAGTGCATATTTTGAATGCAGGGGTTGAACCTAAAACCTGAACCCAAACCAACCTTGAATCGAGACAAACTCAACCAACAACCTGAACCTAAACCTCTAACCAAAACCCCCCACCTAAACCTAAACTTGTAACCAAAACCCCCTAGAATAGAACGAGACAAAACCAAGACCCATAACCCAAACAGAACCAAGCCCCGAAACCCAAACAAAGCCAAACCAAACCAGACAGAACCAGACAAAACCAAACTCGAGAACCCTAGGCCCAACCTTCGTTTTTAAATACCCAAGCCCAATCTTGTTTTTAAAACAACCCCGGCCCAGCTTCATTTTAACCCAAGCCCATAAACTAGAGACCAGGCCCAACTCATTTTCAAACTCATTTTCAAAACATTTGGGCCCAACTTATTTTTAAAACAATCGGATCCAACTCATTTTTAAATAACTAGGCCCAACTCATTTTTAAAACAAATAGGCCCAACTCATTTCTAAAACATCTGGGCCCAACTTTTTTTAAAACAACCGAGCCCAACTCATTTTTAAATCCAACCTGGCCTAACTCATTTTTAAAACCAACCAAACCCATGGAACAAGCCCAACTTGAAACATATCTAAGCCCACATGGGTCCACGGGATTGACTCGTTCGAGTCAACCCAGGAAAGACTCTGTGGGCATTCAAACGAGTTAACTCGTCCCCAAACCCCGTGATCACTCATATGAGTTACAGAGGACACCAAAGCCCTAGAATCAACAACACTCAAATCACACCATCACAAAACAATAGAACTTGAATCACAAACACAAGAACAAGAACACTTCAATCACAGCATCACAAATAGTAGCACTCAAATCACATGCACACAATCACATGAAGCAGAAAGAAATAAAAAAGGGGGGATACTTATCTTCTATGAGCTTCACACTCAAACCCCAAGGAAGGGTAATTATCATAACGAGACCTTCGATCGGGTCCTGATTATGCGCCTAAATTGCGTAATTAGGTATCCAAAACAATGCATTAACGATTATATTTTTAATTAAACACTTAATTATGTTCAATCTTTTAACATTGCGCTCAATTTATAATAATTAATTTTTATTTAATAATTTATGGATTTTGTGCATTTTATTATTGCAGGAAATATTTGGAAGTTAAACTTGGAATTAAAAGTGTTCGTAGAGGACTAGACACTACACGAGAGTCATGCATGTTTAAAGGGTCTTATAAGTTGGCTGTGGGCTTCATGTATATGTGTTGTTTACGTGATGGGCCTGTGCTTTGAAAAGAGAAGGAGAGCATTTGAAGAAAATAAAAAGAAAAAAAAAATTAATAGTTCAGTGGGCTTTGAAATGAAGAACGACCATTCTTCTATTGGGTTTTTTGGCACCTCACCCCATTTCTCTCCTCATTCTCTTCCTCTCAATCTCTCCCTCTTGGTTTCCTCTCGATCTCTCTCTCTCTCTTTATTCTTTTCTTTTCTTTTCTCTGTCTCATCCTCGCTCCCTCTCTCCCTCTCTTCTTTTGTTTTTTTTTTTTTGTTTTTTTCAACATCTTTGTCTCTCTCGTTTTCTCTCTTTCTTTGCTGCATGTTCCCTAGTCTCCTCTATGTAACGACCTGCCTAATTTACCATATATTTTTTTTCCCCACATAAAGATAATATTAATAATTTTAACATCCAACTAAACTATCATAATCATGATCAACCTGGATTCATAGATATAGGGATATACCTGTCATAAAACTCTGATACCCAAGTAGCAGAAAACATAAAATCATATACATGCCATAAACACCAGAAATCATACCAGAGTTCTACTATATATATATAAGTAGCAGAAAACATAAAATCATATACATGCCATAAACACCAGAAACCATACCAAAGTTCTACTATATATACAGTCATCCACAAAAAAACTAAAAAGTATTCCTAGGTGTTGGCCTAACTAGGCTTTTCAATCTTGTTTTGATGATAACAAATGAAGATGTTTTTAACATGTGTTGTTGAGTGACTTTATTTCAGGATTAAATAACTCTACACTCACTTTTATCATGGAAGCAAGATAGAAATCAAAGCCAAATCAAGTGATAGCTTCTCCAAGTATTAAAGCATTAAAAGACAAATGAAGAAGCTTAAAGGCTAAGAGGGACTCGAAGTCAAGATGAACATCAAGAGACTTGAAGACTTAGTACTTAAAAAGTCATATTCAGTAAAGTCGTTTGTAAGTACTTTAAATCAAATATAATTTAGAAATATGAAGCTCATTAGGGTGTAAAGACTTAGAGACCAGTTTTTGAAAACCTTGGAAAATGATTTTAGAAAGTTACATCTGACTCTTTTAAATTGCAAGGGTTTACAAAATCAAAATTGGAAGTTTTTGAAAAAAAGTGGACTGGTTAGTTGACTGACCAGAACACCCTGAAATGGCTCAGCCTACTAACACAAACCATATGTTGAAAACCTACCCAGTCGACTGACCATTATGAACTAGGATCAGTCAACCGACTGACAAAGAATGCAACTTTAAAATAAGCAGCCCAACCGATTGATCAAATGAACTAAATTGAGCCAGCCGAATGACAATGTCCAGCCGACGGACAATTTTTTAACATGGTCAAGCCAGCGGACTAACAATTTACTGAATTTAATTTTTGGCAGACAGAAGGGTCTCAGCCACCTGTCCATTTGACTGACCCTGTGAAAATCATTACCCAGACGCCTGTCCAACAGACCGACTCCACGGGATTTCAAATTTTTAAACTCCAACGGGAAAATTTTAAAAATTAGTTTTTCAATTATGAATGTTATAAAAACTTGGTGGACACTCCAAGTAACTTGGGGAACAAGGAAACTAATCCTAAAATGCCTATAAATACTCCTTTAATTCCAAGAATTCAATCACCAAGTGATCACACAGCACTCTTACATTCAAGCTTACAATCTCTCTCAAAGTTCTATATTGCTCACACTTCATTTGGGAGATAACTTCTGAAATTGCTGCTGAATCATCAACCTACGGTTCTTACACCGAGTTTTCTCAATCACTTAACGAACCTTTGGAGATCTCTATACTATAGTTTCATACTTTCTTTATTATTATTTGATTGAAGTATATTTTGTGCTCTAACTTGTACAACTCTGCTATGTTTTGAGAGTTTCATTGTACTTAGATTCTTGTAGCCTTCTTGTTGTATTGTTGACGGTTCAAAGCTGATTCAAAGTAAATAATGGAACTAGACATAATTTAAAGAAAGTTAAGAAAATTTGGGTTCCAAAAGTAACACCTTAAATCCTTTATTGTAAGTATGCTTTAGGACAACACCATCAAGGGAAAAGTGGTACTTGGACAGCAGGTGTTCAAGATACATTACTAGAGATAGAACCAATTTCACCACATTAACACAAAAAGATGGGGGATACGTAACCTTCGGTGACAATACCAAAGGTAAAATTGTTGGAATTGGAAAATTAGGTCAGGAGCCCTCACTTACAAATGATGATGTGTTGTTAGTAGATGGTTTGAAGCATAATTTATTAAGTATTAGTCAACTTAGTGACAAAGATTTTGAAATCATCTTTAAGAAAGACAAATGCATAATTCAAAATCCTAAGAATAATGAAATTCTATTCACAGCTCATAGAATGAAGAATATGTATTGCATAAATCTTGATAATTTAATATCTCAAGATGTAACTTGCTTGGTTGCCTTAAATGAAAATAGTTGGCTTTGGCATAGAAGATTAGGACATGCTAGCATGGATCTTCTATCTAAATTGTCTAAGAAGAATCTAGTAAAAGGCTTACCAAATACTAAATTTATAAAAGATAAAATTTGTGATGCTTACCAACTAAGAAAACAAGTGAAGATACTTTAAAAAGAAGAAATACATATCAACTAGTAGGCCCTTAGAACTCATGCACTTAGACTTGTTTGGAACTACTAGAACTCAAAGTTTAGGTGGAAAACAATATGCTTTTGTGATTGTCGATGATTACTCTAGGGGTATTATTTTTAGCCAATAAAGATGAAACTTGTGATATGTTAATAACTCTATGAAAGAAACTTCAAAATGAGAAAGGTTATAATGTTGCCAACTTTAGGAGTGACCAAGGTAGAGAATTCAAAAATAAAGATGTTGAACAATTTTGAAGTGATAATGGTATAAATCATAAATTTTCAACTCCTAGAACTCCACAACAAAATGGAGTTGTTGAAAGGAAAAATAAAACCCTTCAAGAAATGGCTAGAATAATGCTAAATGAAAACAATTTACCTAAGTATTTTTGGGCTGAAGCTGTAAATACAGCTTATTATGTGATAAATAGGGTATCTATTAGATCAAACCTAGACAAGACACCTTATGAACTATGAAAAGGTAGAAGGCCTAACATAGCTTACTTCCATGTATTTGGGTGTAAGTGCTTTGTTTTAAATAACAAAGATGACTTAGGGAAATTTGATGCCAAATCAGATGAAAGTATTTTCTTAGGATATGCTACAAATAGTAAAGCCTATAGGATCTATTATAAAAGAACACTTACTATTGTAGAATCAATGCATGTAACTTTTGATGAATCAAAACCCTTTGTAAAAGAAAGATGAAAACGAAGATATCTCACAAAAGGTGGAAAATCTTGAAATTAAGGAAGAAAAAGAAGAAAACAATGAAGAAACTTTAAAAGAAAAACCCAAAGAAAAAGATTTACCAAAAGAATGGAAATATGTTAAAAATCATCCAAAAGATCAAATTATTGGAGAACCTTCAAGAGATATAACCACTTGATCATCATTAAAGAATATATGCAACTATTATGCTTTCCTATCTCAAGATGAACCAAAAAATATAGAAGAAGCATTAAATACTGATTCATGGATTATGGCTATGCAAGAAGAGCTCAATCAATTTGAAAGAAGTCAAGTACGGAAATTAGTTCCCAAACCTAAAGATCATTCAATCATAGGAACTAAATGGGTCTTTAGAAATAAGAAAGATGAAAATGCGATAGTGGTTAGAAACAAGGCTAGCCTAGTAACTCAAGTATATAATTAAGAAGAAGGTATTGACTATGATGAAACCTTTGCCCCTGTAGCAAGAATGGAAGCAATTAGAATGCTCCTAGCCTATGCAACCCATAAGGAATTCAAGCTATATCAAATGGATGTAAAAAGTGCTTTCTTAAATGGGTATAAAAATGAAAAGGTTTATGTAAAACAGCCACCAAGTTTTGAAGATCTAAAACATCCCAATCACGTATTTAGATTAACTAAAGCCTTGTATGGTTTAAAACAAGCTCCTAGAGCTTGGTATGAGAGACTAAGTAAATTTTTACTCAAAAATGACTTTGCAAGAGGAATGGTAGACAACACTCTATTCATTAAGACTAAAAACAAGTAATCATAAGTTGATTGATTTACTTACATTCTTATTGTTGCATTAAAACAAGTAAGAAGTTGAAAAAAATTTAAATTTTTAAATTAACCCAATTCACCCCCCCCCCCTCTTGGAAATACTATTCTAATTTCACTAGGGTCTCAATCCAAAAATCCACCTAACCCTAGCTCACCCACCTCCCCTCAGTAGCTCAATCCACTTCTATTGTTGCGGGGCTCTATTCGACCTCCTACCTAGATTTCCTTAAATGTTTGTAATGCTGGGGTGAGACACCTCTTAGTAAGGGAGACAAATTAATATCAGTGTATGGCAACATGAGTATTTTTTGTGATATACTTAGAAATAGTACATAATTCTTAACAAGTATAAACAGTTATATCATATTTGAATAAAACATGATTTAACATAACATAGTTTAATATACTAAATTCCTGTATTGGAAAATCATCATATATAAACATATCATACTTAAATTTTTACCGAGGATAGATAGATAGTTAGCTATCGTCATGTCTTACCCTCCACATAACAAGGTTGTGCGGCCCAAAGACTAGACCTAACGATGGCTGGCTGACCATGCTAAGTCAATATTGGTTACAGTGTAAGTACAATGGGCCTGTTCCACCTGTGTCGGACTACCAGGGGAACTATGACACTCCCATGAAGCCACATCGACTGTCATCTCCCACACTCTACATAAGATGTGTGGTAGCACTAATATAAACATAAACATAAACGTACAGTTACGATACCGTGCTTTGTGAAACTAAACTAAGCTATCTAGGTTGTGATAACATATAATACATTTCGTGATATTGAACATAATAGTTTCATATATAAGGATAAAACATAACATAATAATATTTTCTTAAAACTTGACTTAACATGCGTAATTACAATATTTTATGCCATTATATCATAACGTAAAAATCATAATACCGACTCCGGAATAACATGACGTACTTGTACATGAAAATCTTGCACTTGTTATCACAATATTCTTAAACCATAGTTTTTGTACTATTTTTATGGTTTTCCTAAAAACTGCTATAACATGCTTATTTTGGGAAAAAATATAATATTTCAATATAACATAAATTTTATGGAAATATTATACTCATGTCACAAAAATGTTCATAGCCTTGTAAACTCATAATTTATCCTGAAATCATATTTCCATATAAAATGTGTTAAAATCATTTCCCTGTTCAAGAGCTATATTCCCAAACATAATTTTATATCATACATATTTTTCCTAAAAATAAATGTCGTTTAATTCATAATAATTTCATAAAAAATACATACTTAATTTATCCTCTTACCTAACTTACTAAGAAGCCCACAAAATATTCTTAACCTACACCCATGCGCTCCCCAGCTCAACACCCTGAAATTGCATTTTTCCCAACTAAACTTCAATATTATTCTATCTAAAACATTTTTCTCAATCTAGAAACACCAAATACCTTATAAAACTTAAAATACCCAACTTAACCAGATTTTGGGATGGTGCCCAGGTTGGCCTAACCAATGAACTACTCTAACAGATTTGAAGAGAATCTTCTCACGAGTAGCGTGGTAGCTTCCGATCGTCGAACCGGTGAAGGATGAAGCCAAAAATGAAGAGAGAAGGAAAGAGGAACGATTTAAGAGAGATAGAAAAGGATTTTGCATGAAAATCTCACTAAAAACCCAAATTTTGCATATTTATACAGGCAGCTTTGTCAACGAGACATGTCACCTCGTTGACGAGTCCAGGAAGGAATTTCGTTTAGACGGAACTCCTAACCTTTGTCGAAGAATTTCAGGCTCTGCTATAACCTCTCTAGGTATTTTCCCATTGACGAGACACGTGGCTTCGTCGACGAAGTAAAGAAGGTGCTTCGTCAATGAAGAGAACAAATTCGTCGACGAACCCTACTTAATCTCCTTTAAATTTATCCTTCTTCTCAATTATTTAATTATTAAAATTTTTGGGTCTTTACACTCTGTCTACTGCTGCTCTTCCTTGTCCCTTTTGCTACGTGCCCCTGCTGCTATCTCCACTGCCATTGCTGCTTCGTTCTGCTGCCAACCCAAGAGCCTTCTCCCGTTACTACTCTCTACTACTGCTAAAGGAGGACCCGAGGCTGCTGCCACAGCTCCAGTTTCTCCCACACGGCCAACTGCTCTCTCTCTCTCTCTCTCTCTCTCTCTCTCTCTCTCTCTCTCTCTCTCTCTCTCTCTCTTTTTCTATTTCTTTTTTATTTTGAATCTTGAACAATTTGTGAGAACTTTTTTTTTCTATTATTAAAAGTCAGTCTTGTTCTTGTTTAAATTAATTTTTTTTTTCTCTTTCATTGGCTTTTATTTTTAAATCTCTCTATTGAAGGTTTCATTAAAGTCTAAATTTTAATTAGTTTTGTTCTTGTTTGAATTAATAATTGTCTTAATTTTAGGGCTTGATTAATTTTCTTAATGCTTATTAGTAAAGATAGTATCTTTAGTATTCAGTAATTTGTTAAATTTTAATTTTGTCTAATCTCCATGTTAAAACTAGTACCTTTACTTAGTGAACTTCAATTAGTGTTTAGCATATTTAATATTTATTTAGTTGAATGTTGTAGGTCTATTTATCTCGTTATTCTAGTGTTGCATCGAGCTTTTATTTAATTATTCCATGCGTATTTAATTTTTAGTTAGGGTTTAAATTTCATTGCAAAACTCTCAAAATTTCCAGGAACCTGAATTTGAACTGTATTCAATAAATTTTTTTTTTCTTTTTTTCTTTGAGATTACATGAAATTTGGAATTAAACTGCATTCCCTAAGGAGACGATGTGGCCCTTCAATTAATTATTATATGAATGAACTCCTATACTTGGGATTGCTGCCGAGCTGCTCATTTTCGAGTGTATTAGGTCCCTCTCAGATCTCAGATCAAGTCACCGACATAGAAATCAGAAGGCCTCAAGAGCCTTCAGAGAGAGAGAGAGAACAAAGATTGAGAGAGAGTTTGGGTTTGTTAGATTATAGAGAGATTGAGAGGAGAGTTGGGGTTTCTCAGGTCAAGAGAAAGAAAGAGAGTAAGGCTTAGGGTTTCAGAAGAGTTAGGGTTTTCAGGTTGAAGAAAGAGAGGAAAATTAGGATTTCAGAGGGAGAGAGAGAGACTGTTGAGGAGAAGAAAAATGGAAAAATGAATCAAAAAGGAAATTTTTGGCTTTTATATGAACCGCCCCAAATGCCACGTGTCATCACTGATTGTTGACACGCGGCGAAACCCCAACTGCACATACGGAAAAAGCGTGGTCAATCCTTAGCCATGCGATTTGTGTTTCCTTGGAATGACTTGGATTATGCCACATCACCGATCCATGCACGCCGGTTAGTCATCCCAACCCTAGGAGTATACACTAGAGTCCAAGAGGGGGGGTGAATGGACTCTTTTTGCGTTTTTGAATTTTCTCTACAAAATAAAATATTTGGCAAGAATGCAAGCGATTATATCACAATATATAAAGTAAATTCAAGCACAAGACACAAATAAAATAGTGAAGGGAGAGAAAGCTTAATACTAGAGATTTAATGTGGTTTGGCACCAAGCCTATGTCCACACCGATCCCCAGCCATCCGATTTGTGTTTCCTTGGAACGGCGTAGATTATGCCACATCACCGATCCATGCCCCGTACATTCCCATCTATTCAAATGTCGACGTTTAATAGTTATTTTTTGTTTTACACCCAATGAGGATCTTGTCATTGTTTACACACCTTAAGAAGGATCACAATCAAATAAACTAGACAAGAAGGCTTGGAGTTGTAGCCAACTCAATTTCTAATAATCAAGGCCAATTTACATTCACAAAATGAATTCAAATGTAAAAGTGGATGCCTTAAGACACTGATAAAATAAGAAGCCTCAACCCTATCAACTTTAGGTTATTAGAATTAGAGTTTCACTTAGAAAATTGAATCCCCGTGAAAAATTCTCTAGTTGTGTGATTAGACACTAGATGTGTCACACCCCAAACCCGAAAATGGGACCCGGGGGTGAATTTAAGTAACCTAACCTGTCTTTGTATCAATTTAAACATACATGATACAATATATAAAGGGGTCTGACCCCGTGGGGTAAACGGATGCCCACATACATACACGCAATCATCCATACTCATCCATAATACGCAGCGGAATACGGTCTTTTATACAATAACAATATCATACCAGAGTCTACACAACTAGGATATACATTCCCATAATTACAACACATACTCCAGGTGTCCACAAACTATACTGACAACCTGGATACCAAAACTCGTACCTAAAAGGTACTAGCAGTAGCTACAACACCCCTTGCTTTCAGACGCTAGGATGCTACTTACCACTACCTGAAGGCCCTGCAAATATTGTACGTACATTCAGGGTGAGACACCTCTCAGTAAGGAAGAAAACAGTTTATACATACGGTCAGTGTCATTTTACATACTTCATAACACTATACATACGATACAGTTTGAAACAATTTGTACAATTTCATACAATTCCATATAGTTCCAGTATTTTCACAAAAACCATTCCAATTCATACGATATCTAAAACATACATACATACATACATATGGTTAGTGTCATCACACCAGTTCGCAACTACACAAGGTCACCCCGTCTCATAGCGATTACATTGCTACATACGCAACTACGCTACGACGAACAAGGCTCAATAGTGATTACATTGCTCCATACGCAACTACACTAGGTCACCTAGTCTCATAGCGATTACAAAGATCTACGACTCAGACCCAATAGTGATTACATTGCTACATACGCAACTACACAAGGTCACCTAATCTCACCACGATTACATTGCCACATGCAAAACTACGCTGCGACGACCTAGGCCCACATTGAATTCATTGCTTCATACGATGTAGCATATAGCTCACACCACTTTAGTGACCAATCGGAATTAGACTGGTGATATTTCACACTCTCGGATATAGAGCCGGACACTTTTGCCTACGGTAGTTAACCGATCCATGGCGCAGCGTACGGTAATTAGCCGCCACATAGCTATTTTAGCGTATGGTAATTAGCCGCCACTAGCCGATTTCACAAAACCTGGAATCATTTTGGAACTCACGTCCCTATACATTTCAGCGTACGGTAATTAGCCGCCACATAGCTATTTTACAAATACTTGGAACAAATACGTACATTCATACATACCACATTTATTTAGTCTACTGAAAATCATATCAATTACAATTTCAAGTATACAGTTTATGCAAATATGGATTACGGTCACCTCAATAATACAGTTTTAACACAACCACCGGTTTTCCAAACAAAATAGAGATGATACTCGAAATCCCTAATTTTCCCAAAAACTGTAACCCAAAAATCCCGCATTTTTACCCAATAGATTTCCCCAAATAAGTAGCTAAAACATACATATGATCGTAGCCTACAGGCTTACCAATCCTGATTTCAAAAATTGATTGATATAAACAGAATCCCTTTACCTTAACCCGAAATCTAACTACGAACTTTACGGTCCTCAAAACTACGAACCGAGACTCTGAAATCTACAAACCACAGTATAAAACATACTTACAATCCATACTACTATACATATACTGACTCAGAAACGAAAACCAAGCCTTACCTCGATTTTAGCCCGAAACCTGAAATCCTCCAAAACGAGATTCCGATCTGCTAGAAACGTAGAGAACCCTTTGCTGATCCTCGCAGTAACCTTGGATTTACGAATCGGGCAATGATCAGCAAACAAAACTAGAGAGAGAGAGTGGAGGGAGAGTTCTAGAGAGAGAGAGACAGAGAGAGAGAGCTTTTGGGGAAACTTAGCCCCAAAGCAATCCCAAAACACCTTTTATAAGCCTTTGACCTGAGAGGCTTCATTGACGAATTGGTGTCCTCGTCGACGAAGTCTTCAGAGATTTCGTCGACGAGGCAGAGATTTCGTCGACGAACTCTGATATTTAAATTTTTCTGAAGCTCTCGGCTTTTCCTCATCAACGAACTCCTAAATTTCATCGACGAGAAGCCTTCTACCTTCGTCGACGAAGTTTGCAGAATTCCTTTTCCATCCCTCTTTTACATATAAACCACCTCACACAGTTCGGGTTCTCACAAGATGACAAGCATTGATTATCATTAAATGCATAGTCATGCATAGACAGCAATCAACTCATGTCTTGCGTATCATGCATTGCATAGATAATAACAAGTTTTTATATAACAAACATATAAATCACGTGGCATAATGCATCAAGTTTATATTGCAAACACAGTCATGAAAAGGGTTTACCAGTTGCTTAGGCATCAGCTTCCAACCTTCATGCTTTTCAACCTCACCCATGAGGGCCTTTTCCCTTATCCTCAATGGAGTTACTTAAATCTTTAACCTCAATAAGTCCAAATTGTTTCCTCTTTGATGATTCGCATTACTTTAAACCCAGTTGACATTAGATGTTCCTTTTTGGTGTTGTCTTTGGACCACAATATGTTTAAGATGCTTCCTTTCCCCAGGTTCACCCTGATCTCTATGAGTTCAAGTTACTTCCTTTCTAATGGTTCATATCTCTCTCAATCCAGTTAGTTCAAGGCACTTCCTTTCTACCATTGTCTTTCGACCAGGCATATTTGAGATTCTTTCTTTCCATAGGTTCACTCTGACCTTAGTGAGTTCAAGTTGTTTCCTCTCTAATGGTCCATATCCCTCTCAACCTAGTTAATTCAAGATAATTCCTTTTTGGATTTTTGTCTTTGGAACATGGTAAGTTTGAGATGCTTCCTTCGTAGTGTTATCTTTTCACCTCGGTAACTTTGAGATGCTTCCTTTCTATTGGTTCACCCTAATCTCAATGAGTTTGAGTTGCTTCCTCTCCGATATCCTATATCCCACTCAACCTGATTAGTTTAAGATTATTCCTTCCTTGTGTTGTCTTTTGACTATGATATGTTCAAGATGCTTCCTTTTTATTAGTTCACCCTGACATCCAAGACTTGGAGTTGCTCCCTCTCTAATGGTCTACATCGCTCTCAACCCAACTAGTTCAAAATATTTCCGTCTTAATGTTGTTTTTTGACCATGGTAAGTTCAAGATGCTTCCTATCTATAAGCTTACCCTAACCTTAGTGAGTTCAAGTTGCTTTCTCTCTATCCACATCCTTATTTAACCAATTAGCATGTGATGCTTCCTTCCTAGTGTAGTATTTTGGCCATGATAAGTTTGAGATGCTTCCTTTCCATAGGTTCAAAACAACCACAACGAGTTCAAGTTGTTTCCTCTCAAATGATCCATATTTCTCTCAATCCTATTGGTTCGAAATGCTTCCTTATTTGTGTTGTCTTTCAAACCATGATAAGTTCGAGATGCTTCCCTTTTATAGGTTCGCACCAACCTTAGCAAAACCGAGTAGTTTCCTTCCTAAAAAAAAAACTAAAATTGGTATTATACTTTGATTACGTAGTAAATATAAACCTATGGGAATGTAGTCAACTACACACTTTTATATGCTTACATAGATACTTCACATTGTTAGATTCGTATAGAAATGCATTTATAGTTGCACATATAAAAGCATATCCAAATGCAATTGTAGATGTTGTAATAGATGCATCTATAGATGTAATAACAGGCATAGTAACAAATGAATCTAAGTGTACTGAGCTATTTATTTTCATATTTTTCATGACTATTTAAGGTTTGTTGAAAGTAATATATGAATCTGAGTGTACTTGCTTATTTTCATACTCTTCTCAAGCAATCAAGTTTTGTTGAAACTCCATATCAATATGACGTTTAAATTTAGAAATTCCATTAATCATAGAAATTTGAAATTCCTTGAAATTACGATATCTTGTTTAGAGCATATAGTCTAGTTGACAAGTTTGTATGACTAAAGACACACTCCAAATAGAATGTGCTTGTTGATTATTTAATGCATCATTAGAAGTTTTTAGGTGCTTAGGGAAGAAGAAGAAGAAGAGACAGTGGAAATCTACAAAGTGAGTCAGTTGTCTTGAGCGACGAATGTCAAGTGAGAGTGATTCTCTTGTATAAAAATATAAGTTGACTTGGGGAATGGATGTACGTCAATGGACCCAACCACTATAAATAGGGTGTTACTTTTCTCTCTTTCTCTAAGTTTTCTTAACTATGCTTTACGATTTTTAGAATGCTAAGAAGGTGTATAAATGTGTGCTTGTTTTGAAAATCTACATCGCAAATTTGAATAATTGAGCCAACTATTCAATCAACGGAGTATTTGTTTAGTTCGAGATGTTTTTTTGTCTTTCGACAATGGTAAATTTGGGACCCTCACCCAGTGGGTCCCACTTATTTTAGTCAAAATGGACTACAGGAAAATCTAAACTTTCTAACTGAAAGCAAATATTAGCAATTAGAAGACATTCATTCGCCCAAAAATAACATAATGAGGTACTAAAAGGAAAAATCAAGTTTGTAACAATTTCGTAATACAATCCAAAAAAATCAATAAAAGTTCAATAAATCCTAATAGTTAGAGTTTTTAAAGAACAATGACTCCCACAATAAGAATAAACTATAAATAGTGTAGCTCATTTCAGTTCAATTTTCAGTTTCAGTTTTTGGTGTCAATTTTAGTTTTATAAAAAAAACCAATTTTCAATTTTGATTTTGATTTGACAATAAAACCAAACCGAAAAAACCCAAAAATCAGGAAACTTAAATATTTATTTTAAATTTTCTACATTTTTCGTGTATTGTTATTAATATTTCAAATATTATTTTGTTATAGTTATCATAATATCTATTAGCCTCAATGAATTGATTGTTGAGAGTAATGGAAAACAAAGAGGTAAACGGAGAAGGTATCTCAATTTTACTCCTTACTCATGTAGAACAAGCAAAGAGTGAAATAGAAAGCTTGCTTTGAAATGTGGCTAAGGGAAGAAGGGATGACCCTTCTATCCCTTATATATATATCCAATCAACAAGTAGGCTTTGTTGTGTGAACAGAGCCTTCAATGGCTAGGCTCAGGCTACACATTTTGTGGTTGGTCCTTACTAAAGTCTTTAGAATTGGGTTGGGATTAAAGGGCTTCTTTCTTAGGCCTTCTTCATAATATGTTGTGCTCCCCATTGGGCTTAGCTAAATTAAAATTTTTGAATTACACCCTCCTACTTGAGCTTTTCTTAAATTAAAATTTTGTATAGTACTTAAAAACCAATATATAACCGAATCGAACCAGTAGTCAGTTTTTGGTAAGACAGAACTTATGTTTTAATATTAAAAGCCTCAAGAAGTATTTTAAAATAACTAAATAATAATACTAATAACAAACAACAACAAAAACAACAACAACAACAAAGACATTCACAACATTCAAGCATGTACACAACTTGTCCTAATATGCATATTTTGTTATCCATTATTAGGTGCAAGGTGTTTTCTTTTGTTTCTTACTTTCTTTGAGCGAATAATAGAGTTATTTTTATGAAATTATTTCTATTTTATGAATCCAAAAATAGTTTTACTCAAATTATTTGAAATTCAACTTTTAGAAGTCACATTTGATACTAGATATCACTTGGCGCGGTATTGGTTTTGGTCGGTTAGATTTTCCTCAAAATCAAAAACTGAATTAAAATTATCAATTTTTTATTTTACAAACCGAAACTGCACAAAAAAATCGACAATTTTTCTACAATGGGGCTTAAAACACAAGGTTAATTTTTGTATGCTACTACTTTTGAAGTTAAAGTAAGGATCCCTTTGTATGAAAAGTCTAAAGTATCATATTTCTATATTAGAAAATATATATTTCATATTATTACTATTATTGTTATTATTTGTACAATAGAAACTCTTATTTTAAAATCAAATCATTAAATATTTTATGCAATTTAAATATGTTATTTTAAATTTTCAAAGACATCAAAACAACAAATTTGTTAAGAACAATTCTGCCACATAATTTTTACTAACCTATAATCAAATATATTTTTTCTCTTTATTTTATATTATGATACTATACTAGTATAAAAGAAATAATAAAATTTAATATTTAGGACTCCTACAAGCGTACAAGAATCACTATTTAACTATTCAAACAGAAGCAAAAGTAGAAAATTTTGGTATTATATTCGAAATTAAGGATATTAAAAAATTTTAAAAGAAGTAAAAAAAAAAAAAATTAGTAGCCAAAAGTGTAGGAGTATGGAAATTTCTAGAAAGGATTCTGCAAGAGAAACAAATCAACTAGAAGAGAAAAAAGGAAAATCAAAGAATGGAGAAAATTAGTGATTTTTTGAGTTGCTTCTTCTGTGATCCACATCCTTCAACCCTAGTTAGTTCAAATTACCTCCCTCCTAGGTATTGTCATTCAATCTTGGTGTAGTTCGTTTAGTCCCAACTTTCATTGTGCCAATGACTCTGCATTCCTACATGCTACAACTACATGCTATCTTGCACTACTACAACTATATGTTCCCAACTTTCATCCCAATCATTGGTAATTACAAATTGATGATTGATGCGCACACATATTAGTCAATATTTCTCAATCACTAAAAATTATGCGTTGATTCCCACCAACATCAGCCTATTTCCCTCTGATCATTGACATTGCGTGTTGATACCTGTCAATGTTGTTTCTTTCTCTTTAGACCTTGGATGGTAGAATTGTCTTCTCTTCTTTAGTATGCTTTCACCTCTTTAACCATATCTGGCTTTTTGCCCTAGGATAATCCCATGTTTTGGTTTGACCCCTCCTCCAAAATTTTCATCCACCCCTTTACGTATTTAAGAAACCAGTGGAAGGTGACTTCCTTGTCTTCTATGTGGCTTGACACCACATTTTGTTTGGATGTCAATTTACCAAAAAAAACACAAGACACACCCCAATCCACAATCTTTTTCACTTTTATTTTTCTCTATTTTAAAAATTCAAAAAAATATATATTCACAAATCCAAAAAAAAATATGGTAAATTGAAAATTCAAAAATATTGAAAATCAAAAGTCAAAAAATAAAGCACTGAAAATCCATTTTCATCATACTCGATACATAAGGCTCGATTGGCCTCTCAATGTTGCAATTAGGCTTCAATTAATTTTAGTTTGAAAAAATCCTTACAAAAACCCATTTTCCTTAGCCATTTTATTCCCAAGTTAGCCCATTTCACGTTAACCAAGCCCAGCTCATTCCCAACCCCACCTAAGCTTACCTTCCCAACTCCCAAGCATTTCCCACACGCATAAGAATGCATTTGTACAAGTGAAGAGCCAGCTGCCATTACCTCCTCATCTCTCTATACATTAAATGCAAATTTGACATTGTAGTAAGCCCACTACTCTCTTGATGTAACCACCCACCAGCCCTATCATGGTTGACTTTGATTAAATGAAATGGGGGTGATTTAAGGCATCGACAAGATTTCATGAGTGCTCTACTTTCATCAAGTCCCTTCTTCCTTCACAAAAAAAAGCTTTAATGAGTTGCCTATAAAAAGGCATACACACACATTGCAACAAACACTCTTGATACAAGATAAATGTTGCAGAAATCTTGAAAGACACTCTCTTGGCAAAAGAGAAATTTACAAAAAATTTGGAACACACTCTCTTGTCTGAAAAATGCGGCAAAATTCTCAAGAGAACTAAAATTGAAGGGGAAATTTTGCTAAAATTGTTGTTTGGAATAGCATTATTCTCCATTTATTTGGTGGGGAAGGACTCCCACCTTGGTGGAGTTTCTCAATGGAATCATAGGCCCCATATTGTTTTATTCACTCAAGATATGCCAAGTGGGCCCATGTCATCAAGAATTTTCCTTTTCTAGTTTAGTTTTCCATTTTAGTGTAGTTAATTCCCTCAATTCACTATTTTGTTTCATGGTTGCTATCAATTGTACAGAATATGAATGTAGTTTTAATTATCAAGTGTACAAATGCATTTAAATGTGATCAAAGGACTTGTTATCCCACCTTGACATGACATAATTTGTTTAATTCCTTACACTTGCTTTGACTAATACACTTTTAATTAGTAGGTACCTTTTACTTGTAATTATTGACATTGTTTTAGACCAACTAGAGAGGAAAGGTTGAGGATGGAAGTTGGCGGCATGTAGACACTATAATATGTGTGTGTGTGTGTGTGTGAGAGAGAGAGAGAGAGAGAGAGAGAGAGAGAGAGAGATTTTAGAGGAAGGAGAGTGAGCCTTTGAGGGGAAAAAAAGGGATAGCTAAGAGCAAGATGGTGAAGTACAGAAAAAAAAAACATAAAAACAATAGAGGAAGGTTCCATAAGAATAGGAAGGAGAAAGGGATATAGTTCAAGGGTATGAGGTTTGCTTTGACAAAGGTGGAGGTCAACACAGCCATAATTGGTCAAGCTTTACTTTACCAGTTGTCGATATCTACACAAGCAGAGGTGGAGGTCTGCATAGGTCAAGGTGGAGGTCTGCGTAGGCCGAGGTGGCGATATACACAGGCCGAGGTGGAAGTTTGCACAGGCCAAGATATGAAGATAACAATTCTCACTTCCATGGTGGCTATAAAAGGTTGCTAATATTGATGGCTAAATTGCCTTGTGTAGATTGTGGATGAAGAAGTTGTCAATGACCATTTTGACTGAATGACCAAAAGAGGGATTGGCAAGTTTTAACCATCTCTCTTTGGCTTTTACTTTTCTACTTCTAATTTCCTACTTCTTTTTTATTATTGTTGATTGTTAAAGTGACATGAGACAGTATAAAATGGTTAAAAGGGTTTGACAACGATTTTGACATCTAGCACATAAATCAAGGCAAAATCTCTATCATTTCAGGCTTTTTTTTTTCTCCAATTTTGACTACATTGGATGATTCCAAATAGTTCACAATTATAAAAAGAAGTTCAACATTGATTTTGACTTTATACACACCAATTGAGGCAAAATCTTGTCATTCTAGGCTTTTTGTCTCTTTCTGTCAATTTTGATTGCACTGGGTGATTTAAGATAGTTTGAAATGATAGGAGGTCTGACGTTGATTTTGACCTCATGTATGAAAATCGAGGCAAATCTCTGTTATTGCATGTTATTTGCTCTGTTGATTTAGGTGTAATCCCAAGAGAGCGGTGAATTGGGTATTTTAAAAATTCTTTAAAACTTATTCACCACTTAGTCCCTATGTTTAAATTTAACCAAGTACTTATCAAGTTTGCGTGAGATTATTCAACAAACATACATGCAATGTAAGTAATGAAGTGTAGTGCGGAAAGTAGAGAGATAAGGGAAGAGAGAATGCAAACGCAGTTTTTACGAGATTCAGCCAACTCGGCGTACGTCCTCACCTTGAACAACCCACTCGAGGATTCCACTATAATCCCTGCTCCTTAAATTGAGACGGAACTTCCCTTACAATCCACTGCTTACAAAAGGTAGAGCTTCCTCCTAATCCGCTACTTACAAGAGATACAACTCTCTCCTCAAACCCGGTTCACAACCCGAACCATGAATACAATCAAATCTGTAAAACACTCAAAGTTGCTTCCAACAAAGCAAGTGAGTACAATTGAACGTCCTAATACATAATCATATGATGAAACTTGAAGCTCAGAATGTATGTAATGATACAATTGTTAATGAATGAATATGCTTCAACACACAAATCCCTTTTTATCAAATTTATCAAAAATATTTATATAAATCAATGCTTTGGAGAACTTAGGTTAAATCTTTGAATACAAAAAAAACACTTTGAAGATTGCAAAGATTTGAAACACACTTTGTCACAACAATATTTCTCTTAACATTTTAATCTCAATATGATCTTTGTAATATTCAACTTAATGCATATATATATATATATATATATATATATATATGATGAGATTACCAAAGATCAAAACTTAATATAAGATTTTCAGAAAATATCCTTCACTAATATATATATAGTTATGCACTTCTAAGGATATCTAATCAAATAGTTTAGAAATATCCAAAATATCAAGTCTTTAACTAAGAACACACTTTAATGAAAACTCTTTAATCAATGGCCAAAGAAAAACTTTCTTAAGTAATGAACTTGCCAAAAACACTCTCTATATGTATATGAAAACTCAATATCAATATTCTCTAATGATATTCAATAACAGATGATGATATGAGAAACTCTTGAACATACTAAATGGATTAACCAAACCTCAATACCAAGTTGAAATCAAAATGTGTAAATGAATCCCCTTTGATTTTCTGAGTTGATCTGCCCAAACTTGATGAGTATGAGCTAGAGTGCAGGCAATCGTGTAACTATATGCTCCAGTTTCTCAATTCTCTTTCAAAAGCAATGTTCTCTTCTCTTCTCTTTGATCTTAGCTTACGTACTAAGGTTTAGATGTTCAATATATAGGTGTCTTACCCTTAGAATAGATCTCAACCGTTGGATCAAAAAATATCTCGAGAGTTCTCTTATTAAAAATTAAATTTTTAAGTTTTCTCGCAAGTTCAAACGACTGAGGTTAGAGGCCCAGACGACTGAAGTTCCTTAGAGTTTCGAAAAAATAACTTGGATACAGGGTCAAACGACTGAAGTTTGGGGTTCAGGTGACTGAAGTGTCGGATTCAGACGACTAAAGTCTGAGTTCAATCTTCTGAGGTGCTTCTGCCAGGTTCTGTGTTTCACCAAAAATTCTTCAGGTGACTGAACTTAATCTTTGGTCTTCTGAAGAAATTCTTTAGACAACTGAGGTTAATTTCGATCTTCTGAAGTGGCAACTTCAGGCGACTGACCACTGAGTTCGGTTGTCTAAAGTTCCTAAATCCTGGATTTTTTCTTTTTCAGATCAAAAATCTATTTTACTTTATTTCTTGACTCTTTTATAAAAATATTTTTTGGGGTTTTAAAATTTTTTCTAAGTCCATGAATGTCCCCTAATGATGTTCATGAAATGCATGAGTCCTAAGGTCATTCTAGTTCATGATTTGAACTTCAAATTAAATCATATGAAAATGTAAATACATGAGTTCTAAGTACCCATTCCCATTACGCTCTTGAACTTGGTGCTTGCATCTTCATCTTGTACTCTCTGAGTTCCATGGATTTGCCAAGTTGTGTATGCTTTACTCTTCACGGCTTCCATGACTTGTTATCCTTCCGTGCATGCTTAATATAGTTCCTGTTCACAATCTCAATGCACAAATCAAATACCAAGTGATTTGTCATTATCAAAATCGGATTGGACTCATAGAGTCAACGATCTCCCCCTTTTTGATGATGACAAATACACGAGAAAAAATATATAATAAAATGGGTTACGCCTAACAAGGTTCCCCCTCAAATAAAGCATCAAATATTCCACAAATGAAAATATGCTCATGTTCATAGACACGTTGGTTAGTCTGATTCCAAATGAAATATGCACATGATTCTTCTCCTATAGCTTGATTTTTCTCCCCCGTTACACAACTAGTGTTGCTAACAATTTTTGCTATTTTTGCTATATTCCTGCTGTTCTTCTCACCCTTTACACAAATTTTCTATTTTTGCCCTTATTTTTCTCCCCCTTTTGACATCAACAAAAAGGTGTATAACAATAATGCATTAGTGGACATAACCTTCTGTTCTTCTACCGTTTGAACCCTTAAAGTTTTAAATGTGTTCAACCATCATATTTGAAAAAAAATACTTCTCCCCCTTTTGACAGCAATCATCCCCCTTGCTAATGCATAAATCTATGGTGTGGAATGTAAATTGCATTGTGAACATACACAGTGTGCCAAATGTCAAATATTATGTGAGGATACCAAATGTTAATTAATGTGATACCAAATGTTTACATCTTAAAAATGCGATACCGAATGAGAATAAATGAGTTGACTGTGAGATTTTTAACAAATTGTGAATGTTAAGTGACGTTGCTCGCCCTGAATTATGTTATCTAATGTAATTCTAGGCAACCTCTCGACTATGCATCAGACCTAATTCTCGCCTACTTTGGATAAACCTATTTTCTGCAAGTTGTTTCGTAAATATGTCTGCCCATTGTTTATCCGTACATACAAACTCAAGTGTCACATCTCCTTTTTACACATGATCACGAAGAAAGTGATGTCGTATCTCTATATGCTTAGTTCGTGAATGTAATATGGGATTCTTTGAGATATTTATTGCACTCATATTGTCGTATCTTATAGGGATTGTTTCATAGTTTAATCCAAAATCCGTCAGTTGTTGCTTCATGTATAGCATTTGAGCACAACAACTACCTGCCGCTATCTATTCTGCCTTAGCTGTGGAAAAAACAACTGAATTTTGCTTCTTGGAAAACCAAGAGACTAATGAATGTCCTAGGAAATGACAAGTACCATTGGTGCTCTTCCTATCCACTTTGCTACCCGCAAAATCAGCATATGAATAACTGATAATCTCAAAAGATGTGTACTTAGGATACCATAACCCAATTTCCACGGTTCCTATTAGGTATCTAAGTATCTGTTTAACAACTAGCAAGTGTGACTCTTTTGGTGTAGCTTAAAATCTTGCGCACAAACATACGCTAAACATTATATCAGATCTACTGACAGTCAGATATAATAAGCTTCCAATCATTCCACGATAAAGCTTGATATCTACTAGTATACCTTATTTATCTTAGTCTAATTTCAATGAAGCGCTCATAAGTGTACCTAGTATTTTTCCATCTTCCATATTAAACTTTTTGAGTAGATCTCTAATATACTTCAATTGATTTATAAATATTTCATCTTTTGCTTGTTTGATCTGAAGTCTTAGGAAGAAATTTAGTTCACCTATCATGCTCATCTCAAATTCGTTTTGCATAGTACTAGCAAATTCATTACACAATTCTTTATTTGTAGTTCCAAATATGATGTCATCTACATATACTTGCACTAGAAGAATGTCATCTTTGTTAGACTTTATGAACAGAGTTGTATCTATCTTTCCTCTGATAAATCCATTTTCTAGTAGAAAATTGCTTAACCTTTCATACCAAGCTCTAGGAGCTTGCTTTAAACCGTATAAGGCTTTTGTCAGTCTATACATGTGATATGGATTCTTATGGTTTTCAAAACCTGGGGGTTGTTCTACATACACTTCTTCACTTATGTAGCCACTTAAAAATGCGCTTTTGACGTCCATTTGATATAACTTGAAATCCTTAAAAGCTGAATATGCTAAAAGCATTCAAATGGGGAGATAGTATTTAGGAGATAGTACGTTCTCATGGGGTGCCTGTATCTATTGTGTCGGATCGAGACCCACGATTCACATCACGATTTTGGAGGAGTCTGCAGGAGGCTCTGGGGTCTCAATTATCATTTAGTACAGCATTCCATCCTCAGTCAGACGGGCAGACTGAGAGGACGATACAGATATTAGAGGACATGCTCAGAGCGTGTGTACTAGACTTTGGGGGTAGTTGGACCCAATTCATGCCATTAGTAGAATTTGCGTATAATAACAGTTATCAATCTAGCATTGGCATGACACCATTTGAGGCTCTGTACGGTAGGAGATGCCGTTCTCCTTTGTTTTGGGATGAAGTGGGCGAGCGGCGAGTAGTGGGGCCAGAGCTGGTTCAGCAGGAGTGTGATAAAGTTCGTCTTATCAGGGACAGGATCAGTGCAGCTCAGAGTCGACAGAAGAGTTATGCCGACCATCGCCGCAGGAATTTAGAGTTTGACGTAGGTGATCACGTATTTTTGAAGATAGCTCCGATGAAAGGGGTTATGCGATTTGGGAGGAAGGGTAAACTTAGTCCTAGGTTTATTGGTCCATTTGAGATTCTAGATAAAGTGGGACCGGTAGCCTACAGGCTAGCTTTGCCACCTGTATTGTCTAGGATTCACAACGTATTTCATGTTGCTATGTTGAGGAAATACGTCCCAGACCCTTCTCATGTCATCAATTATGATGAGTTGGAGCTTAGTGATTCACTGGGATATGAGGAGGTACCAGTACAGATTCTGGATAGAAAAGTGCAAGAGCTACGTAACAGGACGATTCCTCAAGTAAAAGTCTTGTGGAGGAATCATGCAGTAGAAGAGGCTTCTTGGGAGTCCGAGGAGCAGATGAAGCAGAGGTATCCGCATTTATTTCAAGAAGTCTGAGTGAATAAATGTAAATAGTTAAGTAGTTTTCTGTTGCAGGTACATGCAATGGTTGAATAGTGTAGTACTTTAATTTTGGGAGAATGGTTTTCTTTTGTATATGTAATCTTCCAAGACTCGAAATGTAACCACGGTATTCTTCCGCCATAAGTGAGGGTAGGTAATAAAATGAGTAGATCCTTTTTCCTAATTAAAGGATGGCGAGTTACAGGAATAGTAAATTTCGAGGACGAAATTCTTTTAAGGGGGGAGGAATGTAGTAATCGGGAAAAAAATAAAATTTTTTAAAAAATAATAATAAAATAATAAAATAAAATTAATCAATTAAATTAACAAGTAAAATGAATAGTATGACAAGGAACAAATATATATATATATATATATAAATATTAAAGCATGTATATATATATATAAGTAAGTTATTATGATATGCATTTAATATATAGGTTAAAGGTATATATATATATATATATAAAGTGTGAAAGCTTCTTCAAGAAGCTTTACTTTAATTAATGTTTACTATTTTATATATATATATATATATATATATGTATATAAAATAACACAAGCTTCTTCAAGAAGCTTTGAAAGTCAAAATCCAAATTGAATTGGATTTTTGGTGTGCGTGAGTGCACTCTCTCTCTCTCCTACGACACTCTCTCTCTTCGATTTCGGGTTAATTTTACGCCGGATCGACAAACCGAAGCCACCACGACACTCCTGGCGAAATTCTCTACAAGTTTGCTAGAGCGGATCGTCAGGGAAACGAAGTTGGATTTCATCCCAAATCCAAGTTAAGACTTTATATTCAATATTTGGATTTTTGACAGTTGAAGAAAGTGATATACGCGTAAAAATACTAAACTTTAATACTGGAAATTTTCAATTCCAGGGGTGTTGATTGGGAACGTTGAGAATCATCCGTAAGTTGAGGTAAGACTTTTTAAGTCGAATTTGACTTAGTGGTAGTTATAGAAAATGTTGTACGTACGAAAATACTAAACTTTAATTCTGCAAGTTTTCATTTTCAGGGTATTGAGTTGAGAACCTTGTGGGTACGGGGAAGATTTTCTTAAGGGCTTTTCAGGAATCAGGTAAGGGGATAAACTAAGCTAGTTTGTTTTGAGAAAATGCATGTATATATATGTAGCATCTGGTTTCAAGAAAAATAAATATATTTATATATATGATTTATATTTGAAAAATACTGTTTAAATGATGATATGTTGAATACGTAGAAAATTTGTTTAGTGTGGCATGAGTATAAAAATGTTGTGAAATACTGTTTTCTGGGAATAGGGACGATATGGATTTCTATGATGGAAAACCGGCGTATATATATATGTGTGATTTGCCAGCGTACGGGCCGTGCTATGTGGATGAAATTTGCCAGCGTACGGGCTGTGCTACGTGATTTGCCGGCGTACGGGCTGAATTATGTGATTTGCCAGCATACGGACTGTGTTATGTGATTTGCCGGCGTACGGGCCGAGCTATGATAAAATGTGAAATACCGGCGTACGGGCCGATGATTTTCATGATATATGTATATGTGAAAAATGATATGAATGATTTGATAATTTATGATATGAGTTATCCATGTATCACGATTTTAGTCTATGTATATGATATCAGAACCTGGTTGACTTGGTCTAGGCTAGCACTTGCACGGTACCGTTGCTATGTGTCCATGGTCCTCGTGATCATGATATCTGTGTTAACGCTGCTGTACGGAGTGGTGTGAGATTGGATGGTCGATGTGGTTATTTTCAAGAAGTGTGCTGTTATCGCCCCTGGTGTATGGACCAGTCTGGGTAGACCCATCGGACTTACAGACTACTGTTTAACTTGGCAGTGGTTGGCCAACCATTGTCAGGTCCCGCCTTCAGGCCACACAACCCAGTCATGTGGGGGTAATACATGACAACAGTCAGCTAACCTACCAAGATTGTTTTATGTTATTATTAGTGTATGAGATGAGATATGTTTATGAAAATGCAGTATATTCTGCTATGTGTTGATATATATGTATGTTTTCCCAGATTTGATAAACAGTATTGAATATGTTATGTATGGTATATGTAGAACACAGAATACTCATGTTGCCACACACTGGTATTAGTTTATTTCCCTTACTGAGAGGTGTCTCACCCCTAAATCTTATACATTTTTCAGAAGCCCCTGATAGGAGAGCGAGAAAAGCCCCACTGATCTAGATCAGTTGTTTGCCCTCTTTGGAAGGGTAAGTTTTTGGTAGGGACAGTTAGGTTTTGTGGGGATTGTCCCTAGATTTCATTTTTGAGATGTATATACTGTGAGATAGTAATTGTAGTGACTCTGGTATGTGTTATGCACATTATGATGAGATGTATATGATTTTATACTTTCTGCTGCGTAGGCTTCTGCTGTATGTTTTGTTATATCCCTGGTGCCCACGGGCCCAGGTGGATTGTGACCTACTGAGCTGGAATGTATGATGTGATGATAATTTATTTATAAAAAAAAATATATGTGAAAAAGGAGCAAGTCGTTACAATTCCACAATTCGTATGGAGTCTTATTAAGTGATGGTCTAATTAGAACTCTATTTAGAACATAGCAGGCGGTATTCACTGCCTCAGCCTAGAAATACTTAAGTAATTTGTGTTCGTTAAGCATAGTTTTGGTCATTTCTTGTATAGACCTACTTTTCCTTTCAACTACACCATTCTGTTGTGGTGTTTTAGGAGATAAAAAATTATGAGCGATTCCTAATGAATTACAGTAGTCTTCCATGCCTTGATTTTTAAATTCTCTACCCCTATCGCTTCGAATTTTAGTGATAGTATATCCCTTTTAATTTTGGATTTTCTTGCACAGGTTTATGAATGGTTCACACGTTTCATCTTTGTGACCTAAGAATAATACCCATGTATATCTTGAAAAATCATCAACTATGACAAATGCGTATGATTTTCCTCCTAAACTTTGAATTGGGTTTGGACCAAATAAATTTAAGTGTAGCATTTGAAGTGGCTTAGTAGTGGAGATTTCTTTCTTCTTCTTAAAGCTTGTTCTTGCTTGTTTTTCTAGTTGACAAGCCTCACAAATTTTATCTTTGATGAATTTTGTCTTAGGCAATCCTTTAACTAAGTCTCCCTTAACTAGTTCAGATATTAAGTCCATGTTTGCGTGTCCTAATCTCCTATGCCAAATCCAACTAATTTCATTCATAGCAGAGAAGCATGTCACACTCTGTGAGGTTAAGTTATCAAAACTAGTGGTATATACGTTTTCACGACACTCAGCTGTGAATAGTATCTTATTATCAGTTTAGTGTTCAACTATGCACTTATCATGTTCAAAAGACACTTTGTAACCTTTATCACACAGTTGGCTTATACTCAATAAATTGTGCTTTAAACCATCAACCAGTAAAACATCATCGATAATTAGTAACGAATCATTACCAACTTTACCTACACCTGTGATCTTTCCCTTAGCATTATCTCCAAAAGTGACAAATCCTTCATCCTTGGGTGTGATGGATGTGAACTTTGCTTCATCCCCGGTCATGTGACGTGAACATCCGCTATCCATATATCATCTCTCTTTTGAGGATGATGATCTTAAGCATATCTGCAAGACACAATCAGACAATTAGCTTTGGTACCCAGATTTTCTTTGGTCCAGGGGGGGTGAGTGTTAGATTCTCCTTTGACCTTTCATACTTTCTTAATTTTCACATCTTTATTTTTGAAGGGATAGTAAAATTTTATGTGACCCAACCTCTTACATTTAAAACATGTAATATTTCTATGATAATCCTTAGTTGGAGCATATGATTTTGACTCTTTTACAAAATATCCCATGTAAAGATGTCTTTGTTTTAGATTTTCTTTCCTATTAAAACGAAGACCTTCCTTTTCTAGAGAATTTCTTTGAGCTTGTAGGAGTTTTTCAAAATTCTTTTGTCCTTCAGTAAATTTACAAATCATTTCAGATTTATCTTTCAAATCCTTTTCTAACTCCTCAATTTTCAATTCTTTGTCTTTCATAAGAGATGCATGAGATTCATTTTGGCGTTCAACTAAGCTTGAAAGTTCTTTGACTTTACTTTTCAAATCAGAAATTTTCTTTATTTTCTTCTCAAGCATTTTAATAGAGTACAAGTATTCTTGTTTTAGTTCATTATATGAAATCATGTCATTCTTATTTTCAGAATCACTAGAATAATAAGAAGATGATGAAAATAATGATTGTACCTCAAGGTCATCATGTGCCATTAGACACAGAGATTGGCAATCTCGTCATCGTTGGATTCAGATTCTGAACAGTTTGTGCTGTGTGTATCCCAACCAACTTTCAACACCTTTTTCTTCTTCTTGAGGCTTTCACTAGTTTGGGATACTCAGGCTTGATGTGTCCAACCTCTCTGCAGTTGTAGCATATAGGTGGATCTTCCTTCTTTTTCTTCATGCTTGACTCTCCTCTTTTTGATTTTGAGTTCCGGAATTTTCTATTGAACTTCTTATTCTTCTTTAGGAACTTTCTGAACTTATTTGTTAGCAAGGCCATGTCATCATCTGACTTCGAATTATTTTCCTTACTGGTGTAGTGAGATGATGCTTTAAGTGCTGTGGCTTTCTTTGCTTTGCTTTGCTCATTCTTCCTCTCATTCATTTCCAGCTCATAGGTGATGAGCGATCCAATGAGTTCGTCAATAGACATCTCCTTGAGAATTCTCCCTTCTGCTATTGCTGTATCTTTTGCTTCCCAAACTGAAGGTAATCCCTTGTGTATTTTCCTGATCAATTCATAAGTAGGGTAAGTCTTTCCAAGTGCATTTAAAGAATTTGTGATGTGTGTGAATCTAATGTACATGGATTAAATAGATTCATCTGCAGTCATTCTAAATGCTTCATATTCACTGGTGAGCATGTCTACCCTACTATCTTTGACTTCCTTAGTGCCTTCATATGTAACTTCTAGTTTTTCGTAAATTTCTTTAGCAGAGTTACATGCCATTACCCTATTAAATTCATTTACATCTAATGCACAAAAAAGCAAGTTCATTGCAGTAGCATTTATTTGTACCTATTTCCAGTCTTCCTCAGTATATTCATCTTCAGTTTTAAATACATTTACCTTATTTATTACTTTCATGGGAACATGGTTTCCCTTAGTAACTATTTTCCACACCTTCCAATCTACTTTTAATAGGTATATGCTCATCCTACGTTTTCAATAGGTGTAATTTACACCACAAAAAATTGGTGGTCTAGTGGATGAGTGTCCCTCACCGAATGGAGTTACACCGATATGTGTTATGTGATATTTTTACAAATAAACTATTAAGTCTATGTAAACCCGCTCTGATACCAAATGTTGATTTAGGTGTAATCCCAAGAAGGGGGGTGAATTGGGTATTTTAAAAATTCTTTAAAACTTATTCACCACTTAGTACCTATGTTTAAATTTAACCAATTACTTATCAAGTTCGTGGGAGATTATTCAACAAACATATATGCAATGTAAGTAATGAAGTGTAGTGCGGAAGTAAAAATATAAGGGAAGAGAGAATGCAAACGCAGTTTTTACGAGATTCAGCCAACCCGGCCTACGTCTTCGCCTTGAGCAACCCACTCAAGGATTCCACTATAATCCCTGCTCCTTAAATTGGGACGAAGCTTCCCTTACAATCTGCTGCTTACAAGACGTACAACTTCCTCCTAATCCGCTGCTTACAAGAGATACAGCTCTCTTCTCAAACCCGGTTCACAACCCGAACTATGAATACAATCAAATCTGTAAAACACTCAAAGTTACTTCCAACAAAGCTAGTGAGTACAATTGAAAGTTTATACATAATCATATGATGAAACTTGAAGCTTAAAATGTATGTAACGATTCAATCATTAATGAATGAATATGCTGCAACACACAAATCCCTTTTTATTAAATCTCCCAAAAATATTTATATAAATCAAAGGTTTGGAGAACTTAGGTTAAATCTTTGAATACAAAAAAAAAAAAAAAAACTTTGAAGGTTGCAAAGATTTGAAACACACTTGGTCACAACAATATTTCTCTCAAGATTTTAATCTCAATATGATCTTTGTAATATTCAACTTAATGTGTGTATATATATATATATATATATATATATATATATATATATGATGAGATGACCGAAGATCAAAACTTAATATAAGATTTTCAGAAAATATCCTTCAATAATCTATATATAGTTATGCACTTCTAAGGATATCTAATCAAATAGTTTAGAAGTATCCAAAATATCAAGTTTTAACTAAGAACACACTTGAGTGAAAACTCTTTAATCTCCAAATCTCATTCTCGCTTTGGAGTGGGGTCTAGAAAACTCTAATTGAAAATTTACTTCAGCTAAAATGACGACGATCACGACTAGGACCCTATAGTGGTGCGTGATCGTCGATTTGACTGATGACCTAAGAAGAAATTAAGGATTTAGAGGAAATATATCTTTCCTCAGGAGTGGTGCCTATGCCGCTCCCACAACAAATCTGCTCCAATAGAAGTGTTAGTGGTGGAGCTAGAAATCCAACGATAACCTTCCGTTTTCTGATCTGCTGCAAATCCATCAAGAAATTGAGAGAGAGAAAAAGACGGAGGCGAGCGTGAGGGGCAACGGTGTAGCTCTCTATTGAAATTGAGAATTTAATCTGGATATAATATATTATATTATAATATTATAATATTATATCTTATTATATAAACATATATATATATATATTCATTCATCCTTACATACACACACACACACACACACACATATATATATATAAACATACAAATATCATATACTTAATTTAATTAATTCAATCAAATATCATTTAATTAATTTACTAAGTCGATTAAATAATAATTAATTAATTAATTAATAATTAATCTAATTTTATTTTATTTTATTTTATTTTTTTCATACTATTCCTTTAATCTGTTCATTTATTATTTTATTTATTATTATTTTTTCCTAATTATTTCAATCATTTTAATTTTCTGGGTCTTTACAAAAGCTCTATAATTTCTGACTTTTTGGTCTCTTTTTTCAACCTCCAACCATGTTTGTTGATCCAAAATAATTTGAAATGGTAAGAAAGGTCAGAAAATAATTTCATTTTTTTGCACAAAAATCGAGGCAATATTTTAACTTTTCTATAATTTTTTACATTTTTAGACACTTCTGAAATTTTTGGCCATTATTGGTAGACCTTATATATCTTTTTATTTACTTTTGATAATTTTAATTTTTCAAAAAAATAAAAAATATTAAAATATATTTTTTTTGTAAAATGAAAGATCAAAAAAATATATGTTGGTGCATACGAGCAAGCGCACGAAATGGGCAAAATAGCATCGATTTGTTTTTAGCTAAAATTTTATAACAATAATTAAATTAAAATATGCAAGCGCATAGGTGCATGCATCTATAGTAAGTAGAACAACGTCGTTTTGGGATGTTTAAAAAATAAAAAATATATATATGGGTGAAACGATGTCGTTCTCGAAAATCCAACGACTTTTCGCCCACCAAAGCACCATTTTCGTTGGCCCTCTTCTCTTTTCTCCCCTTTTCTTGCCCTCTTTTACTCCTCTAACACTCTCAGCCTCCTTGTCATTCGTTCCATCACTTGCCCAAGCTTTAGAAAACCTTAAAATCACCAAAATCCCGCCTGCCCTCACCAACTCCAGTCAACCAACCCTCTACTCTTTGTTTTTATTTATATATTATTATTATTTTTTTTTCTTTTCTTTTCCTTCTTTTTCTCTATATAAACCCCAAAAAACATAAGGATGGGGGGCCTCTTAGTCTCTATCACTCTCGAATTCTTTCCTTACTCCTGTTCTCTCTCTCTTTACTTCTTTGTCCCTTTTCTCACTCTCTCTTACCTTCTCTTCGTCTAAGCTAGAAGGCTTCCCCCCTCACCAAGTTTGTTCTCATTCTCTCTTTATTTATCTCTCATTCTCCTTCCCTCATCCTCCCTCACTCTCTCCCCCCCGTCCCTCCCTCATTCTCTTTCTCTCTCTCTCATTTCCCCCCTCTTTCTATGTTTATTTTGTATTAGCGTGTGTGTTTGTGTGTGAGTAGATGAATGTGTGCATGAGTGTGTGTACAAGTGTGGTGTGTGTGCGTGTATGCAATATTCATGCATGAGTGCATATGCTTGGGCATGTGCATATGGGTGTATGTCATCCCATTAATGCAGGATGATGCACATGGATGTGTATTAGTGTGTGTGGCAGTGAATGTATGCATGCATATATGTGTATGTGTAAGGTTTAAGCTTACATAAATACATGCATGAACACATGAAATGCATACATGATTGAGTGATGCATGCATATGTATGTAGGCAAGCATGGAAACATAAATGCATGCATGAATTGATGCATGGGTATGCATAGACTTACATGCATGGATGTGAATGGAAATGCATGAATAATGCTAATGCATGTGTGTGTGTGTATATTAGTATTTATATGTGTATGCGTGGGTATTTATTAGTATATATACATGAATGTAGGGTGCATGTGTGTGTGTGTGTGTGTACTTCATATATGTATTAGTGTGTGGTTAGTGTAGACACCCTAATTTTTACCAAGTTGCCCTAACTATGGTTCAAGTCATCCATTCCAAACAAGTGAGGGTCCTAAGTCAAATCTGTTCGATTCACGATCTAAAGGAGGGGTTGTTCATTTAGATTAAATCTTTAATTCTTTATAAACGTTCCCGAATGGGTATTTATCTCAATAGGGCCACTGTTGATTGGATCACCTAGTCATGTTAACCAATTAATTCAAAACCATGTCATGGGAATTTAATTGGTGTCAAAGATATTTTTTCTAAAAATTATTTTTGTCAAATTGTGGATTAATTGAAAAATTTTTAGTGAACTCTCAGTCTCCGTTTGTTTACATATGTGAATAAAGTCCCAGGCATGCATAATAAAATAGGCATTTTATTAAGTGATACGTGCCCAAGTCATGAGATACAGAAAATATAGGGAAGTACTGAAAATATAGGGAAATACAATATGGGGAAATACATGGGTGAATATAGAAAAATCAAAATCTTCAATTGGCGCCCTTGCACAAGAATATTCTGAAGCATCCCAAAGATCCCTGTCCACCAATTTGGAAAGAAAGGTGAGTAAATCAATGAGATCAAGTTTTTCCCCTTTTAGCAGACACCATAACACAAAACAATCTACGTAGGATGTGTGATCATACGAACGAGCTTGGGGTAGGATATTGTTTATGATAATTTTCTGAAGCATTTGAGATTGAAGATTCAGCTGTTTGTACCTTGGAGGATGGCTAAAGTGAGCAGGTTCCCCTACCATAATTAGTGGCAAGAATTCCTCGGGAGTGAATCCTTGCTCTAGAATCCATGATTGAGCAAATGCTGGACACTCGAATTCTCCTGGGCTAATATACAAAATAGGAGCTCAAGTTTGTGGAGATAAGACTATGAGCTCAAGTTTGTGGAGATAAGACTATCTTCTTTCCCTTAACCTCAGTGGTTGGTACATTTTCTCCATGTATCATATTAGCATAGAAGATCTTCACTAGGTTTGGATACATGCCTTTGGATTGATAAGCTACAAAATTCTTCCAACCAATATTCCGAAACATTAGCAGGATTTCCGGAAGTTCTGTATCAAAGAAGGTGGTATCTATGACCTAACCAAAAATTGGCTCTGTAGAACAGAGAGGAGTTCGATATCGATACTTCGATTGAGGAGTGACAAGCCATTGTTCAATGTTATTATCATCTCTCCCAGAAGAAGAACCTCGATTTGTCGTAGTTTTGGTGCGAGGCATCTTTGATTGTGGAGGAATCAATTGAACAGCCAATGTTAAACCCTAGAAACCATGGGAAAAGGTGTAGGAGAGTGATTGGGAGGCTTTGATTTGAGGAATTTGGAGCTAGGAATTTAAGGAGACCAAGAGTTGGAGCTTCGGGTGAATGATGGAACAGAGGTCAGTAGCCTGGAGTTTGAAGAGTTAGGGTTTTCGCGCTTAAAAATATATAGGACCGGTCAGGTCAGGTGCCTGAAGTTTTGGCTCAGTCGTCTGACATTTTAAAGAAATTAAATTTCAGCAAGTAGTAGCACATCAGTCGCCTGAGGTCTAAAGGCTTAGGTGCCTGATCCCCCAATTTTCACTGCTCAGTTGACTAAGCTTCCAAGCTCAGTTGCCTGACCCTCTTATCCTTCTAAATAATTTCTTTTCACTTAACATGAACTTTTCCTTCCTTTGATTTACCATATTATCAGGCTTTAAATGTTTTTTCAATTTGGCTTTTGAGGCATATGGCTTCCTTGATTTTGAAGATAAGCCTTGTACAATCCAAACTTTCTTAATTTGGCCAACAATACCATTTTTGTATTTGTTTTTAATGTTATAGTTTTGTTAATAAGCTTATGAGCACTTATTTAAGTTTTCTTCATTTCAACTAGTTCAATATTCTTGTATTAAATTGGATTAAGTGGTTTTCTTATTTTCTAAAAAGTGAATAGCTAGTCCTAATATCTTATATAATGTGTTTAGTTAAAAGGAGTAAAATAAAGGGCCATTGAAAAGGTACTTGTGAATATTTGATTAATTGTGAATACTTGTTTCCATATATGCTTTAAATAGCATGTGAATAAATGTAGGCCAAGTATATAAACTCACACACTTTCACCTGTCTTATACCCAGACTTCACCTATTAGGATTAGAAAGGAGTGTAACATCATTTGTCCCGAAGTGGCAGGGCTTGTGGGGATCCGCGAACCACTCTGCTCAGTTTGAGTTTTGTCCAAACCCTCTGGGTGAAGACAGGGGTAATGCTGGGAACCTATTGTCAATAAGAGATTAGAGGTTAACCACGCATACTTGTCTATAGTTTTCCCCAACTTAAGATAGAGTCTGATTGAAAAATTCAAGTAAGTCATCTACCTGGGGTTAGGACAAGAACCTCATCCTTTTCCACATGATTTAATCCAGTCTTTTATACATATGTTTTTGAAATACTTTGTGTTGTGTCATGCATTATGCCTCCATTTTAGACATGCATACTACTTTGCCAAGATTCTGAAAAAAGCTTGATTTATTCATGAAAGATTCAAATTTTATCTCCAAAGATACCTTGAACCCAGAAAAGGGAAAATAGATCAATCCTGCACAAGGAAAACAATTTTGAAATAAAATCATTCAATTAGTTAGATGTTGGGGTGTATTCAATTAATTGAGAGATTTTTGAAAAATTGATATAGGAAGGAAAGTGCAATTAGGGTTTTACCTAAAAGGAAACAATGAAAAATTGTAAGATGGGACACTGCCCAAATAGACAGAGACCTAACCTAAATATGTGGTACAGTGCAAAGGATCCCCCATGAGTATGCTTATAGGTTTTTCCCCTAGAAGAGTTGAACTATTGTGAGTCCACAAGCTCACACTGAACAAACCCAATGGATTGACTTGCTCGAGTCAAACCCAAACCCAGACCATAACTTGATCGTTCGTAGGATCTTGGGTACATGGACCATCACCAAAGAAAAGGAAAGAGATAGATTTGTGGCAAAAACAAAAGGGGAGTGTTGGCCTAAGAAAGCTTTTGAATCTTGTTTTGATGATAACAAATAAAGGTTAATTTAACAAGTTGTTGTTTAAGTGATGATATTTCAGGAAGCCTTGTATGACAAAGTTCAAAAGGATCAAAGAAATGAAAGTCCAAGATCACAAGTATCATAAAGCCATACTCCATCAACAAAATGATCAAAAGAAAGCTCAAAAGGACCAAGATGTTCAAAACATATGGAAGCTTAAAGAATATTGAAGCTTAAGTCTAAGAGGATTCAAAGTAAAGATATATATGAAGACTTCAAGCTTAGAGAGTTTTTAAGTCTTTAGGATGACTTATGTAGTATTTCATTATAAATATCATTTTGAAATGCTTTTGTCGACCTTATAGGTCATATCCCGTTTTGATTATGACAAATACTTTGGTATTTAATATTTGCCAAGTTTGTGTGCAGGATCATATTAGCAAAGTTATATGAAAGTAAGTGATGACTTGAAGAAAATGAAGACCAAACATATTTATTTGTTGTAATTTATATTTCATTCAATTTGGGTCTATAATATTTATTTAAGTCATGGTCTGTAATAATTAATGCATTGCACGCATGATAGTACAAATAAGCTCAATGACTATAGATTGACTTTAGGTCCCTAAACATCACATGAAAAGTCCCCCATAACTTAAAAGTTATACCCATATGAACAAGAGTAACTTCTTATAAAAATCAGGACCTTAAATGATTGACAGAGCCTCAGTCGACTAAACCTTTGCAGTGTAATTAATTCGGTCGACCAAACCATATGAAAGTCAATAGTTTGACTTTGTATGGTTGATAGAACAATTTTTGAATAGGCTATCAACAGTCGACCGAAACTGCCACGTGTCTAACACCTCAACTTTTCGGTCGACCAAATTTTCAGTTCTATTTGGCCACGGTTGACCGAATTTTATGAGTAGCCAACCGAACTTTTTGTTGGTTGACCAAACCTCGAACGGTTCAAAATCACCTGAATACGGTAGACCATATTCTCTGTTAAAAAGCTCCACGGTCAACCAAAGCTCATAAAGTGATTAACCAAACTTTTAGCACGGTCGATCGAAACTCTCGGGTTGCTCAATTTTTACCGAGGTTAAACCGGGATTATTTTTTATTAACCTTACTTAAACTTGTTCAAAAATACCGGATGAGTCCCCGAACGGTTATATTTTTTGGAGTGTCTATATACACTCCCTCATTTGATTCGATTAGTAACTGATTAGCAAACATCATTAGTAATATATTCTCTGAATTTTCAAATACCCATTTTTCCATACAAGCTCACTACTTCCATTCTTACTCGTCCTCCTTGTTGAAAATCATTTAGTAAGAGTGTTTTAGAGATCATAGTATAAGCTTACACTCACATTTCTTATATTTGATTGAGATTGATTTTATTGAGAGTAAGCTTTGAGTTTTCCCTTGTGATTTCGTTTATAAGTCATATTTGGGAAAACTCTTTAGAGCTTGTGAGTCTTGCATTATTGTTGCAAAACTCAAGAGCTCGTATTGTGTTTGTTTGTGAAATATTTTTACAAACTAATTTCAAATATCTCTTGTGCTTGATTTTTTAGTAAAGCATTTTTGAGATATTTGCATGTGTGCTTAAGATCTTTGATACTCCACCTTGTGATTGATATTGTTATCTTGACTCAAAGATCCTAACATGTACACTCTCACATTCTGATCGCTATACTTGCATTTTGTTTAGAGTAGTTATTTAATCTACATTGAGCTTATCATATCCTATCATCTTGTAGTGTATTGATTATACTGGTAAAAATCTGCTTATTGGAGAAGTAGATATTTTTGTACATGAAATTTGTATTGATTACTTATTGTATTCCAGGCGTGGCCTGAAGAGGTGTTAATCCAGCCCGGAATGATTGGTTGTAAAGGTTGAGGTTAGTCCTGCTTTAATTTGACCTGGTTGTATTAGGTGCCGCTCCACCCGTTAAGTGAGTCGTAGTGGAATCCTTGTGCTTGTGAGTCAAGGCAGGGACGTAGGTACATTTGTCGAACATCGATAACATATCTTGTGTTGTCTCTCTTTACTTGCTTTGTTGTGTATGCTTGAATATTTTACTTGTGCAATTTAAATTTCAGCTGCATTTATAAATTCATTTCATTATCTGCTTTGAATTGACCCTAGGTTATGTAACATTGCTGTTGGATAATTGACCTAGGGGAGAAAAATTTTAAAAAACCATATCACCCCCCTCTTGAGATTATAGTAAAGTCAACAATTGGTATCGGAGCCTAATTGCTTAGACCTAACCGAATTTCTGCAAAAAGATCAAAATTGCTCATTATACTGTGACCCATTTTCCTGAGGGACCCTCTTCCACACGTCCTCCTATTTTCAGCAATGTGAATTACACCTTCAAATTGTTGATTGGAAGGTGTGGAGAGTTGTATCTAAAATAAATTTTGTTTCCATGAAAATTGAAGATAAGATTAGAGCCCCTAAGACAAAGGAGAAATATACTGACGATGATATGAAAGTTGTAAGTATAAATGCAACTGCAATGAATATTTTATACTGTGGACTTGATGTAAATGAGTTTAACAGGGTTATGACATGTTCTACTACCAAAGAAATTTGAGATAAGTTAGAAGTCACTTATGAAGGTACTAGAGATGTCAAAGATAGTAAGATTGATATGTTGACTAGTAAATATGAAGCATTTAGGATGAACACTAGTGAGTCTATTCAGAGCATGTACACATAATTCATTCATATCATTAACTCTCTGCATGCATTAGGCAATACATATCCCACGTATGAGATGATTAGGAAAATTCTTAGGGGTTTGGCACCTGCGTGGGAAGCTAAGGCTACTGCCATTGCTAAGGGTAGAGACTTAAAAGCTATGTCCTTAAATAAACTGATAGGGTCACTCATCACACACGAGTTGGCCATTAATGAGAGAGTAAATGAGCAAAATAGAATAAAAAAGGTGAAAACGTCTGCTAATACATCTAGTGAGTGTAGTGAACCTGAATCTGGAGATGACATGGTGATGCTTATCAGGAATTTCAGCAGATTCTTCAAAAAGAACAATAGGTCATATAGAAAGTTTAGAGATTCATTATCTGAGAAGGGAGAGCCTAGTAAAAGAAAATAAAAATCAAACGCTCCCATGTGTTACAATTGTAATAAGGTCAGGCATATCAAACTTGACTGCCCATTGCTAAAAAAAGAGTCTAGGAAAAAGAAGAAAGTTATGAAAGCAGGCACCTCAGCAGGCACCTCGCGGGATAAACAAAATAGCAGTGATTTAGATTCAGACTGCAGTGATTCGGAGGTTGCTAACTTGTGCCTCATGGCACATGATGATGAGGTACTATCTTCTTTCTTTTTATCTTCCTATTATTTTGGTGATGATGATTGTGATTCTGATAGCATACCTACATATAAAGAATTGCAATATGAATATATTCTTGTATCAAAATTGTTAAACAAAATGACCAAGGAAATTTATAGTAAAGTCAACAATTGATATCAGAGCCTAATTGCTTAGAGTTATCCGATTTTTTGCAAAAAGATCAAAATGCCTCATCATACTGTAACCCATTTTCCCAAGGGACCCTCTTTCACACGTCCTCCTGTTTTCAGTAGTGTGAATTACACCTTTTAGAAACAAAGGATGCACATATACCTTCAAATTGTTGATTGGAAGGTGTGGAGAGTTGTATCTAAAGGAGATTTTGTTCCCATGAAAATTGAAGATAGGGTTAGAGTCCCTAAGACAAAGGAGGAATATACTGATGATGATATGAAAACTGTAAGTATAAATGCAACTGCAATAAATATTTTATACTGTGGACTTGATGTAAATGAGTTTAACAGGGTTATGACATGTGTCCACTCTCTCAAGACCAACCATCTTGAGGGTCCACTAAAACCTTTTACTTTCACGGCGGTAAGGACACCACTTGCACCCCCTTATTTTTTGGAGACCAAGAAAACCAAATACAATCCTTGTTTTAAGAAAGACCAATGAATCAATTACAACAAAGAGCTTACAACATAAAATTTCTCACAATGAATGATCTACAATTCAAGCTCACATAAGAAACTGTCAATGAATAATTAAGAATGAGGCTTAAAAGTTTTTTTTTCCTCTCAAAGATTAAGCAAATGAAACGCACAAAGAGAGATTGAGAGAGAATTAGAGGCTAGAGCACTTGGTAGTTCAGTATAAATCAATTCTATAACATTCTCAAGGTTTAGGAGGACATATATATATTACATAGACTTTGGATGAAAACTACCCATTTTTTGCCCATTAAAGCCTTTTTGGTTTTCAAATCGGTCAACTGCTTATAAGGTCCAGTAGACTACTTACTAGTCGTTAGAGACAAAAAAAAGATCACTGCAGGCAATACCTATCAGATTGGTGACCGCCTTTAGGAAGCGGTTGACCGCCCTTGGCACAAGGGTTGGAGTTCGATTTACTTAGGTTCTCATTTTTCCGATTAAGGTCCATACGTATTATGCCTTGCATATTATCATGATTTTATAATATAAAATACATTAAAATTGAGAAAGAAACAATACCGATAAATCAAAAAAAATATTCAACTTCTTCTCTCAATTCTTCACCTTTACTTCAACTTAAATGACTTAATCCTATAGAAGAACTTAAATACCAAGTCATTAGTACTCAATAGTTTATTATCATCATAATCAAGTTAATGAAATCTTGGGGCTAACAATATCCCCTTTTTAATAATTACAAACTATTCACAAAAAAAATGAACAAATAATATAAAAAAAAATGCACACACAAGTTCTTATTTTTCCTATCTCTTCCTTTAACATCATCAAAACCAAAGAGGGGTGAGGCAAAAAATTTAACAATTAAGCATGAAATTTCAATTTTATCAATGAGTTCATAAGAAATATGCCAATATGCTCCACATAAAAAAATTTGCATGGTCAAAACTTATGACTATAGATGATACCAAATTAATGCACGGTCATATAAAAATTGATAGCAATTGTTGTTGATCCATAAGCCAGATAAAATAAACTTAATACCAATTAACTTAAAACAACTTTCCATACTTGAAAATTTTCCCCTTGTCATTCCCAATAGGAAAATATGGGGGTAAGAATTTTGCAAAATGATTCACAATTTTAAACTTCTATCAAAAGTTTTAAAGTCCATTTTTCACAATGGTTGCCTCATTCAAGATTTTCATTAAAAAAAAAAACATTCAATTATTTTCAAAAATTTTCATAATCATATTCGTGTTTTCAAAATTTTTTTTCTTTACGCATATGCTTGCTCTCCTTGGTAAACACCAAAAGGTTTTTAGGGGGGTTCATAAAAATGAAATCCATCTATAAAACCATTTACAATGATGTTTCAATATGCTCAATTTCCAAGATGTGATATTAATTTAAGTATAACTTTCACATTATCAATATATTCAATATGATCAATCAATACACTCAATATACTCAAATTCATAGCAAGCACAATAGTCGTAATAAGTTCAATTTCCAAAATAATCATCAATTAAAATATTCAAGGATAATATATTCAATTAAAGCACACTCCCCCTGAACCAATGCATTTACGAAATCTAGCAAGGTTTTCACACAAAAGCATTTTAACAATTGCCACGTCAACATTCAACAAAATTTCATTTTATCAACAAAAACCAACACTAAACATTTCACGCTTTTGTCATTGTATTTCATAAAATAGCAAAATATTTGCACAAAGATCATATAAATATTCATTTTTAAGGGAAAATAAAAGTGCAGCTTTAAAAACATTTTTAATCCCTTATATTTTATGAAACATTGGGCCAAAATAATTTGTTCCGAAAATGATAAAAGATATGAAAAAGCCCAAGTTTCATTTTTCATGGAAAGCTATTTTCAACCATGTTCCAAATTTATAGGTATTATGCAATTCATCTTTAAAAAAATTCATTTAATGAGAGAGACCTTACCTATCTTTATTCTCAATGGTCATGGGGCAAAGATTTTTTGTTTCTTTATTGGAGTCTGATTCAAAGCCTCTATCTTCCCAAATGACATTAAAAATTTTCTTCTTGAATCTCCTCTTTTCCTTCTTGAGATATGGGCATTCGGTTCGAAGGTGCCTCGGTTTCTTGCATTCATAGCAAGTTACCTTTTCTTGTTTGTTTGCTTCTTCATTCTTTTCATTCCTTTCTCTTTTTTTTAGGAATCTTTTGCACTTTTTGGTAATTAGCATAATTTCTTCATCACTATCTTCCTCTTCTTCCTCCATTTCTTTTGTTGAGACAATTGCACAAGTTTTCTTCTTGTCTCTCGAGTCCATCCCCCTCTTTGCTTCCATTTTATGCACAAGGAGAGACCCAAGCAACTCAAGAGGAAGTTTTTCTAGGTCCTTTGACTCTACAATTGCGGTCTTCTTGGCACCCTATTCTTTTGGCAAACAACTAAGCGATCTATGCATATGCTCAAAGTTAGTACAATTATTGCCAATAGATTTTAAAACATTGATGATATCAGTGCACTTAGTAAAAATATCATTAATTTTCTCATTTGTATTCATTTTAAACATTTCATATTTCGTGAAAAACATATTTGTCCTAGATAATTTTACCCTAGAGGTTCCATTAGGGGCCACATGAAGTATGTGCCAAATTTGGTAAGTGGAGGTACATCCAATGATGTGATTAAATTCTTCGCAGTCTAATGCACAATGCAAAATGTTCATGATTTTGTAATCTATTTGATGCTTGCATTTTTAATTTTCATTCCATATGTGTCTAGGTTTATGTTTGGTCACACCATTCTCTATAATGGTCATGGGATTGTAACCATCTCGGATAACATCCCAAATTTCAAAGTCTAGGGAGATTAGAAAATTTGTAATCCTATTTTTCCAATATATAAAATCTTCTCAATTAAATAATGGAGACGGTTGAGAATCCTTTAATGCCAATGTTGGTGGTTACTATGGATCACTTAAAGACAGTTAAGCTAAAAAAAAATTTAAAAGAAGAGCTAACTCCGATACTAATTGTTGGTCAAGTTCAAAAATCCAGAGATAGGCTTTAATACCAACTATAGGCCCAAAGGCAACCCAAGAGGAAGGATGAATTGAGTATAATAAAAATTAAAGTGTTTGATGCAAAATTTAAAACAAATTAAAACAATCAAGCAAATATACAAAATATAAAAGTAATTTAATCAAAGAGTGGGGAAGAGAGTGCAAACAAATTTATTGTAGTTTGGCAGTTGACCTACATCCACTCTCTCAAGACCAACCGTCTTGAAGTTCCACTAAAACTCCTTGCTTTCATGGTAGAAAAGGACACCACTTATACCTCCTTGTTTTGAAAGGGCCATTTTGCAACATGCCTACATAGGAAAAAGAGAGGAGAATCGGTTTCTTACATACTTCCATTCATTCCTTTTTCTTTTTTCTTTTTTCATATCCTCTTGAGTGAGAGTTCTTCCATGCTAACCTACATTGAAAAATAATCTTTAGGCTGTCCTACATCATTTGCTTTAAATTCACTAGCACACTATTTTTTGCTTTATTTTATATTTGAGAATGTAAGTTGGCATGATTGTTTTTGCATGATTCCTACGCATGCATGTTGATTGTAAACAATAACTTCTCGTCTAAGATCAATTTAGAGTAAGATTGTATTTTGGATTTATTAAAAATTACATGAAAAAGTTGTATATGATAGAACATGCATGCAAGTAGTCAACCATCCATCTGGGTCAGTCGACAAGCCTAGCTAGAATTTGAAATATTCATGTTCTACATTCTCCTATAGTTTCTTGAAATGTTGCAATGGTTATATGTTATACGATGAGATTTATCGATTCTTTTGGTAATGATTGGTGTCAGTTTTATGAATTTTCTCTTCATAAAGTAAAAAATCATCACTTTCAAATTTTTTGATTTTTCAACTTCAAACAGCCAAAAAAATTGTTTTCAAAGAATTTATTTTTTTAATAAAATATTCATGACGTGGTTGTTGAATAGATTAAAAGGCCTCCTTTCTAAAAACAAATTTAGAGATGTTAAATTATGTTTTATGGTTTTCCTCCCAACGAAACTAAAACATCATTTTTAGGAAAATTACCTTTTTAATGAACTACCCATAATGTGGCAGTTGGATAGATTCAAAAGTATATTTTATAAATAGAAAAATGAAGAATTTCTAGTTGGGTTTTATGGTCTTACTCCCAAAAGAAACCGAAGCATTCAAAGTTCAAGGATTTTCTCAAATAAACTCAATTTTTTAAAAATTAAAGTTTAAAAATGTTTTTGAGAATTATTGATGACGTGATTCCTCTTCACAGCATATGTAGGTAGTTTACTTTGTAGATTTAGCCATACCAACAAAAAATCAAAAAGTTTCATTTTTCCTTATTTATTCTTCTTAATTTTTTTTTTTTATGCATGAATGTATGTTTGGTTTGAAATGACATAAAGGATTGAGTCTTCATGGGGTCAAGTCCTTTACATGGACCATATGAGAGCCTATTTAAAAGGAGTATTGGGTATATAGATTTTTTGTGAAAGAATGAAAGGAGTAAAAAAGGTTGTAGTAAGCGGTCGGTCGGTCTTTGCAAGTGGTATACCAACCATTTTTCAAAATCGTTTTCCTTTGTTTTGACTTTTTAAAATTAAAATAAAATGACAACTTTGTTTTCGAAAACAAAAAATAGATGACAAATGGTTTGACTTTCCATGCTTGCTTAATTTTTAAATGGTCACCAAATATTTTGGTAATCAAAAGGGCCACCCAAGCTTTGTGTCAATAGTGTCTATTTTGAAAATCAAGTAAGTGTAGATAATCAAATTATTTAAAAAAAGTTGTCAATTTATTTTAGTTTTGAAAAAAATAAAGAATAAATTTTTAAAAGAGAATCAGGTTTGGAGTACAATTGTGAATAGAGAAGGTAATCCTTTTAATTTTGTTTTAATGAGAGTTAAAGGACTAGCATCCTACTGCATTCATTATATGAATGGTTACTGTACTTGCCTTGTATGCGTATATGTCTTTTTCGAGAAAAACCCATTTTTATTTGAAAACAAATCTTTTAAAATCCTAGAGAATAAGTTGCAATGGAGACCGATCAACCATACTTGTAGAGGCCGATTGCTTGCTTGTAGCAACCCTTTCCTCTTTTTGGTACTTTACAAAAAGGTCTTTATACCTGAAATCCCTTTTGAAAATACTTTTATAAGGTCCATGTAGAGGACTTAATCTCATGGAAACCTTATTACTTTATAACCTTTCAAAATGAATAAATATTCACACATAATTTGAAAAGGAAAAGAGAAAAGAAGAATTTTTTTTTAGTTTTTGGTTGATATGGCTAAATCCACTAATGTAGATTACTAACATATCCTCTGGTGAGGAATCAACCCATGTGTAATTCATCAAAATATTTTCAAATTAAGATTTGTAGAACATTATGATGAATTTTTTGTTGGTTGAAATCTTTGAAAATACTTGAAGCTTTTGGTTGAAAAATCTCCATTAATTTAAAAACTTTAATTTCCTAGTCAAATTTCTACAAAAGTAGAGACTTAAAATCAAGTTAAAATTGAAAAACAAAACACTTTCCACCCCAAGTTGCTTCGTAAGTGAATACTTCGAAAAATGTCATTTCCCCCCCTTAACTTTGATTTTTTTTTTTTTTTGTAGCGGGAAAATCACAAACTCGCCTTGAAAACTCGTTAAAAAGAAACTTGAAACTTACAAAAAAATGCTCAAAAGCCACATCATAAGTATTTATTCGAGAACTTTATTTTAAAACTTGAAAACTTTTGAAAACACTTACGAAAGTGAATTTCAATTTTTTTTAATGAAAAAATCATGAAACCACATATCAACAATAGAGTCCACTATACACTCAAGTGAGTGTCTTGACCCATTAACATCATTAAAAAAATAAAAAAAAGTACAAAAAATGGGGCAAAAAATATGACTTATGGATTGGATAGTCGATCACGCTCATAGACCGATCAACCACAAACAATAGCTAAACGACTAAATTTTTTCGACCACTAGGAGGAGCAGTCGACCGTGCTTATAGACTAATCAACCATCTACATGCATTTTCTTGCAGATTGCAATTTTACACAATTTTATTCAATTTATTTACAAATTTAGACTTAGACTTCATTCCAAATGAATCCTAGATGACATATATTCATCACGAAAAATGCGACTTCATATATGACTATGACACAAACTCATACATAACAACAATGTATATGATTCTTGTGTAGCAACTTTGAAACTCAAAAATAAGAATAGTATAAAATTGACCTTAAATCAAAACAAGGATATATATATATATATATATATATATATATATATATATTACAAAGTTGTTGGGTAGAAAATGATTGTGGATACGTTTGATTTGATTTAGAACCACAATAAAAAAAAATGAATTATCAAAATTAATTCATTTTGCCAATTAGACCACTGCAAACGGTAAAAATTATGTAATTCAATGTAAAACAAGTAAATTAACAATTATTTATAATATTATAATGATTTAATATCACAAAATAATAATATCTTTTAATATTCGAGAGAGCGCGGGAAAACACCGGAGTCCCCAATCGAGCGGCAATAGCCTCAGAAGGGTTTGCGAACTCTCTTACTCTCTCTCTCTGCTTCGATTTCTCTCTCTTTCGATTGTCCCGCGTCTAAAATCTTCCCCATCCATAAGAAAGCGTCCCGGCACAAGCTCTCTACCAGAGATCAGGAATGAACGGCGAGAGCAGAAGGCGAGACCGCAGTGATTCGCGAAACCCCAGGAAGCGTAAGCTGCTTGTCCACAACGCAGAAGAAGGACTCGACTCCAAGCTCGGTTTTGATCTCTTCTCCGAAGGGGACAAGCGCCTCGGATGGCTGCTTACTTTTGCACCTGTAAGTCAAGCCCATTTTGCCCCGAAACACTCTTACTCCCCCTTTTGGTTGCCAAAAAAACGAAATGAAAGTTAATGAAAAGAGATTTTGATTCACGAGAAGATGATAAATGAAAAAAAAACAATAATATATTTTTGAATTTCTGTCATATTGGCTCTTACTCATATTCCATAGCGAATGAATTGGGTTCTGGGGTTGCATAAATTTTGAATACAAACAGTGTAATGTTCACATAATGGGCTAATATTTTTGTAATATGCAGTCTTCCTGGGAGGACCAAGACACTGGAAAAGTCTATAGTTGTGTTGACCTCTATTTCGTTACTCAGGTAAAATTTTATTTTTCCTTACTTGCACTTGTCACGGTAAACCATTGCTATTGGTAAGTTTGAAAATTATTTTCTTTTTGTTATTCGTTTGATGAGTTTGCAAAGTTTATATTATATTTCACTTTAGGATGGTTCTACCTTCAAATCTAAGTACAAGTTTCGTCCTTATTTCTATGCTGCCACAAAGGTATACTGCTCTCACTATTTCTGAAAATTATTGTATTTGTAAAGTCAGTATTAATTAAATTGCACAATTACTGATGATGGAGAAAATGATGGTTTTATAGGAAAAAATGGAAATGGATGTTGAGGCGTATTTGAGGCGACGTTATGAAGGTCAAATTGTTAATATAGAAATTGTGAAGAAGGAAGACCTCGGATTAGTAAGCAACTTATTTATTAAAATATACCATATATTTTCACTTTTTTCCCACGCATGAGGCCTTTTTCATTTTTAAATATCTTGTATATTTTTTTATTTGCTTGTCCAAGATTGTATAAAATGTCTAATTTAAGGCTTAGTTGTTGTTGTTGTTGTTTCATTTTTTACTTGTTTGTTTCACATCTCCAATTACATCTAAGCATCTATATATGCCTACCAAGGTTCTTAGAATTGGGATCCTACGTAAGATCGTTTTTCCGCCCGGGGGGGGGGGGGGGGGTGGGTACCCGCAGGATTAGATTGTAGGATCGGATTGTGCATTGTAAGATTCTACTTACAACATAATAAATTTACAATTTATGTTTTTGGCGTTTTGAAACAACTCTCAATAAAATAAGACTACAATTTTGGTAGTAAGTTAAAGAAATTAAAACAAATTTCACGAATGTAGCTAGCAACTAGTATGTTTTTCCTTTAACAATTTTAACCCTAAAAAAGATTCGAATAGTCTGAATTGCAAAGTGCTCTGCAAAGGGCACTATAGCTAGCTTGTTTATTAAATAGTTGTAATAAAAAAGACAAGCAAAAAAATGAAGATAAAATGAAGAATTTGTTAATATTAGTTCAATAAACTCATGTAAACTTCTCAGCTTCTATGGTTTTGTCTTGTCATCAGACCATTAGTAGAAGAAGGATAAGATGGAAAGAAAGGAAGAGGAAGAAAAGAAGGAAAAGAAAAGCTTTTTGTTGAAGGAAGAAGATCCTTTTGTTAGTAAAAAAGAAACGATGAAGGAAAAGAAAGCTATATGCTCTCTGTTTTTGTCTTTGGCTTGTCGTTAATAAGAGAGAAGAAAATCAAGAAAGTAAAAAAGACCATAGATAATGTGTAACTATTACAAGCCTGCAACTTTAAGCTCTCAGCCTAACTGTACAACTCCCTAATTGTTGAAGCTCTCTTTGATCTCGAAGCTATCAGCTGGTATTCCCAGCCTGATAGACAACTCGGGTCTTCAAGGATTCTAAGCTCTCAGAGAGCTTTCAATTTCAAAGAAAGATAGCTTTCAAGAGATGCTTAGCTGTCCTCTCGGCTTCAATGAACATATCCTAGGACATGCTTGTTTTTTTGTCCTAGTTTTGATGCATTTGAGCCAGCTGGACCCAAAGTTTTAGTTTATTGCAGAAGTAAAGAGTTTGGCCCAATAAAAAATATAGATTGAGCTTTTTATTTAAAATCCCAAACAGGAAAAAATTCATATTGCATTGCGCAAGTAGGATCGGTAGGATCCTAAGTAGGATCCCAAGTAGGATCATGGTCCTAAGATTCTAATGATCCAGATAAGATCCTATTGGGATTCTACTTGATTAAGATTCTATTCTTGACTGTAGGATCGCAGGATCCAGATTGTGGTTTTGATAACCATGATGCCTACCAAACAACTTTTGGTGCACTTGGAAGGATAAGAGTAATTTCATTGGCCTTAGATAGAGCTGCATGGCAGAAAGTTAATGATTTTTATAGTGACTTAGAATAATGGGATTTTAAGCTTTGCTGATTTAACATCAGTTCAGTCTTTGAACAAGCTGATCAAACCTCGAGCTTTTAAGAAACATCAACTACACAAAAGATAATGAAGTTGCTGTGAATTGGCAGAGTGTGTGTATGCCCCGGGGGGGGGGGGGGCAAGATTAGGATATTTAGACTAGCTCCTTTTGAATTTGTTTTACTCTTATGATCCTAATAAATAGCGCTTCAAGTGTTTTGTGATGTTGTAGGGTTTGACTATTTTAATAGGCTTCTACTAATTTGTTCACCAATAAAATGGACTGAACATTAACATGCATCTCAAAGTTACTTCTTCCATTAGCAGAGTTTGAAATACTACCACCGAAAAGGCGACAACAACAACCTAGCCTAAAGCCCTACTACTTGGTTGGCTACATTAATCTTCCTGTATCATTTTGGACAATCTAGAGCATAATTACCAGAAAATGCTAACACCTTAGCAAGCCATGTATTCGTACGAACATTCCAAAATGTGGTACATTTTCGTTCTGGAACACTAAATCTAGCAATCCAAAGTTTTAGTTCAATATTTCTCACGTAACATAGCTTTTTAGATAAAAGTGGGGAATCATCACATTTAAATTCTATTTCTATGATTATTAATCTATTCCACAACAGAAAATATCTTCTAGATTTAGAAAGAGCTCAACATGCTTCCCAAAATATACAAGACACTTTGTTCACCAATATATTTAATCAAATATACCCCTAATGTTCTGCATTTCAAAGCATGGACCGTACTGTGATCTCGTTCCCATTCCATGAACCAAAACATTCCACGTTCTAGGTTACATTGATCTAGAGCAATATTCTTCAAAAGTTGGAGTGTTGTTAAATCCTTACTCACGATCATGGGCCAGTTATTCTAGCTGTCACATATTTGTTTATTTTTTAATTTATCTTTTAGAGTTATACCTATAGGTTTAAAAAATGTTAGAAGTTTGTGTAACGGTTATGCTTGTTGCTGTTTCGAATGTTACATAATGCATATGTGAATTTGTCAATGAGAATTATGAACTTGTTAAAACTTATAGAATCACATGTGTTGACTTAAAAATCTTTCAACTATTGTCTTATATGGCTATTACCAAGATTTTAAATCAAGTAACATATCATATGCCAAACATGTTGAATGCTATATTGACTCTTTGTTGCTAAAGCGAGAAAATCCTAGTGGCTGTTACTTGTCACCATTTTATTGAGTATGCATATTGATATAGCAATTCACAAAATAATGCAACATAAACAATGAAACATATTTATGTTTCATATTTCATTGCATAAACACTTAAAAAAATGAAAATATAATCTAATAATGAATGGCATGGAGCAGATACTAAAAATTACTTGGCTTCAAATTTAAGTTTGACCCTATTTTTTAGCAATTGAAGGATGTAGATGTACATTACAAAATGTGATTTCTAACCAGAAGAAGAGAAAACTTTTGAAATATAATTTATGCTCTCCTGCATGACAGACAATTTGTTATCTTCAACTAGTTTGAGTTAAATTCTTGAGTTTTTGATAGTAAATATGATGAATATAGTTTATAAATTCTTTTTCAAGTTTAAAAGCTTGAAATGTTTTTAAGAATACAAAATTAGTGAAAAATATGTTAAAGCAATTTGAAAATAGTGTAAAGGCATAACAATCCATTGTGATAAGTAACAACAGGTTTTAGATCATTATGATCAATATGAAACCATAGTAGATCACATCGATTGATGAATATTGATAGAGATGTAGTTAGGATACATACGAGATTTTGTCTTATGACATGATAACGGCTGATTCTTAAAAGTAGTTACACCACTCATCCGCCTTAGCATTCTGATTTCATTAACTTTTATCTTTCGAATATTTTTTTGATAAGTAATAAGTTTATTGATATAAAAAATGAACACCAAGTACACAAGGAGTGTACATGGGGTAAACAAATCAAAAACAGAAATTACAAGAATCTAGTAAATCAGAAACAGAAGAAAATGATTGGTTTCACAAAGCAGCCAACCAATCCATCAAAGTTGTAAAAAAAAATAGCTTCAGGTCCGAAATGGATCTTTCCTTATCTTCAAAACACCTACTATTTCTCTCCCTCCAAAGACACCACAATAAAGAATGATGAACTATCAACCAAATAAACCCATTTCAATAATGATCAAATCTGCCTTGCCAACACACTAGAAGTCCCACTACAGATTGCGGCATAACCCAGCTCACTCCAAACACCATAACCCACAAGTCCATTGCAACCGGACAATGAATAAAAAGATGATCATCCGTCTCATTATTACACTTGCACATGTAGCACCAATCCAATATCCAAACCTTTCTTTTTCGTAAATTGCCAATCGTTAAGCATTTCCCTAAAGCAGCAGTCCAAACAAAAAAAGCTTCTCTAGATGGAATTTTCTGTTTCCAAATACTTTTCCAAGGAAAGCCACAATCTTTGGAGCCCATTAAAATACCATAATAACCTTTAACCAAGAAGCCCTTCTCTTTATCAGATTTCCAGCACATCTTATTCTCACCAGACCCCTTCACCGATGCACCATAAATGGTATCCATAAAACCAGTCAAGGCCTCTTATTCCCAAAGATGCATACCCTAAAGAAACTTACATCCCAAAACAAGACTCCATTATCAAACTTCATAAGCTCAGCCACGCTAGCTTCTTTATCTTGGCAGAATCTATACAAATCAGGATAGCTGACTGCAAGAGACATCTCACCACACCAATGGTCTTGCCAAAATTTCACCTTAGACCCATTTCCAATATCATGTAGAACGTGGCAAGAAAAAGAAGGCCATCCCTGACTAATATTTTTCCACAAGCCAACACCATGTGGACCATTAACGGGCCTAGTACACCAACCACCCCATTCACAGCTGTATTTCACTTCTATCACTTGCTTCCAAAGAGCAGCCTTCTCCATCCCAAATCTCCATAACCACTTCCCAAGCAAAGCTTCATTAAACTGTCTCACCTTCCTTATCCCCAAACCACCCGAAGAAATGGGAGAGCAAACAGTATCCCATTTAACCAAATGGAATTTTGGTTCATCACCAATGCCACCCCATAAAAAATTCCTTTGAAGTTTCTCAATATGGTTAGCCATAGCAGCAGGATAGGAAATAAAGATAGAAAGTAAGTGGGTAAATTAGATAGAGTGCTTTTAATTAACGTGACTCTACCTCCCTTAGATAAGTACAAACGTTTCCACCCTGCTAATCTTCGTTCTATCTTCTCCAAAATTGGGTTCCATATTGTCTTATCCTTGAATTTGGCTCCCAAAGGAAGACCCAAATATTTCTTTGGAAGATTACCTTGTTTACAGCCAAGGACGTGCAAGAATAAGTCAAAATTAAACACCGTACCGATAGGAACCAACTCTGACTTGCCCAAATTAATCTTTAAACCAGAGACTGCCTCAAACCGCATAAGTATCACACGGAGAAACAAAATCTGATCCAGATCAGTGTCACAAAAAATTAGAGTATTGTCCGCAAAGAGAAGATGAGACACCACCAGAGCTCTTCCCTCTATACGCCCCACACCAAAGCCTGGCATGTGACCATCATGGACAGCTTTATCCAACATTCTCCCCAGGGCTTCCATAACCAAGACAAACAACAAAGGAGACAATGGGTCACCTTGTCTCAACCCCCTTGAGCTCTCAAAAAACCCACAAGGAGTGCCATTTATCAGAATGGAGAAACGAACTGTAGATATACAAAAGAAAATCCACCGCCACCATTTGGCAGAGAACCCACCCCGTTCTAGTAACTGCATAAGAAAACCCCAATTTACATGATCAAAAGCCTTCTCAACATCTGATTTGCAAAGTAGCCCTGGCACCGCAGTTTTCAATCTACTATCAAGGCATTCATTAGCAATAAGTACAGGGTCAAGAATCTGCCTGTTTCTCACAAAAGCATTCTGTGAAGTTGAAATTATATCTTCCATAACCGTGCGAAGTCTGGTGGCTAAGACCTTAGCAATGATCTTATAAACCCCCCCAACAAGACTAATAGGGCGAAAATCCTTTAATTCAATTACTTCATTTTTTTTAGGGATGAGAGTGATGAAAGTAGCATTCAGGCTTTTCTCTATTGCTTCTTAGTTGCTTGACATTTTGATCCATATAGAATATTTGGTCTTATAGACCATGCATTCTCCATTTTATCCAACTTGCTTTAACTCTCTATTGCATGTTCTTCAATTTCTATAGCTTGCATGATAGATCCAGGGTATATTGGAGTCTACTAGTGCTGAATCTCTGGACCATCAAGTTTAATAGTCTCTCATATTCATCCTAAAATGACCATTAAGTTTTTATTAGTTTTTATTTTTCTTTTTTTTTCTTTGCTTCTTTATTCTTTCTTTATTTTGGTGGTTGTTTCTTTTGGAGGATTTCTTGTCCTCACAGTGGTTCTAATCTCTTTATTTTCTTCCTGAATACATTTTTGGATCTTATGATGGAGAAATCGAAGAAGATGCAATACAAAGTTAAAGCAAGTTGGTAAAATGAAGAAGTGCTTTGGGTATATGTGTGATGGTAGAATACCCTTAAAATTAAAAGGAATGTGACAGTAAAAGTAGTAAAAAGAGTTGGTGGGGGTTCAAGGCATCGAAAAACACTTAAGACAAAAGGGATGCAGTTTAAGACTTGGCAACAATGTAGAAATCTGGAAGCTTTGGAAAGTGTAAAAGAGGTAAGAAAAGAATTAAACAGATGCGAAAAAAGAGCTGTAAATTAGACATATAATAATTTATATACTAGACTAGATGATACTGTAGAAAAGAAAAAGGCATATTTGAACTTGCTAGAGCTAGAGAAATCAAAAGCAAAAAGGCACAGGTAACATAAAATGTATAAAAATGCGTATGATAGTGTTTTAGTTAAAGAAGGCTACATAAAAGAAAATTGAAATATTGTTTGAGTAAGATTTTGAATGAAAACCTGGTGGGAGACTTAAAAATCTAAAAAATTAAGATTTATCCATAAAATTAGAGCAAAAGAAGTTAAGTATGCACTAAAGAAGATAAAAAATGGAAAAGTTGAACGACTTGTTGACTTGGAAATTGAAGTTTGGAAATGTTTAGGAGATATTCAAAATTGAAATAATTATTGCCAAATCAAACTCATGAGACTTGAACAAAGACTAAAGTTAGAAGTTAGGATTTTTATAATAATAGACTGGCTTTACACCCAAGTGATTAACTCTAAAAGCCACGGGCTCATTTAGTTGTAGAAAACAATTTTCATTGTCCATTTTGGTTTTTTCAAAAAATTACAAAAAATTAAGCTCATGTCATTTTTACAGAATTTATATGAAATAGATGAACAATAAACAGTTTTGCCACTTTTTGTTTGTGGAAATAGTAGTATTTTCCATTTCTAATTTTTCAAATAATCACAAAAATGCCACCTTGTTTTCCCAAAAAGTTGGAAAACATCTTTTTACTTTTTTTCTAGGTTTCTAATTCTTACTTTGTGTATGTGAGCACGAAATTTGTGTAGTTATGTATAGAGTTTCTTCTAAATCCACACAAATCCAAATTCAAACCTAAAATCCATGATCCCAAATATTACCTCACAAAATTTTTGGAAAATTAAAAAACAACTTGTTTTTTTATAATTATTTTGAGATCCATAAATAATAAAAAATTGTTTTGCACATTTTAAACAAACTCCTTATTGTCTACGTTTTTAGTATGACTATTGGAAAACTAAAAAATAATCTAAACTTTTACAATTCTTTGGAAAACTAAAACCTGGAAAACTGAGAATGTTTTCCACACCTAAATGGGCCTTATATATCTATTAAAAAGATTAATGGAAAAGTTTAAGGAAAAAAAAGGGACTTGTACATGGCTTTTATCTACCTAGAAGGAAGTTCTATGGTGGTTTCTAGAAAGATAAAAGGGGGGGGGGGTTATGTGGTTGGTACATATTTGTAAAGACATGTACCATTTGGTAATAACTATGTTAAGCAGTTAAGCTTGATATAAGTTTTTGGCTTGCACCGAACTACTTAATTGTTTAGGTGAAATGGTAATCTAACATGGTATCAGAGTTATGGTTGCCACTTGCCAAGAGGTTCAGGGTTCTAGTTTTGTGGCCTGAGTTTATTGTGTGGTGATTGAAAATTATCTTATTCCAAGTGATAGGTGTTAAGTTATATATTGTTTGTCTATCTCTCCACTTGCAATCGGGTTGCATGTGCAAGGGAATGTTAAAGCTTACCATATGTGTAGGCGTAATTTAGGATATTCAGATTTAATTTTGTAATTTTGAGTGTTTATGGATTTGCTATTATGTTTCATTAATTAGGGATTTGTATTATCTTCCAGATTTTTTTTCCGTATTAGGGATTTGTTATTATTCTAGGGATTGTTTCCTCATGGTATTTGATATTATTTCCTTGAGATTGTTAGGTTCTTTTGTATTTGGAGAAAGCAAAGGCTTGATGTGTAACTGCAAGGGGCAGATTTGAATATTGAGAATTAAGCCCTAAATTGGATCTTGCCTTAATTTCCCCCCCTCTCTTTAATTCTCCCATTTATTTTTCTGTTGCCTTCTTTTGATTTACTCTTAACGTTTTATCATTTTCTTGCTGAATTCCTTGCTGTGAATTGGTCTTGCATATCCCTAATTAACTTCTCTAACTTTCGAGCCTCTCTTGTAGGAATCCTAAACAAGAACAAATCTTGAAACACATCCAAATCTTGTAGTCTAGCAGATCGTTATCCCTTGTATTTTAGGCTCAGTCTTAACCCAACAGCTCTTGCATCAAAACCGGAAGTTGTATTAAATCTTATCTGGCTTATTGTAGAAAAATATTGGTAATCTTCATTTTGGTTCAGCTCTGCTACAGGGGTTTATACTGATTATGCCAACCTGGGCTGTGCCCTTTCTTCTAGCTATGCATTTAATATGTCACAAGCACAATCTAGCTTCCGTGACAATGCTATTAATGTTGCAAAGGAATGCCATGATTTGGTGTCCTAAATGAGCTCATACAATCTAACATATACCTCATCTTTTGCTGGCATGTATCCATATGTTTTCTTTAACTGACTTAAATGTTTACATTAATCCGGCAATGCACTGTGACAACAAACCAGCATATGGAACGAGGAGAGAGTGGCTTTGTACTCACTGAAAATGCTTGCTTAGCATTGAAAGACTTCAGTTTTTGTTAATTTTCATTTTATGGTGTTGAAATCACTCAATGACTAATTATTCCTGATTGGTTCTTTCAAATTGTTGATATTACTGAAGTATTAATCATCCTATGCACATAAAGGTTTCCAAATATTTCTTACCAGCTGTAAAATTTGTTTAATGCATTTGTTTTATTTTCATCTGATTATTTCTTCATCATATCCATTGCTGACTCAATATCTTATTTATGCTAATTGGATTGAACTTATGTAATCATATTTGCCCAATCTATGTTTGCTAACTGTTTTATACACTAATTGACAGAAAAACCATTTGTCTGGCTTACACAAGTCTTATTTGAAGATATTTTTTGATACTGTTCAACAATTAATGCATGTCAAGAGTGATTTACTGCATGTCGTTGAAAGAAACCAGTCAGAGTTTGATGCTGCTGAAGCATATGAGTCCATATTAACAGGGAAAAGGTTAGGGCTCCATATTTCTGATTCAGGTTGTGTTTGGCCAAAGTTAATTTCTTTACTAGGTTGCTGCTGTCACAGAGAGAAACTAGTTCTGGTTTCTGCAATCCTTATTTTAGCGAAGTATTTATTTCGGTATCTAAAAGCTATGGAATATTTTTCATTTCACTGTATTAGCAAATTTGTTTTCCTGTTTCTGAGATATTTTTGATGCATGATTTGCAGTAAACAAAGACCTCAGGATTTTATAGATTGTATTCTTGATCTTCGGGAGTATGATGTACCTTATCATGTTCGCTTTGCCATTGACAATGGTGATTTCTATACTGTCCTTTAGGTTGCAAATCTTGTATTACCTTTGCATTTTTTTTAATGTTTTAATGAGTTTTTTTGGTCATAATGTGAATTCAATGCAATTCAGATGTAAGATCTGGGCAGTGGTATGACGTTAGTGTATCCAGTGCTGGTGTTGTGTTGGTGAAGAGGACTGATCTTCTACAACGTGCTGAAGTTCGTGTTTGTGCATTTGACATTGAGACAACAAAGCTTCCTTTGAAATTTCCAGATGCTGAATATGATCTAGTAATGATGATATCATATATGATTGATGGACAAGGATACCTGATAATTAACAGAGAGGTGTGCACAATAGAGATAATGCTATTTGCAGCTTCTCTGCATTTTCTTGACTCGTTTATGATGCTTCCTCTCTTTGATTTGTTTTTTGAATTTTAGGATGCTTAAAATTTTGTAAATATGGTTTTACATTTGATAGAGATTTGTTCCAAACTGAATTTAATTTCTATTATGGTCTTACATCCAAATCATACTTAAATCAGCTTCTACAGGAAAATTTTGAGGCACAGGGAGGTCTCTCTTTCTTTCGTTCTTTCTCTCTTTCTTTCTTTATTTCTTTCTTTCGTTTTCTTCTTCTTCTTCTTCTTCTCTCTCTCTCTTTTCTGCTTTTAACTTTCAGAAGAAACATGGAGGATTGGGATCTTGTATATTACAGAAGACCCGAATGGGAGTCCATATCTTATTTGTTGATAGCCTATTTAAGAAAAGGTGAATGTGCATAATGCCTTCATCTAGAAGGATGCAAAAGGTACTTAGAATGTCCTTTGTAGAAAGAAATGTGATAACATATCTCCAATAGTAATTAAATAATTTGATGATTTTGTTCAAAAGTAATAACTGGATGACCTTGTCTCATCATTTCTAACTTCACTTTGGTGTTCAGTTAATGGTTTGGAACAGGTTAATGGTCAATTAGGCTCAGGGGGACATGTTTCAATATGCTTTGTGGTTTGAAACCATCATTTGGTCATATCCCCCATTGGAGGGTTTTGTTTGTTTGTTTGTTTTATTGGGGAAGGTGGGAGGTGGGATGTCCTCATGTGATTACATAATTTAACTTAGCTCTTCTGTTCAGTGAATGGTATGACTGGTTAATTGCACAGCCACTTGGGATGCATGGTTATGACATCCAACTTAGTTTACTACCACATTGAAGATCTTCATGTGGAATTCTTTTATTGGGATAAGATATTGGACAGCATGAGGTGAATATTTGCATTTTTAAATATAATTAGACTGAATTAATTGGTAAATATGAAAAATATGTCTTGGAAGAGAACTTGTAAATTGAATCCTGAGAGCATTATCACTGTATGGAATCAACGGGAGGTGACTCTATGTTCGAAGAGGTCATGGGATACTGTTTCCCTTTCTGTTTTTCAATTTTTAATATTATTCCTAATGTTATCCATGTAATGGACTTTATCCTGCAGAAAGTGGGTATGGACTGAGTAATAAATATTTGAACACACAAACTTTTGATTTCTCACATTAAAGCCAAGGGTAGAGGGAAGCAAGGAAACTTTAGGCATAAATGGAATATTTTTGTATTGGGAACTTGGGATTATTATGACTTTGGAAGGATATTTTGGTAAGTTTATAGATTAACATAAAGTTTATATTAGGTTTACTAGTCATTTGGCTATAGGATTTATGTTATTTGGATTTAGTTTAGTCTTTAAGGAGATATTTTTTTTTCAGGATTTTTAATTTTGGAGGCTTTCTAATATTCTTAGGGTTTCATTTTGTTTAGTTTTACTTTAAGTTCATCTAGAAATTCTTTCTTTTGAAACAAGTTTAGAAAAAAAAAAAAAAAAAATCTAAAGAGGAATTTGAGCCCTAGTTGGTTTCTAAGTTAACTAGAGTTGTCTTTAGAGGGTTTCAATTGATTTGCAAAATTTTGAGAATTTGTTGATTGATACAAAAGAAACAGATTTTGATTCATTAAATTTTGGGTGTTTGGTTGATTAATGAAGGCATGATTACCTACATTAATGAATTTATAATCAGATCAATCCTTGTTTCCTCTTCTCCCCTCTATTTTTTAAAATCAAAGCTTCATCTTGAAACCCTAAACTGTTTTTGTTGAACCCCTAAAATCTTAAATAATTTCCTGTTCAGAAAATCTAGCTCTCAAGTTGTATAATTCGAGTTAGTAATTATCTTCAAAGCCTTGACATCTTCAACCCTTACAGTTATTCCCTTACCTTTCCTTTCCAAACAGACTATTTAGATTTAATTTTGATGGCTGTCCTAAGTCAGATTATTGGATAGTCATTGGAAAGAGTGGCAGCTCTTAAGAAGACCCACATCTTTCTATCCGATTCTTCTAGAAGAGGTTGGTTATAATGTGTTATTACTGAATGTTTTTCTTTTGACAGCACATACGGTGGTGTACATTGCTCTATGTTAGTCAGTGAATTAGTAAGGGTATGATGGTTATTATGTTGTGCATTAGATATGTTATAAATAGAGATGGAGACCAGACCTATTGCTAACCTAGGTTCTGACTACAACAATTTCTTCTATCCTCTTTCTTCTTCTTTTATTTCTTAACATGTATTAGAGCAATTATACTAAAAACCCTAAGTCATTATCATGATCATGTACAGTGTTACGCATGCCCAAACCCTAACCAACATCGTGGTCCATCAAGATAATGAAGTCGTCATTGAAACCGTTGCTGGAAACCTATCCTGCCATTGCGTCTCAGATCAGTAATAGTTCTAGAGCCCCTTTTGAAAAACTAACATATCAGTTGCATTCATAGGGTGCCAATTAGGTTACCCTGAAATTTCATCTTTGGTTGTCAGCGCACGCGTCCTCACATGTCGGGTGCCTTCCAATGATTTGAAATTGATCTGTTTTTCCCTCCAGCTTGGTTGATCTTGCTCGCTTGGGCTTGTGTAACATGTTTTGGAAGTTGAAGGCTTGTGGGTGCCTTCAATTTTGGTCCATAGATCAGATCTTGGATGATTGTGTTCATTCATAATTGTTTTAGGTGAATTGACCTTTGTGTCTTTGCCAGCATGGTATTTATTGATTGCTTGTGGTTGTTAGTGGTCTAAATCATGTGTGTTGCTGATGGTATTTTGTTTTTCTTAGGTGTGCATAGAGATTCTTTGTTCAATTCTTCGACTTTGCTTCAAATATTTGACAGGGTTTTTGGGCCTAAAATGAATTTGGGGAAAAATTGTATTGTGGCTATTAGTCTAAGTTCCATTAGATCTAGGGGATTTGGCTTTGCGATTGGGTTGTGGTCTTTTGGATTAGCCCTTGTCTTATTTAGGAGTTGGCGGTAATCCTAAGTTGGTGGGTTTTGGGATCCAATGGTGGAGAGGGTGTCTAAGCATTTGGATGGTTGGAAGGTGCATTATTTTCCTGGGGGGTTGTATTACTCTTCTTTAGGCTTGTATTGCTAGTATACCTCTTTATTATTTGTCTATTTTTAATATTATGGTGGGGATGGCTAGTAAGCTTGGGAAGGTTATGAGAAATTTCCTTTGTTCTTGGGTTGGAAAGAAGAGGATCCTTTAATTAGTTGGATGATTGTGTGTATGACTAAGTTGGATGGGGGTTTGGGTCTTGGTAAGTTGGTGTTTAAAAACACTGCTTTTATGGCTAAAGGGTTAGTTTCATTTTGAGGAGTTTTCTCTTTGGCATAGTCATTAGAAGTAAATTTGTCTTGCGAGTGAGCGGGTGGGGTGCTAATTGGGAACTAGGTGTTCTTATGAAAGCCTGTGGAGTTGTGTTTCTTATATTTAGCCCCTTTTCATTCCTCATACTAATTTTGTTTTGGGTAATGGTTCAACATATTTATTTTTTGGAGGATATCTGAATGGGAACTGCTTTGTTCATATCTTTTCCCCGCCTTCATTGCTTTCGGTTTCTAGGCATATTGGTACTATTTCTTCTTTTATGATTTTTGAAGGTGATTTATCTTCTTGGGATTCCCACTTTTGCATAACTCTAAATGATAGGGAGTCGGAGGAGCTTTCTTCATTGTTACTTTTGTTGGAGAATTGTTGTCCTTCCATTAGGAGGGATAGTTGTTCTTCGTCTTTAAATTCCTCGTGGTTTTATTCTTACAAATTTATTTTTTTGATTTTTCACTAATGCAAATATTTCTTGCCCGCTTAATAGGACTATTTGGAAGGCCAAAGTTTCTTATTTGGTTGGTTGTTCTTAATTGAGTGGACACCAACAATGTGTTACTTAGGAGGACACCTTCAAAAGGCACTTTCACCTCATTTGTGTTCTTTATGTCATGACAGTTTAGAAACTGTTGGAAAGTTTCAAATCTGTTTAGTCAACTTTCCTATTTTTTCTAAGAGAATCTCAGCTGTAAATGTGTGAATATCCTAGAATATTTAGTTTCCTTAGAAGTTAGCATCTTTGGTTCTTTCCTTCTTGGTTCTTTCCTTCTATTCTTTTGCTGTACATCTATTTATACAGACCTGTACCTAAGTTACAATTACTGAGAATTATTTCCACAAGAAGCTATCTCATTCTAGATGGTATCAAAGCTAAGTTTGTCTCTTGGCCTTGTGTAAGCCCTAGTTTTCCCTTGGCGGCTCCAATCTGACCCTAATCTCTATAGGGTTTTCTTCCTTGTTCAACTCTACCCTAATCTCTTCTGTTGCTGTAGCCATGGCTGAAACATTCTTGGCTGGACTTAATGATGAGTTTGATGAAGTAAGGGGAAGAATCTTAGGGAGACAGCCTCTACCCCCACTCAGGGAAGTATTTTTTGAAGTACGACGAGAAGATTGTCCAAGGAGTGTGATGATGAAGAAAAAGGAGGATGAGACTCTGCAAAATTCTGCTCTACTTGCTGCCAATAATCCTGCTTCTTATGTTGCTGGTAACACAGATTTGGCTACTGCCAATATTTCTACACAACAGCCTTACTCTAATCAAAGGAGGTTGAAAGATAATCCTTGAGTATGGCGTGGCTATTGCAATAAGCCTCACCACACTCGAGAAAATTACTAGAAACTTCATGGAAAGCCAGCAAACTTGAAGAGGAACAAATTTGGACCCTCTGATAGATATCATGCAGCCCCTAAAGCCAATGAAGCTAATTTCCTAAGTGCTGAGCAGGTGGATCATCTTCTTCAACTGCTGAAATCGACTTCTGCCTCTGGTCTTCCTACTGGTTCATTGGCCCAAACAGGTGATAACTTTAGTGCCTATCCTTGTTGCTTAAATTTTGCATGATGGATTATTGATTCTAGTGCATCTAATCACATGACCAGTACCTCACAATTGTTTCAATCTTATTCTCCTTGTTCTGGCAATAAAAAGATTAGAATTGCAGATGGAAGTTTTTCATCCATTGCTAGAACAGGTTTTGTCCAAATCTCTGAAAAAATAGAACTCAAATCTGTCCTTCACATCCCTAAACTTGCTTGTAACCTGCTGTTTGTTAGTAAACTCTAACGGGATTCTAATTGTTGTGTCGTTTTCTTTGATTCCCATTATGAATTTTAGGACCAACTCTCGGGGAGGATGATTGGCAGTGCTAGGATGATTGATGGACTACTACTTCGATGAGACTTTATTCAACAATAACAAGCTCAGAGTTTGAGTAGTAGTACAAGTTCTGTTTCTGTTCATGAACAAATAATGCTTTGGCATCTTAGACTAGGACTTCCTAGTTTTCTCTATTTAAGATATTTGTTTCCTAGCTTATTTGAAAAACTAGATTGCAATTCTCTTCATTGTGATGTTTGCCACATATCCAAAATTCACCGAAGCACCTATCAATCAAAAGCTTATCTATCTTCCAAACCTTTTTATTTAATTCATAGTGATGTTTGGGGTCCCTCAAAAATCACTACTACTTCTGGTAAGAAATGGTTTGTTACATTTATTGATGATCATACACGTTTGTGTTGAGTGTACTTATTGAGTGAAAAATCTAAGGTTGAAATTTTTTTTCAGGATTTTTATAATACGGTTGAAACCCAATTCCAAACGAAAATCAATATCCTTAGAACTGATAATGGTACTGAATATTTTAACGAATGTTTAAGAACGTTTCTTTCAACAAAGGGTATTCAACATCAATCTACTTGTCGTGACACCCCACAACAAAATGGCATCGCTGAGAGAAAAAAAATCGCCATTTGTTAGAGGTTGCACGGGCCCTAATGTTTTCAATGCAAGTTCCTAAATATCTATGGGGTGATGCTATTTTAACTGCATGTTATCTCATTAATAGGATGCCTACTCGAGTGCTAAAATACATCACTCCCTTAGATTTCCTAAAAAAACTGTTTCCTACATGTCGGATAACATCAAACCTGCCACTAAAAGTGTTTGGATGCACTGTTTTTGTTCATATACCTACCAATCTTCGATCCAAGCTTGATCTTAGGGCAGAAAAATGTGTTTTCCTTGGATATGTTCCTAATAAAAAAGGGTACAAATGTTTTAACCCTCTAACCAGAAAAGTTCATATCAGTATGGATGTTGTTTTTATTGAAAACTGGCCCTTTTTTGGCCATAACTATCTTCAGGGGGAGAAAAAGGAAACTGAAGATGAGTTTTGGAAAACCTCTAAGCCTCTTCCAAATGTTTTCCCTGACATTGACATCCACTCTTTAAAGGGTCAGAAAATCGATACTTTAACTGGCGAAAATAATGGAAATCCTAGTCTACCTATACAAGGCATACCTGATTCACAAACAGGGAGAGAATTACTATCAAATATTCCCTCATCTGAGCTTCGTGTTTATACCAGAAGAAGAAATCATCAGAATAATAGAGCTCTTTCTTCAAATCCAGAGCAAGGCCAATCATCATCACCTACACAAGTTGGTCCTCCTTCACATACTCTAGGTACTTTTGCTTCTCCAGATTCTTGTTTTGATAATTCTATTGATCTTGACCTGCCCATTGCCCTAAGGAAAGGAGTTAGAACATGTACCACACATCCTATTTCCAACCATCTATCCTATCATAGACTCTCCGATTCTCATAAGGCCTTTACTTCAGATGTTTCTCATCTGTTTATTCTAAGAACCATTTAGGAAGCACTAGATCACCCGGAATGGAGATTGGCTGTTCAAGAAGAGAAGGATGCACTAATCGCTAACAGCACTTGGGAAATTGGTGACCTATCGAAGGGGAAGAAGACTGTTGGCTGTACATGGGTATTTACAGTAAAATTCTAGGCTGATGGGAGTATAGAAAGGTACGGAGCAAGACTTGTGGCAAAGGGGTTCACTCAAACATATGGAATTGACTACCAGGAAACATTTGCTCCTGTAGCCAAGATGAACTCAATTCGTGTGTTGCTCTCTCTAGCAGCTCACTCTAACTGGCCTTTATATCAACTAGATGTGAAGAATGCCTTCTTAAATGGAGACTTAGAGGAGGAAGTCTTTATGGATCTACTGCCAAGATTTGAAGGGAAATGTGGCAAAGGCAAGGTGTGCAGATTAAGGAAATCATTGTATGGACTCAAACAATCTCCTAGAACTTGGTTTGAACGTTTTGGGAAGGTAGTAAAGAGTCATGACTACAGCCAAGGTCAAGCCGATCATACTATGTTCTATAGACACACAAGTGAAGGTAAAATGACTATCCTTATTGTCTATGCAGATGATATAATTCTGACAGGTGATGATAGCAATGAGCTAAAGAGGTTAAAGAAGATCCTTGCTCAGGAATTTGATATCAAAGACTTAGGCAACTTGAAGTATTTTCATGGTATGGAATTTGCAAGGTCAAAGAAAGGAATTTTTGTTTCCCAATGCAAGTATGTGCTTGATTTACTTGGATAAATAGGTTTGCTAGGGTGCAAAGCAGCTGAAACACCTATAGTGCTGAACATAAAACTCCAACCAGCTAAGGCTGAAGAAGTGATCAACAGAGAGCAATACCAAAGATTGGTAGGGAAACTCCTTTATCTCTCTCATACACGTCCTGACATAGCCTTTGCAACAAGCATGGTAAGTCAATTTATGCACTCACCAGGACTCGAGCATTTTAATGTTGTGTACAGGATTCTAAGGTATCTAAAAGGGACTCCAAGTAAAGGTTTATTATTTGGAGGACATGGGAATTTACAGGTTGAAGTATACACTGATGCAGATTGGGCTGGAAGTATCACTGATAGAAGATCAACTTCTAGCTATTGCACCTTTGTTGGAGGAAACCTAGTAACATGGCGCAGCAAGAAACAAAATGTGGTGGCAAGGAGTAGTGCAGAGGTAGAATTTAGGGCTGTTGCTCATGGAATTTGTGAAGCACTATGGATCTAAAGGTTGCTGGAAGAATTAAAGATTTCTAGTTCACTACCAATGAAACTATATTGTGACAATAAAGCTGCAATAGCTATCGCTCACAATCCAGTTCTTCATGATAGAACTAAACATGTGGAGGTAGACAAGCATTTTATGAAGGAGAAAATAGATGAGGGAGTAATCTGTCTGCCATATATCTCGACAACTGAGCAAGTAGCAGACATACTGACAAAGGGACTGCCGAAGAAATAGTTTGAAAACTTCATTAGCAAGCTGGCCATGGAAGATATCTTCAAGCCAACTTGAGGGGGAGTGTTGGAAAGTTTCAAATCTGTTTAGTCAACTTTCCTATTTTTTCTAAGAAAATCTCGGCTGTGAATGTGCGAATATCCTAGAATATTTTGTTTCCATAGAAGTTAGCATCTTTGGTTCTTTCCTTCTATTCTTCAGCTATACATCTATTTATACATACCTGTACCTATGTTACAATTAATGAGAATTATTTCCACAAGAAGCTATCTCATTCTAGAGAAACAACTTCTCACCTGTTTTTGTGAAGCACTTTTGCTTGGATACTTGGAATAAGCCTTTTTAAGTCTCCTGGGAGAAAGTTGTGTTTGTCCAAAGTTGGTGGAGGATTTGTTAGTAATCTGTTTTTCTGGTTTTGATAAAAGGAAGGAATCAGATGCTGTGTGGAGTTGTGCAGTTTTCACAGCTGTGTGAGGTTAATGGCCGGAAAGAATATCCTAGAATATTTGGTTTCCTTAGAAGTTAGCATCTTTGGTTCTTTCCTTCTTGGTTCTTTCCTTCTATTCTTCTGCTGTACATCTATTTATACATACCTTTTCCTATGTTACAATTATTGAGAATTATTTCCACAAGAAGCTAACTCATTCTAGAGAAACAACTTCTCACCTGTTTTTGTGAAGCACTTTTGCTTGGATACTTGGAATAAGCCTTTTTTAGTCTCCTGGGAGAAAGTCGTGTTTGTCTAGAGTTGGTGGAGGATTTGTTAGTAATCTGTATTTTTGGTTTTGATAAAAGGAAGGAATCAGATGCTGTGTGGAGTTTTGCAGTTTTCGCAGCTGTGTGAGGTTAATGGCTGGAAATAAAATGCTTGGTATTTATGGGAAAAGGTGAATTCCTCTTTGTCATGGGAGAAGATCCATTACTAGCCTCTCTTTGGTGTGTTGGGCTGTTTTAAAGGAGTGATGTTTTTTGATATTCATCAGGATTGGCTAGCTTTATTTGTCTGACCGCTGCTTCTTATCTTATTGTTTTATTTTATTCTTTCCTTCTTTCTGTTTAGGGGGATGTCTTATCCTCCTTTTTGTATATTCTTTCTATTTTAATGAATTCCTCTTCTTTGGCTACCCCAAAAAAGAAAGAAATTATGTGTGTTGCCATTCATTATATCTGGGGACACAAATTTCAACCAAAAAGCTAGGAGGGGACAACTACTTGTAGTGATATAAGGTGGTCAAAATATATTTGCCATGCCGGGTAAGGAAAGTTCAAACAACATCTTCAGTCAAATCTCCATCATGATAACAAGAAGGTTTTGGTTCCTGGATGCTTTGATTGTTTCCTTGTTGACACCTTAGATTGTGTGTGCACTTTGATACAGTTAAGGGAATACAAGATTATGCTAAATTGCTTTATTCTAGTAACTTGATTTGTATGTTTGACTTGCCATTGGAGTATTTCAACTACAACAGAGACGTAATTCGCAGAGACAAGTGCATCCATGGGGAACTCCACATTGTGCAATCCATAATGGTTGGTGTTCATGGGATGCAAAAGCAAAGGGAGCATATGACAGTTCTTTGGATCCTAGCAGGTTCTAAGCTTGATTTTGAATCAGTCCAATCTCAGATTGGTAGTGCTAAGTTGCCTTATTTTGTTGATGTGTGTGAGATCCATGCCTCTTCTCGCACTCATTCCTTAACCTCGTTGTCTGTGTGCCTCAACTTTTGATTTTGTCTGATCTCCCGCACAAAGTAGTTCATAGCAGAAGTTATACTGGGCCTGTTTGGGTAATGTTAGATTAAGAGATGGACGTGCTAGAGGTACCATATGCAAGTGTTTTCATTGTGGGTGGGGTAGGGGGATCATTCGAGTAGTGTTGGGATCCTCATGGAAGGCTCCCTGTAGTCACTGCATATTCCACCTCTACTAGTTTAACCACTGGAGCTATAACTTTATTAAAGGGAAAGTATTCAAAAGTTCTTGTAGTATCATGCATTGCAGCAAGCATCTCTTCCTATTGTATCCCTTGCTCAGATAGGTAACCTTACGACTTGTTTGTCTTTCTATATCTCCCCCCTTAGTCCTTGGGTCATTGATTTTGTTGATATTGTGATAGGTGCAACCAATATGTTTTCCACCCTTTAAACGACTTAGCTTGTGTTACCCTTGTCAATGGGTCCGCTACCATAATTAGGGGAATACGGACAATCAACTCTACTTCCTTTATCTCTCTTTCTTCAATTCTGTATATTCCTAAAGTTCCTTCTAATCTTATGTTTTTTAGCAAGATCACAACCAATAAGTTGTTCCTTGTTCTATTGTCATTTAGGATTTGAAGATGAGGAAGGTTTGTGGAGGATATGAGGCTGTTGGATTTTAGTACTTTAATTTGCTGCCTCCTTATTCCGGGTGTACTATTGTAGCCATCACACTGCTTTAAATCCATTTTCATCTTTTGGTCATCCTTCATTTGATAAGTTAAAAGAGGAGTTGAGTCATACATCTAGTTTGGGGTTTGAGTCTTGTCAATTGGCACCATCATGTCTAGTTTGCTTCCTGAGTTAATGAACGGGCCATAAGCCCTTTTATGTTAGTTCGTTATAATGTTCGGGGTCCTAGTTGTGTCATGTTGAAGTTACATTTTGGGTATCAGTTATGTTATCAAGAATGATTTCACTCTATTAATGAAGGATGAATTTAAGTTATTTAATGTTCTTTTGTGCCTTTTGTTCCAAAATAAAAACTCGATTTAATTTACATACTTCGTAGTGATGATGACAAAGGGTACTTTAGCACCCAATTCACTACCTATATGACTAGATTTTGAAATGATACATTTATCATCTTTTGCCCACACTCCACAACATAATGGAGTTCTCGAGAGGAAAAACAAACATATATTTGAAGTGACTTGTACCTTTTTGTATTAGACGGATGTCTCCAAAGTGTTCTGGAGTGATGCCATGCTCATTGCTTGCTCCCTTATCGACATAATGTCATCCTTTGGCCTTGATGGGAAAATAATTTATTTTGTTCGCTTCCTTGCCGCTTCATTGTTCCTATTGCTTTCTTGTATATTTGGCCTATATCTTTTGTCCATCACTTAAATAGAGGGGTGGATAAGTTGTTGGATCTTTGTCATTTTAAGTTTATTTTTTTGGGGTACTCATACTTAAATGGGGTACTGATTTTATGGTCCTACTTTGCGTTGCTTCTTTATCTTTGTTAATGTTACTTTCTTTGAGTCTATACCATATTACTTTGACTCATTGCCATATTGATGCATCCTTTCCTTTTTGAAGTCTTCCAGATTTTGGTCTACCACTTACGCCTAGTCATCCTTATGTCTCAACTGAGATGAGTGAACATGACATTAACTCAAGGGAGGAGAGAGTCCTCTATAGTCTAATGCCTTGCCTTCAGACTTTGTTTAATGATCCAATTCCTATTGTTGTTAAAAAAGGTAAATGCACTTGTACTGTAAATCTGATTTCTAACTTTTTTATCATTTCCTCTCACCTCTATATTATAGTTTTATTACTACTCTATCTTCCATTTCCTTTTCCATGTTCGTGCCAAAAGCCTTATCACACTTTGAGTGGAGGCGGTAATGGATGAAGAGATGCATGCTTTATATAAAAATGATACTTGGGAGCTTGCACTTCGTGCTAATAAGTCTATTTTTGGGTATACATTGTGAAGTTCAATCCTTATCGGCTGTTGCATCATTTAGATGTGAAGAATGCTTTCCTACATAGTGATTTTCAGGAGGACGTCTATGTGGAGCAAGCACTCGGATTTGTTGCTCAAGGAGTAGTCAACCTTGGGTTTTTTTTTTTTAATAAATTTTTTATTTATAAATTAGCAAAGAAAAAATATATTAGCAAGGCATCAAGGGGATCCCAACTTGTGGTACAAAACATCAATCACTCTAAAGAGTGTTGCAAACATCAAAGATTACATAATGATCACTAACAATTTTCCCACTAAGCCAGCTAGAGACAGCAGCATTCCATTGGTCTTTGCAAGTTTGAAGCAAAGTAGTTGAGGCTTTGAAGGCTCTTTGATTTCTTTCTTTCCAAGCACACCAAAAGATGGTGAGAGGGATGAGATTCAAACCCTTTTGCTTCTTCTTTGTGGCTCTAGTGCCTTTCTAAGCCCAAATCTTCCCTCTAACTAAATTTGTCATAACCCACTGCCGCACAGCCAAGTAAATTGCCAAATTCCATAGGTTCCTTGTCCAGGGCAGTTGAGAAGAATGTGGTTTGACTGATTCTATGCCAGCGATATAGAGAAAACACCTAATTGTGACTGTAAGCCCTCTTTTCTGTAGATTGCCGAGGATTAAAATATTTCCATGAACTGACTCCCAAGCAAAAAAGGCAACCTTTGAAGGGGCAGCTGCCCTCCAAATGTGAATCTAAGGGGAGTTATTGCAACTTGTTTCCAATTATGAGAACTTCTTGTAGAAAAATTTTACAAGGAAAACATCATTTTTGTCCAAAGCCCATTTTGGTTCGTTGGGTATGTTTTGGTGACAGAATTTGTCAAGAAATCTGTTAAAGTTAGAGCGTGTGAAGTTCCTAATCTGCCATGTTCATTGTAAAAAAAATGTCCTAATTTCTTGATTAGTGATTTGGAGATGATGATTGATGAGGAGATTTTTATCACAAGCTAAGCTATAGGTGAGGAAAGGTAGCTCTAAAATTACTATTCTCACGCCACACATCATGCCAAAAGTAAACATTATCCCAATTCCCCACTTGAAATGTCACAAAATTGGAAATAATCATTCCATCCTTTCCTAATGAATTTCTGTACTCCCACTCCATAGGGACCCCTTCTATTGTGAGTTTTCCAATCATTGTGCTCAAGCCCATACTTAGAAACAATAATATCCTACCAAAAGTGGTCTTTCTTCTTCATGAACCTCTATTACCACTTCTTGAGGAGGGCTTTATTGAAAGTGAGGAGGGATTTCAACCCCAAACCTCCCAAACAAATGGGTTGTTTGACCATTCCCCTTTAACAAGGTGATATTTAAACTCCTCCCCTAAGCTTCCCCAAGGAAATCTTCTCTGAATTCTTTCCAATCTCCTAACTGCTGAGGTCAGTAAGGGAAGGAGATACAGGAAGTAAATTGGAAGATTCGTGAAAGTGCTCATTATAGAAGTGGGTCTACCTTCTTTTGATAAGAGATTGCTTTTTGATCCTGCCTATATCCTTTCAAACTTTTCAATAATAGGGTCCTAGACTCCTTTGTCTTTGAATTTGGCTCTGAGGGGGTGACCAAGGTAATTAATGGGAAAGGTTCCATCTTGCAACCCAAAAGACCAGAAAGGAAAAGTCCCCCCCGTGCTCTCTCCAATCGGAATAAGCTCACTTTTGCCGACCTTGGTTTATCGTCTAAAAAAATTCTTATATGGTCTAAAGAAATCTCCTTGAGCATAGTTTGGTATATTTCAATGTGGTAGTGCTTGAGTTTGTTCCTTAGATGTGCATCACTCTGTATTATATTGTCATACTACTGCCACTAGGATTTTCAACGCTTGAAGCATTTTCTACAGACAAAGTTTTAGGCTAAATGTGTGGGGTTGTCGAAATACTTTTGAGCATAGAGTTATCCTAGTTTGGGGATTGTCCATAGAGGAAGCGTGCTTTTGATGTTTTGAAGGAGATTAATTTGTTTGGATCCAAACATGTTCATACACCTAAGGAGCAACAAATTACTACCAGATGTAGCTTATTTTTGACTTATGCTGGGTGATATTAGAGATTCGTTTGGAAATTAAACTACATCATAGTTACTTGATGAGAATATTTTTCATAACGACGTATTGAGCTAGTTCTTTGATTGTCCTTGACAAATCACTAGGATGCAATTGTTCGTATCTTGCTGTACCTTAAAGGTGCCCATTGGAGAGGTTCCTTGTATTAGGATTGGTGTCACACTTGTGTTTAGGGATATAGGGCCCCTGGTAGAAGATCTATAACATGGGTATTATTATGTTTGTTGGTGGTAATTTGGAAAAATAAGAAACAAGCTATGTTGAGTCCGAGTATATGCTCATGGCCTATGATACATTTGAGATGCATTGGCTGAACAAACATGTTGAAAGAACTTGCTTTTCCACATTCCTAGCCTATGGAGTGCTGTGATAATCGGGTTGCTATTCATATTGCGTCTAATCCTGTTTTTCATAAGAGAGCAAAACACATTGTGGTTTATTATATTTTTGTTTGAGAGAAAATTGTGTAAAGTTTATTATGACTACTCACGTGAAATCAGGATATCAACTAGCCAATTTGTTCACTAAACATGTGGAGGAGGTGGAGCTTGGGTAAAGTTCATTTGTAACAAGCTAGGAGCATATCTATGCTTCATTTTTTGAGGGGCAGTATTAATCTTGATTGGCTGTTGCTTCATTTGGATGTGAAGACTGCTTTCCTACACAGTTATTTTCAGGAGGAGGTCCTATGTGGAGCAACCACATGGGTTTGTTGCTTAGCAGTTAGTCAACCTTGGTTTGTTCTCTATAAAAATTCTCCTATGTTCCAAAGGTCTCCTTAAGCATGGTTTGGTAGGTTCAATGCAGTAGTTCTTGAGTTTGGTTGTGGGATGTGCTATAGATTACCCCATATTCTTAGTGTCGCTAGGATTTTCAACACCAGCATTTTTCAGACGAAGTTTTAGACTAAAGATTTGAGATTGTGGAATACTTTTAGGCATAAGAATCCCTATCTCCTGCTCATACACCTATGGAGCAACAAATTACTATTGGATGTAGGTGACTACTAACCATTCCTAGATGATACTGGAGACTTATTGGGAAGTTAAACTACATCACAGTCAGTTGACGAGACATATTTTGTGATGAGTGTATTGAGCTCCTTCCTTGATTCTAGTTGAATGTCACTAGAATGCAATTGTTCGTTTCTTGTCGTGCCTCAAAGGTGCCCATGGAAGAGGTCTCATGTATTAGGATTGGTGTCACACTCATGTTTAGGGAAACATATTTGTCGATTGGGGTGAGTAATCCTTGATAAAAGATCTATGATTGGGTACTGTGTATTTGTTGGTGGTAACATGGGAAAGTAAGAAACAAATGATGTTGATTCCGAGTCTGGGGTCATGCCCCATACTATATGTTAACAGGACTGGGTGAACACATGTTGGAAAACTCACTTTTCCACATTTCCAGCCTATGGAGTTGACGTGTGATGATCAGGCTGCTATTCCTATTGCGTCCAATCCTGTGTAGGAAAATTTACAGTTAATCTTCTCTTAGTTATTCTGGCTACAAAGGAAAATTACAGATGGTAATTAAGAGTGAATTGTAAGAGAGGTTTCTTTAGAAGTTTTTTACGGTGCTTTGAGTGTTTAACTCAAGCTGACAACACTATTAAGCCTCAACAACAATTTGGGAAGTAGTAAACTATTTTTCTTAGTTGCAGTTGCATCATTGGACAAGATGCTTATTGATGGAATAGTTAAATTCAAGCGGGCAAGTTATATTGGTGTGTTTTATTTTAATATTATGTCCAATTGGGATCCAAACAAAAGCATTAATCCTTTCTTACAGGAAACCTGAAATCGATGGTTTAGGGTAAATTTTAGAAGAGAATATATTTGTTATCTACAAATTCTTAGTTATTTGAAATTATACTGGAAAAATTGAGGGGCTATTATAAAAAATTATAGCAACTCATGGCATTGTTTTGACCAAAGGTTTATAATTATTAAAAACTATGACATGTTTAATATTGTTATTGCGACTTCTTGTTTGGCATCCATTGTTCCTCACTTCCTCTCATTATTGCTTGCAATATGAATGCTCGTAGAATTTCTTTACTTGATTTCTGAAACTAAATAATTATTTCATTGCTTGCATCTGGGAAAGTGACATTGCAGGTTATTGTGATAATATTTTTTGTCTTATGTATTTACATGCAAAAATAGTAGTCTCTTATTGGCATCCATTATTTCTCTAGTTGTAATTGTACTATGCTTTGATAGGATTATATTTTGTAGACAATATGGGAAAAAAATTATCTGTTCTGCTTATTTATATTTAGTGTGTTGGGGAAGATATAGAGGATTTGGAATACACTCCAAAACCAGAATTTGAAGGGTGTTTCAAAGTAACAAATGTAAAGAATGAGGTAATGACATTTTCATTTATTTGGTCCCTTGATATGTTTTTGGGTTGTTGATGCACACATTTCTACTGCATTACGGTTTGATCCTTTTTACAGGAAGAGCTCCTTAGACAGTGGTTTGCCCATATGTGTGAGGTGAAGCCTGGTATATATGTCACTTACAACGGTGACTTTTTTGACTGGCCATTCCTGGAACGCCGAGCTGCATATCATGGTCTTAAAATGTGCGATGTATGTAGCTTATTTCAGCTGGTTGTTCTCAATTATACCACACTGCAACATTGAAAAAAAATGGAATTTTTTAAAATTACCTAAGGCTAGGCATTCAATATTACCATCTTGATTGTGTACAGAAAATTGAATTTTCATTTTGATTGATGGCCTGCTAAATGATAAATGGTTTACACTAATGGAGACTTTGGATATATCTTATTATTGCTGCTTGATGCAGGGTAGATTGACAGCTTGACACATGAATGCAGGCGATAGATATTCAGATTGATGGGAGCTTTATATGTGAAATGCTTTGTACAATATTTAGTTTAATGATACTTAGCATTTTAAAGTTACATTTGGTTCACAAATTGTCTATTCTTAAGAATTGAACAACTGCAAATTAAGGCTTTGATAGCTTACAATAGAAGATGTTTTGTCATCATCCAGCAAATGACAATGCAATAATTTTTATGAATACATAACATGGAGTAGACAAGGAATGACTATTCCCAAAAATTTCACTATGGGAATGTCTATTCCTGTCCTATTCCATGCTGGATGGAATAACACAAGCTTTGCAGGAGTGACTTTTATCTAAATTAATAACCCCTATTCAATTTCATTATATATATATATACATATATATATATATATATATATATATATATAAAATCTTAATTCCATTCTAGGGAGAACATTCTGCGAACCAAATGTAACCTAAATGCTTAATGACATGTTTATTTATTTATTTATGTAAAAAGTGCTATAAGAACGAAAAAAAGCAGTGCAAAATAGAGGATAAGAGAGCAAGAAAAAGCATTGCAATGGAGTACAAGATGTCCTAAAAAAGATCAAAGCATAAGACAGCAAATAAAATTCTCCTTAATGATTCAATAGACAGGAACTTAAGGGGAATGGGACCCACTCCTCCTCCTTTCCCACCCCCTAGAAGAATATAAGTAGCAATCCCTCTATTCGCTAGAAAATATACCTCCTCATGCACCCAAGTAAATGTAGGATGAGTATCTGTATTCTTAACCTCCCTCATTATTGTGTCATTGTGTGAATGCTCTGACTGGTCCAAGCCTTGACTTCTTGCTCAAGAGATGCCTGCAGACAGATCTCTTTGAATTACAAAATCGGTAAGCTTATTTTCTTTTGCATGTCTTGAGCGAACCAATTAAGACAGCAGAAATTCTCCTCCTGTTTCTCTTTATTTTTCTTCTAATGCTTTACAAAATGAGTCCATTTTCTTCTGTTCGTAGCTGGGATTGGATGATGTACTTGGAATAACTTATAGGGAATCAGAGAGGAAGATATGAGAGAAGGAAAAGGCAGGAGAGAATTGGGAAAGAGTAGAAGAAACGAGAAGAAAGCGAAGAAGAGAAGAGGAGGAAAAGAAGAGATGAAGAAGAAAGAAAGAGCTGAATGTGAGGGAGGAGTTAAAGAGGGAAATGCTAATTGAAGTTCACGACTAACTGTGACTTTCACTACATATATACAAGTTTCTATACACCCACTTTAATTAAAAGTAGAAACAAATAATTACAGTGTGGAGTGAGCTGGGATGCTTGACATGAAACCGGCTTATGTGGAGGCCAATGCATGAAGATATATAATAAAGAGTATGTCTTTATAACCCAGTATTTGAGTTCTGCTGGATGGGAGATTGTAAATCTGGAGGAGACGAGACTTTGTGGCTCATTGAATTCCTATCCACAGGGGAAAATAATAGTTGCGGTGGATTTTGTAAGGCTTTGTTAACTGGGGCATGTGGAGGGGTACAGATTATTTTGTGTGATGATGAGGAATCTAGAGAGCTTTTGCGGGAGGCTGGAGGATGCATGAATGTGCAAAAGGTGCAGGAAAATCAGATGACAGATGAACAGGTTGGTGTTTGAGATATTAAGGTATTGAATGGTGATTAGGTCGGAAATGTTGGTCTGTTAAAGTCTCTGGATAATGGAAAAGGTTGAAGTCTCTGAGGTTTGTGCTTGTTGGTTGTGGAGGAGGAAGGGATTTGAGAAGAGGAATTCTTGTGTTAATAATCAAAATGATTCTGACATGCAGGTAAGTTCTTGAAAAGAAATAGTGATGGCATTTTGTATCAGGGAAAAATCGAACAGTTTGAAATTGGATGCAGAAGGGTATTGAATTAAATTGTGTGAAGGAGAAAAAGAAATGGGGCCATGTGTCTGATGATGAGAGTGAGTTTGAGTGATTTTGCTTGTGATGGGGGCTTAGTTTAAGATGGAGTTGAAATGAATATAGGTATATATTAGAATCTTTTATTTATTTGGTGATATCTCTTATGTCCATCTTTGCTTAACGTCTAGAGGGAGTTCCTATCTTTGAAGATGATGAAATGGGCAAGGAGAAGCAGGTCAATGAGCAGATTAACGATGGTGTTTTGCCTACCCTTTTGCTTTTGTGAGGGAGGATAATGGAAGGATTTAGAAGCTCAACAACTGATGGAGAATATGGGCTTGTGGCTATTGGATCTGTAGGCAAAGAAGTTTATTTGGATGGCAGTAGAAGTCAGGTGAAGAAAGATCAGAGGGAATTGGCTAAGCTGCAGTGCTCTGCTAATTACGATTGAAACAATTTGATGGAGATTTCTGAGCTAGCTTTTGCTAGGATCTTTTTTTTGTTATATATATATATATATATATATATATATATATTTTGAGGATTTCTTGTTCTTTCTTGATTGGTGTTCTTTATCATCCTTCTTAATACATATTTTTCTTTTTCAATCTAGAAAATCTATAGCTAAGGTCTAAAGTTCTCCATTTGTGGTCCTCTTTCAAACTCCTCCGGTTGGAGCAAAATTGATGCCAAGTTCTGAAACAGTGCAGTAGCAGCAACTCTACAAGTTGGAACAAAGTCAACAAAGCAGAAAACTCAAGAGGTGGCATGAACTGCATTGTACCCTTAATCATCAGCATAAGCTATCAAAAAGATCCTCCAACTAAGTTCATGCAGCCTCACCACGGGGTCCATAAATTGACTTTGCAACCTTGGGTGGTCTGTCCTATATTTCCTTCGATTTCTCTCCGCTGATTCTGAGTTTTTCCCAAATCACCAATAGTCGTAATATCTCACAGCCAATCTTGAATTTCTTGTTAAATTATTCTAATTTTTTGCAAGGAAATCTCAAAATATCGCAGCGGAGTCACTATCTTGCTGCTAACACAACCAATTTCTCCTCTAAAATCTGTATTCTTCTCTGGCACTTCAATCTTAAGATTAGGGTTAGAAGCTTCAAGTATTGCCCAAAAATCCAAAACATCACAGCTGTTGGTCCATTTATCATGAGTGATTAAGGGTATTCCTATTGCAGCTTCAATGTCTCACCAATTTCTCACATCAAGCTTCAATTTCTCCATGACACAGTCAAAATATCAAAGTCAAGGTCAAACTAGTTTAAAACTAGTTAAAATCTCGTGGGATCTGTTCATTTTATTGTGATATGAAGCCAAAATACAGCTACTGGTGTGTTTTACGTCCAGGCATGAAGATAAAACAGACACGGATGCACTACTGGCACGTGCGTGTGTGTCTCCAACAATAATTTTTTGGTGACTATTTTTGAGGGAATGACAGATCTGAAGTTGACAAGCACAATGATGGTGGCAGTGTGACTGGGAGGTAGACTTGGAAAAGCAGATCGGGTCGGATATTCTGTGGCGGATTAGGTGGATTATTGGGTGATGATATTACAATCTGTATCCGACTCATTTAAGTTGCGGATTTATGGTGGTTTGGATTGGAGAATTTGTTGCTGATGGAGGATAATCCGTCATTCCCATCACTAATATAATTTTTTTTTATGATCCGATAAACAAATTATTTTGTAACTTAATAACTAAAGTTATTTTAAAAATTATAATTTGGAAATTATTAAACATTTAATAACTAATCGCAAAATTATAATTTTATTTTATTTTTTAGAACATGAATTTAGAGGCTTTTGTTTTGATCACGAGAAAATTGAGTATTTAGGCTTGAGTTTGAATGTGGATGTGGAAAATCCGGAGGCTCGTATAGTAGCACAAGAGTTGGGAGTGTGAGACTAGGCCTTGGCCAATGGAGCCTATGCTAATTGAATTGATGCCTAATAAGCATGGGTATATGGGATTATCAATGAATTTAAAGATTAGCTGTTAGCGGATAGGCGGATCTCCATTGGCTAATATCCTAGATCCGCCAACAGACTTATTTAAAGGCAGATAAAAAAAAGTTTAAACCATATTTGACTCATTTAATGTGCAGATTGGTTATGAATCGGTTTAAGCGGGTCGGATTCGGTTCGAATTAACAGATTTTTATCCATTTTGTTAGGTCTACTGGGACGCAAGCCGGAAGAGGCAGTGACAGCAAATCTTCTGCCAGTGAGTGGTGGCTTGTCGTGCTTTGGACAGTTATGAACTTTGGATTTTGGCCGGTCAGAGTACTCTGATTCTGGTGGTAACAGTGGTGTAATAAAAATTTTCTTACGAAGTGATGTTCAAAAGTGCAGCTAGAAGTTTAGGTGATGAACAGTGTTGCAGTGGCTGTTTTTTCTTGAGGTATACTAACCAAAGAAATAAATAAATCTGGTCTTTCACATTGTTTGTAGCAACAGAAGGCTGTGGATGTGAATTGAAGTTGTGTTCTGCTCTGATATTATGATGGCAGTGGCAAGTTACTTTGGTTGCTGTTCAAGTTTTTGCTCTGATACCGTACTGATGGACGATGGAGAGAAAGAGGAGAGCCTAAGAGAATGGAGGATAGAGTGAATAGAGTAATAGAAAAGAGAGACGAGGGAAAGAAAGGAAGGGGAGAGGAAGACAGGAAAAAGAAGGGTAAGTGCTGATTGTAGTTCACAGCTGCAGTTTACTTTCACAACAAACATTCAAGTATTTATGCACCTCACATTTAAGCGTAAAACAAATAATTGAAAAAAAACCCTAAGAACTATAATTCCCAAAATAATCCTAAATCAATTACTTCTAAAATAATCAAAATTTTCAAATCAAATAGAGATCTTTATACCTTAGTATATAGCTACAATATAAACGCCTAAAATTCTCCTCCATATGTGGGCCTCTATCACCACTGGATACTGATGTTGGCTATTTTGTAAAATTATATTATTTCTTATGCATTTGAAGATATTTTTTGTCAGTTCTACGGAAAAATTGCTTTTGGAATTCTCTTTCAGACCATAGAGGGCTGGTTGCTGTGATGGTGATTTTGAATTTAAGTTATGAGAGGAGTCATTAGCAATGAATTGTCGTGATTCTTTATCCCTTCAATTACTGTTTATGAAACTATTGATTTGGGATTGATTTTGGTCTGTAACAGTATTAATATTGGTGTATTGGCCGTGTTATATTGTTGTCATTGTCGTTGTTGTTATATTATATTCCTCTTGTTTATCTTTTTTGAGTGTGCAGGAGATAGGATTTCAGTGTGACAAGAATCAGGGCGAATGTCATGCAAAATTTGCTTGCCATCTGGATTGTTTTGCTTGGGTCAAACGGGATAGTTATCTCCCACAGGGGAGCCAGGGCTTGAAGGTGCAATCCTTCAATTTAGGTTCAACTTTTGTTGTTTAGCAACTTGTCTTTCTTTGCAAAATTTCTTAGTTAACCTGCAGAAGGCCTTATATAAGTAACTGGCGAAATCTGCCCTTTTGTGCTAATGCTTTATTTTATTAATCTTTTGGGGCGAAATGTTGGTTCTTGTGAGTTTCATTGTTCATCTGATTTTGATATTTTATGATGTTATCTAGAAGTGAATAGAATTGGTTGTATAATTTTACAGCTAAATTTTGTTCAAGTTGAAATATTTTTTCCTCTTTCTCTTGCTTTATGATGTTCAATGTTTCCTTTTATGTGGCATTCTGCTATGTTTAGGAATGTTTTTGTAGGTAATATTGGATGTTCTGTCACCCATCTTATGAAAGGTTATATTGCCCTATACTATTTTAGCAAAAAGCAAAAAAGAAACATTGCTCCATATTCAGTGATTAGGCATCCTCCTACAGTCTCCATGTATCCTATGTTTTATTTATGCAATTTGTGAGTGAGTGGCCGCAGAATTTGCGTCATATGAGGTGCGGACTTTTTAAATATCCTCAAACTTTTGTTATGTCCTGTTTTCCCATGGATGAATTCAACACATCAATGGATGAACAATGGATAGTTTCTCAAATCTATCATCTTTTTCTCTTAGAAGTGTGAAAGTGAAACCAGTGGTCTCAAGAATTGGAAGTACATTGATATTAGCATATCTGTTTCTTTTCCATTCAATGATCAAATAAGCTGCTGGCCTCACTAATACATGGAAAAACATGCTGAAGATACAATACTTTAGTAGTTCTGATTCATTATATCAGGCTGTGGGTCTGATAGATAATTTTTTATTGAATTTACTAAATATTTTGATGCTCAAGGATTGCATTATCAATAATAAATTTTCGAGAAAAATTTTTGTTTTTTGTTATCCTTACTGTTTGGAAGCTGATGCTGGTTTTATAGTTTTTTAATTTTTTATTTTTTTGTCTTGCTTCTATTTCAGGCTGTTACGAAGGCAAAGTTGGGTTATGATCCACTGGAGGTGAATCCGGAGGATATGGTTCGGTTTGCAAAGGAAAAGCCTCAGGTATGAGTGAGTTTGAACAGAATTTTGGCCTGTGGTTTTAGATATGCATTAGAACTATGGAAAATGCTCAATAATGGATACATGGCAAATTGTTATACTGACAATCTGGAAAATGCTGGCCAATGGTGGCCACGTGAGTTCTCAATTAGGAGCCAAAGTTTTTGTTGGATTTAACCATTAATAGATTAGAAAAAATATGTACTTTTTATAGGCATCTGCCATAAAATTCAAAAAGCAAGAGAAAAAAGGAATTTTTTTAACCATTTCTTTGTCCTGGGAAGAGAAGGGGGGGGGGGGGGGTCACTCTTGCCAGGACACATTTGTGTCCACCTTGAGCTGCGAGAACAATGTGGCATGCGTGGCTGTTAATCTTCTAGCAGTTGAAATGTGAATTGCTACTTATTTGTCAGATGTGAATTCTTAAGTATCGCTTACCAAGGCTGAAGTAGGCTCTCTTGCAAAGGGTTTCCAACCATGAGATATACCATGATTTCTCATTCCAATTTGCTGATGATTGGTTACAGCGCAACGCCAGTTCTTATCAGCTAATTATAGTTGCTCTATAGTCTTTGTTATTGTCCATTGAGAGAGCATATTTGAAAAGGACGTTCCAAGTGAAAGTTGTCATTTAATTTCGTCTGTAGAATGGTTACCTTTTAGGTACTAGCTTGGGGATATCTCTGGATTGGCTTCATAATCTCTTTCCCAAAAAAATCTTCCTCTTTCTCTCTCTCCATGTGCTTGTTTTTGCTTTTTGTTTTTTATTGCTTTGGTTTATGGCAACGGAGATTACTTTGAAATCATTTCAAAATTTCACATATATAATAGAAGAATGAGAAGCTCTTAAGGGATTTCTTATGGGAGGGTGATATGCATGTTGTTAAATGTCATCTAGTGGAACAAACTAAGATACGCTTGCATTTTTGGCTTGAAAGTTGTTATGGAGGCTGGGAATGATAGTGAAGTGTTGGGTGAAACTGGTGTATGGAAATGGTTGACACTCCTAGATATTGTAGTTGTAAATTTGTGCCAGATAACATTTAAATTGGAGGCTGCTATTGAATCTTGCAGAATCTTTTGTTGATTCAGTGATCTTTTTCTTGTTTTATTTTTAATTCTTGATTATGTTAACAACACTATTACATAGTATTTTGGATATTGGTTGAGTGAAGTTTTACTGCAGAATCTTCTATGGATCATAATATTTGTTCTTCCAGGTCTTTTCCTCTTCATCATAGTATTTGGAAAGCTGGAGTTCCCTCTAAAGATTAAATATTTATTTGTTTGGTGGTTCTTAATTGAATTAATACTGTAAAATCTGTTGCAGATTAGGAGGCCCTATCAGGCATTATCCCCTGTTGTGTGTGTTTTATGTCCTGAGAGTTCTGAGACTACTTCTCCTCTCTTTTTGCGTTGCTCCTCTGCTTGAGAATTGTTGACTAGAATGTTTGTTGTCTGGACTCTGGATAGAGTTGGATTTGTGCAAAATCAGTGGAAGGTTATCTGTTTATTTATTTCTCTGATTTTGGAAGGAGTACGGATGCTCGTGGATTCTGAAGATGTGAGGTTTTTACTAATCTGTGGGATAGGAATGCATGAATTTTTAATGTAGGGGTTGTTTGTATCTTTGCTCTATCCAGTTTCTGGCTTCTTTTTGGGCTTTTCTTGGATGGTTGCTTTAAGAGCACTTGTTTCATTGACTTCCAACGATTAGCCGGCTATTTTAATGTGATTTTTATTCCCTTTTTCTTGTAATTATACTTTTTTGTTCCCGAAGAAGATTTATTATCCTTGTCTTTGCATGTTCTTTTCTTTTAATGATTAATTTTTTAAATTAAAAAAGCTTGACAGTATGGTTTTAAGTAGCAGTGGTGACCATTATGTAACAACATGATTTTTGGGTTCCCGATACTGTTACACACCTATTAAGGTGGGCATAAAAATCACAGTCGTAGCAGTCGTTACAGGCCGCTACTGCCATGTAACAGATGCTGCAGCAGTTATGAACCCCTACAGGACTACAGCCTTACAGGATGGCCGCAGCCATTCCAAGATGGTTACAACAGAATTATTGTTTCTTTTTCATTTTAGAATTTTCTTCTCATTTTCTCTCATTTTTCCCTTAAATCAATCGTGATCAGCTACGTGAGAATATTATGATGAGGATGATAATGATACATAATTATTTATTTTTATAATATTTATCAGAGGTATGTTGATTAACAATTTGATCTGAGCAATTTTTTGTTTTAAAAATTATTTGTTGATAATATTAGTACTTTGAAATTTCGTTTCTATACTGTTCAATTTCAACATTTTTTTTTCTATTTTTTTTTTTCATGTTGAAATTGTAAATACTTCAATTTTTTAATGATAAATTTTGTGTAATTTTAAACTTCAGGTTGTACAATTTAACTTGTGATATAAATTAATTTGATTTTTATACTTTAATTAATAAAAAATAATAGAACCTTTCTTGCTAGTACCCTCATTACTATTTGTGTGTTTTTAGAACCTGGTCGGTTTAGCTAGTAATCTTAAGAAAAATTATGAGAAATTTCCTTTGGTCTGGGTTTAGGGAAAAGAGGGATTGCTTGGTTAGTTGGGAGCTTGTGTGAAGCACTACTCTTTTAGTTAAATGGTTATGTCAGTTTCCCTTATGAGTCCTTTCTTTGGCATAATTACTAAAAGTAAATTTGGGCTGCATGTGAGTGGGTGGGATGCTAATTTGGGAAGTAGTTATTCAGAAAGCCTGTTGGGGTGTATTTCTCAGATTTGGCCACTTTTAATTCGTCATACTGACTTTGTGTTGGGTAATGGTTCTCAAATTTGTTTCTGGGAAGATAATTGGGTGGGTAATAAGCATTGTTCATATCCTTTCCTTGGCTTTATAGTTTATCTTTGAGGCAAAATGATGTTATTTCCTCTTTTTTGATATCTGATGGTCATACGTCTTCTTGGGATTTCCTTTTTTGGCCGAAATCTTAGTGATAAGGAGGTGCTGGAGCTCTCTCTTTTGCTATTGTTATTAGATTATGGTCTTCCTTCCTTTAGAAGGGATAGTCGTTCTTGGTGCTTAGATTCTTCTGGGGTTTATTCTTGCCAATATTTCTTCGATCTTTTGACTACTGCTCACATCGCCTTTCCACTTCATAAAAGTATTTGGAAAGCCAAAGTTCCTTGGATAATCAAGGGGCTTTTGTTTGGTTGTTGTTCTTAATAGATTTTTTATTTTTTGTTGGTTTTGCTAGCAGTTGTTCTTAATAGAGTTAACACCAACAGTCCTTTGTAATGTAGGAGTCTTTTGAAGGCACTATCTCCTGATGTTATCATTATATTTGGATAGTTCAGGAACAGCTTCTCATTTTTTTTTGCGCTGTGCCTTTGCTTGGAATATTTGGCATAAATTTTTTGGTTTTTTGGGAGAGCATTGGGTTTGTCTGGATTCGTCGGAGGATTTGTTCACTTCATTTTCTGGTTTTGATATAAGCGAAGATGCAGATGCTTTGTGGATGTGTGGTTTTCACAGTGCTATGGAGATTATGATATGGAAAAAATGCATTTGTATTCACATGGAATAAATAGGATTCCTCAAAATGTTAAGATCCATTATTTAGCCTCGCTCTGGTGTGCTGCTGCTGGTTGCTATAAAGGAGTGAAGTCTGACATCCAGCGGGATTGGCTAACATTGTTAGTTTGATTGTTTTTTTTCCTTATTTTTTTTTTCTTTTTTGTTTAGGAAGATTTCTTATTCTCCGTTTTGCGCATTTTATCTATATAATGAAATCATCATCTTTTGTTATAAAAAAAGTACTTGTTTAATTTGATTGTATCTTTTATCTGCCTAATGGGTTAACGGAGTAGCTAGTGTATTCTGTTTCATTAATTTATTTACGGTACACATAATTAATGAAATGTGAAAAAAAATATAACTTCTGTGAATGGCAGTTTAAAACTGAGTGTAAAATTTATTACACTTACTAGGCAATATAAGGAAGTTGAACTAAATGATCCAGGACAGATTAGAATCCTCATAAGAAGGTTGAAGGCCTGAAACATTCAAATATACCAATATAGATATGGTTGTGTGTGCTTGAAAACAAAACTCAGAGCCGTTAGACCCACTTCCCACTATGTAACTTCTGCTACTCCTGCATCCCTTTACATCTGTTACCATTACATTAGGCAACCCATTATGGCTATTTAAAACAATGTTTGGCAATCAGTAATTCAGGCTTGGTTATAGAAAATCTGGAAGGAATACATATCTATTTGGGTTTAATTCAATATTTTTTTTTTCTTTGAATTTTATAATTGCTTTAATGTTGGCTTTTCTGCATCTGTTTCATTTTGGTGTCATCTCAATAAACTTGATTTTGAAGACCAGGTTGATTTCTTCCTTTGTCATCATTTTGCTTGTTGGCTCAGCTTTTCCACAGACTATCTTGCAATATCTAAGACCTCGGTCATCATCTTCTTCATTGGCCTGTGACCCCTTTGCTGGACTTGTTTAACTGCATTGATGAGCCTCGTGTTCTTTTTCCTCTGATAGATTTTAGAGTTTTCCTTGTTATTTCTGTTTGAATATTTTTGTTTCAAGATTTCTTGTTTTCTTATACAAAATGGTGAATTCCTCCTTTGGTCCCTTGATGAGGTGAGCAATCATTTTTATGCTAGCAAATCTACCATATTTCCTATACACTAATCAATATTCAACTTTACCTGTAACTTCATATAGATTTGTGTCACTTAATCATTTGCTTTAAGTTGTTCTGAGATGAGCCTGAGTTTTCTGGAAAAGCAGATCTTGAACATGCTTGGTCTGAGCTCTAGAAGCTGAGTACTTGGCTCTAACTGCCTTTTGGCGCTTTGCTTTGGTTGTCTGTTGCATTAAACTTTTGAAGGATAGATGCTATGGCAACACACATCTTTGTAATTGTGCATGGTTCTGTCAACTTGATTATTGTGTAGGAGTGTAGGACCTTAAGAGAAACAAAGAGACAGATAGAGTTGGGAGAGAGAAACAGGGAGAAGAGAAGGGAAGGAGAAGAAAAAAGAAGAAAGAGGAAGAAGCAGCAGGACAGGACAGAAGTATAAGCAGAATGGAGATAAGAGACAAGAGAGAAAAACAGAACAAAGAATGATGTAGGACCTTAAGAGAAACAAGGAGAGAGACAGGGAGAAGAGAAGAAGAAGAAGAAGTCTTTGGGTTTAGTAAAATAGTTGATAATGTTTTGTGAGACTCTTGTTTCGTTTCTAGATGGTATGCTGTGGTTGCAATCATGGTAAGCAACTCTATTTTTTCTTTTATATATATATATATATATATATATATATTTCCAGTTTTCTTTTTGTTTTTTAGCTTTTGAGGCAATGGGTCCTTGTAAGTTAAAGAGTTGTGAAATGTGAGGCCTGGTCAAGGGCGGGCTTGAAGCTTTAAAGGATGTCTCCTTTTGCATTCTTATTATTTATTCTGAGGGAAACCTGTATTTAAAATTTTGATTATAAGGAGACTCCATAATTAAGATGCCTAAGCGGTTACTAGTCTCTTTCTAATTGGCTCAAAGTGGATGGAGAATCTTTTGACTGGTCTCAGTTGCTTTCTTTAAAACTGTTTCTTCCTCTTTTCTTGTGCTTTCTTTTGGCTTGTATGACTTTCTTTTGCATTGTATGATTTTCTTTTGGGTTGTACATCTTTCCCTTCTTCTTATCATTTAGTTTCTTTTCGTGATGCACCTCTTTCTACATATTAATGTGACCATTCATTAATAAAAATTAGAATTCATCTTCTTAGTTGCAGACTATCTCAACTGGTGTAATTTTTTATCGGTACATATGACTTGATTAAAACATAAGATTCTTCATGAAACTCAATACATGTTGGGCATGCTTACAATCAAGAGTACTATCATATCTGGAAAGGTGCTCTTGTATCAGCATTATTTGTAGAAAGTCATGCATTGCCTTTTTAACACGTTTAGGAATGCATCAATTATAAATACAACACCCAGTGGACAAGGCTCTAATGCTATATTGAGGGGCTGGGGAAGGCATGATGCAAGCGGCGCACAGCCTTACCTCCATACTTGGAAAGGATGTTTCTATGATGTGAACCTGTGAGGCTGTGACCTCGTTTGGGTGTAACCCCCTTATTATTTGAGTGTGCATGTGCAATCATTAGATTTTTATTTTTTGGTTAGAAAAAGAAGCTTTATTAAACAAAGCAAGAAACAGACAAAATTAGAGAAACCAGAAGTCCTCACACAAGTACACAAGAAAAATAATACATCAACGTAATGAGGCCACTTAGTCTCGGATGACGGCCTGAGACAACAGCTTTTAAAGCAGCCAGCACTATCAGCCCAAAGTGAAGCCAGATAGTGCACCCTATCCCAATGAAGACCCAGCGAAAATCTCTTCCCAGAAAAAAATTCTAGATTTCCCCAAGCCAAATTCCCCAAAGCATTGCCTCTCAACATCCTTTCCCTTTCCAAACTGGAAAAAGAAATAAGCAAGGACTCCTCCACGAGCTTCGAACAAATCCACTCTTCACCAAGAATTCCAAAAAGCAAATTCCACAACCCCCAAGCAAAAGAATAGTGAGGAAACAAATGAGGCACACCTTCAGAGTTTTTCCCACACATAGAACACATATTGGGAGATAATGCTTTAGAATGCCGATTCCTCTGTAGCAAATTGTTGGTGTTAACTGTATCAGGTGCCATTAGCCAAACAGAAACCTAATCTTAGATGGAACTTTAGCCTCCCAAATACCTTGATATAGACTATTTAATTTTAAAATTTTAAAAAATTATAGACACGTTTGACATTTTGAGCAATTTAAAGTGGTTACAAATGTGAGTTTTTTTAGGTGGTTAAATGCTCACATTTTTGGACATCTATTTTCAAATTACCCCTTTACTTTTTTTTGGAATATTTAATTTTTGAATGTCAACATGTGAAGGGTTTCTTGAAAATACAATGACCCAAAAAATTCAGATTGAAAATTATCAACTCTTTTCTAATTAATAGTGTGTGAATATCAATATATATATGTGTGTGTGTGTGTATGTGTATATTGGGAAAGGAGGTATTAATTTTTAGGGCAAAAGACACTGACCTTCCCTCAGGTTTGATGAAAAGATGTGTACTTCCACTGGGGTTTAGCTAAAAGATGTGGACCTCTCTTGATGTTTTAAAAATCCCGTGGACCTCCTTGCAATTTGATTTTTAGGACAGTTATACCCCCTCCATTGGCTTTTCTTGCCAATTATCAGGGGAGGCCTATGTCTTTTTGCTGATCTTCAGGGGAGGTGGGATTTTTGAAACCTGGAGATCTGCATCATTTTGCCAAACCTCAGGAGAGGTCAATGCCTTTTGCCCTAATTTTTGTATAAGGTTTTGAACAAATAGATGTTAAAAAGAGGAATATGTGAGTGTTTAAAAATTCAACCTCAGCAATCCGAAAGAGCAAAGAACACTGGTTTATTGCAGTCAATAGCTAGCATAGTGGGAATGTTGTTAATGATTATGATGTAATCTTTGATTTGTGTGACACCCTTCTAGGTGCTTGAGTTACTCTACCATGGGCTGGCATCCCCTTGATGCCTCTTCAATAAAATCTCCTTTACTTATAAAAAAAAAAAACAAATAGATGTTTATTTAAATAGAAAAAATCTATAACCTTGGAAGCAAGATCCATCTCTATACTCTTGTTTCCAATTGTGTTCTGTGTTTCATTTATTTATTTATATATAAAAATAAGATATATTAAGAGAGAGAAATTACAACCTAGGCAAGGGTACAAAATTCTAAAAAGAAAAAAAGCAAAATTAACCATGAAATCTGCTCTTTAAACCCTACCCTTCCCACCATAATTCAATGTACACTTCAAATTTGCTAGTTCCCTCTGACCCTCCTTCACCTTAGTTTTACCACCATCTAACGGAATTTTATTTCCTCCACAATCTGACATGTAAACCCAATTTATTACAACACTTTATGCAATTGTCTTTTCTACTATGGTCTCTTTCTCTCTCTGCATCTTTCTATAACTAAACAAAGAAAGAATTTTACCAGCTGGATTGGTAGTAAGTGTGCTGATGTAATGCTTTTTCCTCAGCCTTTGGGCTGGCCGGTTGGCACCAAAAGCTTAAGTCAAGTTCTTTGGTAGTAAGCTTGCCGAAGCTTATAAGCCACAATATTTTCCTCCCCAATTATGGAGATTGGGATTGGTGATCTCCCCTGCAAAAATATGTGATTTTACACATCATTGGCCCAAGCTGCAGGCCCAAAGTCTCACCAGGTGATGTGGGATTCAAGAGGTGGCTCAGACCATCCTGTGTAGCAATTGGCTCCAGATAGCACTTTCTTCTGTACACTTCTGGCTGGAGTAGGCTTGGACCCCAAATGTGAAGTCCTAGGTCAAACCCATTAGCCTAAGAACTTTTGCTCTGGCTGACTCCCAAAAAATGCTCAAGCTATGTTTCTTGGTGGCAGGCAAGCTACAGAAGATTTTCCTACACATTCTTGCTTTAACCATTCAAAAATTGGTAACTGGTGGTATCAATTTGGCAGAAAGCTAGGTTTAAACTCTTAAAAAGCTACTTCAAGTGAGTTCCCTTTTGGCCTCCCAACTCCTCAGGCCTCTCTTCTTAGGCTCCCTTGTCAGCCCATTTTGCCTCCTCAGTACATGGGGCCCAAACGGCGTTTACCCTCATCAGGCCCTGGTCTGTTTTGGGACCTCTGCACTTGCTTGCCTGGAGCATCAGCTTGAAGCGACAGTACAGGAATACTTCAAGCAGCTTGAAAAGATTAGTGGGCAAGGTGTTTTGGAGTCCTCGAGTTCCGTGGAGGAAGAAGAAGACTGCCTGGCATTAATTCCAACCCCTAATACATGCATTATTGACTCACAGGACTGTCCCCACTCCTGTGACTTTGAGGAACCTAAAGGGCTGGACATTGGCAATGTTTGTTACAAGAAGCAGGTGCCTGACCGGATACTTCGCAAAGTGATGGTGGTTAATAAGACCATTGGATCTCTAGAAGGATTCGTAGGAAAGGCTCTGAGTTTATTTGAAGAGATAGAGAAAAGAGAAGACAGGGAAGGAAACTTACACTGAAATACTTGCAACTGTAGGAATAAGGATGCTAATAGGGAACTGATGTGACTGGAGTTTTTTGGTGAATTATGACAAGAATGGAGGGTTCTCAGACTTGGTGGAGGCTGGCAGCAGCCAGGGTGTATTCATGAACCTATGTTGAGTAAAATTTTATCCTGGAATGTGAGGGGTCTTAACAAAAAAAATCAAAAATATTTTTGATCAAGTTTTTCTCAAGGATTGGAGAGGAGATGTTGTTTGCCTTCGAGGAAACAAAAACTGATTCAATGAATAAATTTATGGCAACAGCTTATGGGGGTCATTAGAATTAGTGGTGGATTTCTCTTGGAGCTGTTGGAAAGGCAGGAGGCATTCTTAATTGAAGGATGATTTGGTGGAGCTGCTGGATCATGCCATAAATGCATTCTTGGCTTCCTGCCTTTTCATGAACATGGAGGATAACTTCAAGTGGAGTTTCACTGGGGTCTATGGTTCAGGCGATGGGTCATTGGTGGAGAGATCAATATGGTTTCTTATCCTTGTGATAGAAGCAGGAGGACCTCGGAGACTGCCAGTATAAAGGAGTTCCTTGATTTCATCAATGTGAGTGCATTGATCTTGCCCTCATTGTTGGCCCCTTCACACGGTTAAATTCCAGAGACTCATTTTTGAGGATTGATAGGTTTCTAATCTCCATAGACTAGTAAGATTTATTTTCCAGAGGTTACACAGAACCTGCTCCCAGAGCCCATTTAGGGTCACTTTCTTATTCTTCTTGAAACAGGAGGAGTTAAATAGGGGCCAAATCCTTTCCATTTTGAGAATATGTGGCTCAAGTGTAAAGATTTTGGTGATTAGGTAAAAGATAGAGCAGTCTGCTCTTCATTTTGAGGGGAAAGCAAGCTTTGTAGGTGCCCAAAATCGAAGGGGCTGAAGGAAAAATTGAAATGGTGGAACAAAAGTACTTTTGGTAATATTTTCATGAAAAACTGATCCTCAATGGCATTAGGGAGCTCGATGATGAGGAATTAAGCCGAGGCCTCAATACTGAAAGTAAGGCTAGAAGACTGTTGCTCAGGAAAGAGCTTGCTGACATTATAAACATGGAAGAAATCACTTGGAGACAAAAATCCAGTGCATTTTGGCTCAAGGAGGGGATTGAAACACCAGTCTCTTTCTACTGAATGGCAAATGCGCATACAGATTCAACTTGTCGACAAGAATCAATGTTGAGGGGGAAACTCTTGTTGTGGAGGATACCGAAAGGGGCATTTGTGATTTCTACAGGAATCTTTACGCCAAACCAGAGACTTGGAGGCCAACAGTTTAAGGCATCACTTTCACCACCCTTAATCCACAGGCAGTGGCTTGAAAGGCCCTTTGATGCAGAGGAAATTTATCAAGCCTTCAAGGACAGCAATGGAGATAAAGTGCCTGGCCTTGGTGATTTCCCTTTGGATTTTTTTGGAAATTGGGGCCTTCTAAAGCAAGACGTTGTCAATATTTTTGATGAATTCTACAGGACTGGCATATTTATGCGTAGCATCAACTCCACTTTTTCACCTAGATTCCCAAGAAAACAGGGGTTTTCATCATCAAGAACTTTGCCCAAGCAGCCTTGTGGGCAGCATCTATAAGATCCTATCAAGCTCCTCGCTGTGAAGCTTAGAATAACAATTCCAGAAGCTAATGGTCAGTATCAGCATGCGTTTGTTGCAGGCAGGAACATTATGGATGCAGCCCTGATTGCAGATGAAGGTGTGGATGCCTAGAGAAAAGGAAGGAAAATTGGAGTGGTGGGTAAAATTGACAGAGAGAAAGCATTTGATAATGTGAATCGGAACTTCCTCAATATTTTTGGAAGAATAGCTTTTGGGGCGTTCTGGTGAACATGGATCCAACAATGTATTACTACCCCAACCTTTTCAGTGCTCATTAACGGCTGCCATTTGGACTTTTTTCACTCTTCTAGAGGTCTAAAGCAAGGAGATCCTCTGTTCCCTCTTTTGTTTATCATGGTTAATGAAGTTTTGAGTCTTTTGCTTAAAAAAGCTACCAAAGGAGGGCTTCTCAAAGGTCTCGGTGTTACAGGAGTGTCTTGAATGTCTCCCATCTTCTTTTTGCGAATGACACCATCATTTTTTGTGAACAGGATCCTCAGCAAATCCTCAACATCAGTCACATTCTCCTCGGTTTTAAGCAGTTTCAAGTTTGAAGGTGAATTTGGGAAAAAGGGACATTATTCCAGTGGGGAGAAGCACTAGTGGGTCTCCCCTTGCGGGACTTTCAGGATGCAAACTGGGACGTATTTCCTATTACCTATTTTAGTCTTGCTCTTGGAGCCAAATTTTTCGAAAATAAAAGAGTTTGGGATGCCATCACTGAAAGATTTGAGAGGAGATTGGCTGATTGGAGAAAGAACTACCTCTCAAAAGCTGGGAGACTCATCCTCATCAAGTGCACCCTTTCTAATCTCCTGGTCTATTTTATTTCCCTATTTCCTATCCCTTGCCCAATTGCCATGGTTGGAAGGAATTCAAAGGAGATTCCTGTGGGTTAGCATGGGATAGGAATTCAAATATCATCTTGTTAAATGGGGGCAGATAAACAACCTATTAAAAAGGAGGCCTGGGGCTTCAATCTCTCTCTTCTTTCAACAAGGCCCTCCTTGGGAAATAGATATTCATGAAGGAGAAGGATCATTATTGGAGGGAAATCATCGCCTCTAAGTCTTGTCTTCACCATGATGGTTGGGCCACAATGGATGTGAGAAGTGCTTAGGAGTGGATGGATAAATTTTCTCCCATTTCTGTTTCCAAGTTGGGAATATTGACAATGTTTTCTTTTTGCATGATATTTGGTGTATCCAATCTCCTCTCAGCACTAAATCCTTTTTAATTTTCAGTTTGGCCTGCAAAAAAGATGCCTTAATCAGCAATCACCTTCAGTTTACAGGTCATGGGTTTTCTTAAAATGTTTCTTTGGTTAGAAATGCCTTTGATTGGAAAACTACCTCACAAAAATTTACGGTAGCTTTTACAAAACCCACTATCGAAACACTTTTAATGATCCCAAGTGGATCTTGGATGAAGATGATTGTTTTATGTTCAGATCCCATTACAAAATTCTCACTTCTTTGATCGCCATCAATAGCAATTTCCCATGGAAGCCTGTCTGGAAAACAGCTGCCCAACAAAGTTTTCTTTCTTTGCATGGGAGGCGACTCTAGGGAAGATTCTTACCATTGACAACCTGCCATAAAAGAGATCTTCCTTTTGTTGACAGGTGCTACTTGTTTGAATAATGCTGAATCATTCGAGCAAACCCTCTTGCATTGCTCCCAGACCAGACACTTTTGGAAGTTGGCTACTTCTCCAATCAGGCAACAGTGGGTTACGGCCTGAGTGGTGGAAGATGATGGGCTTGGAAAGGAATCCACTCAAGCAAGGTAAGGAGGAAACTTTGTTCCTCATTTCCATTGGTGTCTTTTGAGCTGTGTGGAGGGAAAGGAATAGGAGAGCTTTCAAAGGAACAAATTCCCCTGTTAATGATGTAAAGACCAATGGATTGCTGCTGCTAGTAGTTGGCATAGTGGTTTAGTTTTGAATGGCATTCATGTAGTGACCAACATTTTTTGACACCTTGCAGGATGATTTTCTTTCTGTTGTTGGTACCGGGTGGCATCCTCTTAATGCCCTTTACTGATAAAAAAAACTCCTTGGAATGTGGTACTAAAGGTTGAAATTCCTTTTCTATGTCAAAACTTGGTTGCTCCTGTACCTAAAAGTGGAAGCTCTTCTGTACTGGCTTGGTGAATGGAATTAGAGATATGACTGCTGGGAACATAGTGAAAGGAAAGACTATTTGTTGCAGCTTCATAGAGCTGTAAAAACATACAGTTAATGTGCTTAGCATAATTCCTTGCAAGATGATTTCAGTTTTGCAATGAATGATGGAATTAAAGATTATATACTGAAGGAGATTCAGATCATCAGAGACAGCTTCTTATGGAAATGAGCCTCAGTGCTAGAAACAGTTCCATTATCCATTTTTTTAACCTTTGGATATGACATTGCTATTTCTCCTTTTAAGTACCATTGTTGCCATTTAAATTCATTGTCACTGGATATTGTAATTGTAAATTTCCGTATCTGTTGCCATGTCAGTTTTTTAGGAGATTTCTAACGGTATTTTTTATCTTTGTTGAAAATGTAATTTCAGATGATGGCCTCCTATTCTGTATCTGATGCTGTTGCAACTTATTACTTGTATATGACCTATGTTCATCCATTCATTTTCTCCCTTGCAACGATAGTACCCATGCGACCAGATGAGGTTCTACGCAAAGGAAGTGGAACTCTTTGTGAAATGCTTCTGATGGTTCAGGTGGGTTCTTGCGATGTATTTTTTAACAGATTCCTGTTTCTTGATGATCTTGTTGATGCTTTTTTTTTTTGGGGGGGGGGGGGGGAGGGTTAACCATGATATTTCTTCATTTGTTCAGTGGATTACTTTGAATTTAAGCTTGTTTTTGTTTACAGGCATACATGGCTAATGTTATCTGTCCTAATAAACACCAATCTGATCAAGAGAAATTCTACAATAATCAACTCCTGGAAAGTGAGACATATATTGGTGGCCATGTTGAATGCCTTGAAAGTGGTGTTTTCAGATCTGATCTTCCAACTAGTTTTAAGCTTGATCCATCCGCCTATCAGGTAAGTTGGCTTCATCTGTTTCATCATCAATCACATTGACCTATAGTTTTTTGTTCTTTCAAAATGACCCATATAATTGGTAGAAATAATGGGCAGACTGGTATCTCTAAATTGTCTGCATCATAGCTTGAATAAATTTGCTCTTCACTAAAGGGTGATAAATAATGTCTGTGTATTGATGCATTTAGATCTAACAAGATTACAAGAAGCACTTAGTTTAATGTTTCTTTCTCTATCCGTTTGTTGGATTACGTAAGAAAATGTATTAAGAAAGAAATGAGCAATTGTAACCTGGGAGAGGACAAGAAATTTTCAAAAGTGAAAATAGAAAATGGAAAAAAATAAGGAAAGAAAACCTAGCAATTCTAAACAAAAACACCTCTCCTTAGTTCCGTTATAGTTAATGGAACACTGCATATTTTCTAGTTTATTCTGGATCGGACAGCCACAGTCCCTTCTTATCCATGGGCTCATGAGTTTTGATATTCTTCCCACCAGTGTTTTCAAATGCATACTTACGGTGCGCTTCAATGCGTTTTTATGTGAAAACTCCCAAATGAGCACGCCTTTTGCAGCTGGGCATATGCCTCGGCCAAATAATTGCTCCTTTCACACTTCACAGTTTAAGGTGCACGCATTTTGATCCCCCCATCAACCCTGTTTTCAAAAATATGAAAAAATATTTCTAAAAATAGAAAACACCAAATTAGGGTACGAATTCCCTTTGTTTGTGCAAGCTCCTTGGTCCCTCCTCAGTGAAGGCATCCCCTTGATGAAGATGAAGCCTCTCTTCGATAAAGCTCTGTTGATCTTCTCCAGCGAGACTACTCCAACACCGTTGTTTCTCTGGCAGACCATGATTCTCAATCTTCTCTCTCTCTGACAGACCAATTGATGTCTTTGATAATCCCTCTTGTCTGAATTCTTGACTACCTCTCTCTCTCTTTCTCTCATCTCTCTCAAAGCTCGAGTCTCAACAATCTCTCTCTCTAACATCTGGCATCGCTGTCTCTTGTCAGGTGTGATACTCCCAGTCTACAGATGAGCTGCTTCCCAAACCTTTTATGCGTCCTTGTTTGATTTCGACTAGGTGTGAATGCACGTGACTGCTTCATTATAGTCCATGGGCAGATGGCTGTCTCATTGTAATCCATAGGCATGCAGTTGGTTTATGTGTTTAGACCTTTAGACTTTTTTTTCCCATACTATTTTTAGTTTAAAAATTCAGATGACAAAACTTGTAATTTATTTTAATAAATCTCATGGTATATATAATTTTTTAATATTTTTAAAATAAAAAAATTAAATTCGCAAAATCTTTATGCTTCAATGCCTCGAGGCTTATGCCTCTCTCTGCCTGGGGTAAAATGCCTCACCTTATGCCTTCTCTTTATAAGGCACTGATTCCCACTAACCTCCTCGACAGGAGTGGTGAAATTCCATCCCTACACTTTTCTCACCTGCAGCTTTTCATCCAATCCATCCTCCGCAAAGATAGTAACACCCTCCAAACCTCAAGTGGAGAGAGTAGCACATAAGAAATGTCCTGAATTAAATAAGATGAATCATAAACATAGCCAAATTGTTCATGAACCTTATCAAAAAATGAACCACTATCAGACACAAAATCACTATCAAACTCTCTCTCATTTTCCAATGCATCACTCCATTTCTTTTTCTTGTCAATAAGGTGCTTTTTTTCCCCTTTATCTGAGCATATCCTTGAATATTCCTAAACTTGTGCAATATAAAACCTCCCATCTGTATTTCTTTTTAAAAACTTGCTCCTACAAATTAGAAGTCATTCCATTATTAACAAGAGTGTTTCTTGGGAATGGGTAGGGTTGTAACTTGCAAATAAGATGCTCTGCTGACAGTCCTTGGAAGTGTATTGCTTAATTGTTTTCATCTAATATCAGTAATGGGTCTCGGATTTGTTCTTGTGGAGACTCTTGAGTGGGAAATGTTGCACTTTTCGTCTCTTCTTAGCGCATAGTGGTGTCGTTGCTCCCTTCCTAGTGCGCCTATTACTTCGGATTTCCATTTTTTGTAGGCCTCTAAATGATAAAGAGATGAAGGAACTCTCTTCTTGGTTGTTGTTGGAGGGAGGTCATCTTTCAATTAGTGGCGACGGACGGGTATGGCATTTGGATTATTCAGGGGTCTATTCTTCTAGATCTTTCTTCCAGAATTTGATTAAAATTTATTTCTTTCCTCTTCATCGTGCTATCTGATAGCTAAAATCCCTTATAAGAAGGATTTTGTTTGATTGGTTATTCTCAACAGGGTTAAAACATCAACAAGCTATTGCAGAGTACGAGGCCTTTGAATATCTCCGGATGTTTGTATGTTGTGTTTAAAGGGGTATCTTTTTTGGATATTCGGCTAGATTGGAAGGCTGTCTTATTTTGATCATAGATTTTTTCCCCCCTCTTTTTCTAATGGATGGCTTATTCTCAGTTTTGTACATTCTTCTTCAAAGTAATATCTATCGGGTGAAAAACAAGAATGTTTTCTTATCTAGCCCCTCCTGCCCTGCAGTCTGACCAGTATATACCTTGCAGAATGGACCCTTTTGCACACCTTATCAACATTTAGTTTCACATTATTGCCCTCACACTTATGCTCTGTCTCTGTAGGCAAGCCTTTGCAAACTGGAACCATACTCGGATCACAAGCAGATTAATGCGCCTGCTCCATTGGAGAATTTCTGCAACTAGAAACTTCAAAAGGAAGTTCTCTAGACCCCTTATTGTCACTACTCCCACAGCCCCACTTTTCTTTCCAACACCACTTGACCCACCAGAAAGAAAATTATCGGATGCCCTTGACCCGTCTACACGCTTACACTTCTCCCCCACGCGTGCATCCTCAAATTTTGTTGCATGAATCTTCCTGTGAATAACACTGTTCCTTACATGAAATCGTCTCAGCAGCCACATGGCTGGAAATCTTCTTGATGCTTGCCACAGCTTGAAACCTCATGTCGGCATCCTTGGAACTGACTCCAAGTCTCTGGTTAGGAACATGGGCTTTCACATTAGAATCAGGATCATGAACCAAATCATTTGGATATTGGGGTTTTCTCTTAGTTCGGCCATTTTGGAACTTAATTCATTTACTACCAAAATATGCCAATCCCAAAACTGTTGTCCAACTGCCTGGTCCATTGGCACCCAACTTCATGGTATTCCAACCACACACACCACCACCCCCCCCCCCCTGCCCCCGGTGGGGCGGGGGGAGGGGGTGAATCCAGGCTGTTGGCGATGATTTTCTGCTGGCGATGTACGAACAGGCTGTTGCTCTGCCTGCATCACTCCCCAACATTGTTTACATACTTTGTTCTTGGTTTCACGAGTAAGCACTTTGCTGTAATCTATTGTACACAGAATTCTTGCACAAAATCTTGCCATCAATCCCCTTTCCACCCACCAGGAACAAACACTGAGAAATGTTTTCCCTTCCATCCCAGCTCCAGCTCCAAGAACTTCCACTTCTTCATTGGTCAAATTGCCGTTCCGCATCTGATGCTCCCTAATCTAACACGTAGAAATCCCGTTCCTAGCCTGCCAAAAACTGACAGCAATACATTCAAGAACCACTTGTTGCCACTGAAGAAATCCTCACTCACCAATTATGGGTTGGATTTTGCACAAGTACAAAAAAAAAATCACCCTTAAGTCCTTAACCACTTTATCCAATCTTGGATCAAAGGTCTTTCCTTCACTATCTTTAATATTCATGGGTTTCTCCAATGAATTGCAACTTTGTTCCCTTTTGGTATTTGAAAGCTTTTTCTCAAATGCAGAACATTAATTTTTCTAAACAAGTTATTTTCATAGATATGCGCTTACAAAATTCAAATAAATGAAAATTTGGCTGATTCATTCTATCTTTTTGGAGTCATGGGGGAGGCATTCAGCTAAGTACCTGGACAACTGGGCAGATTGTTAAGGCTTGATATGGATTGTGGGTCCACAACCTATCAACTTAAGCTTTTAGGTGAAGTAGTTATCTAACATGGTAGTAGAGCCATGGTTGCCAAGAGGTCCTGGGTTCTAGTCTTGTCTCAGTTTTTATTGTTTGTTTTTGAGAATTATCGTATTCCCTATGAACGGTGTTTTTTATTGTTTGTTTGTCTCCACTTGCACTGGGGCTGCACATGCGTGGGGGGATGGGTGGGTGTCACTTGTTAAGGCTTGATATACAATATACATTGTTGGTTGACAACCTAACAACTTTAAACTTCTAGGTAAAGTGATTGCTTAACATAGACTAAAGTTATTATCTCAGGAGAAGTCAACAGGATGAAATTCTTTAAAGATCAATTGATCACATTAATTTCCAATGCATAACAATGGTTATTTGTTTTTTCTTGAAGGCGGATTCATATTGTTAAAAAGTCTAAATCTAAATTGTGTCCGACAAAGCAAGGGTCATGCTACATATTTGAGAGAACTTTTCACAACAGGGTAGATGATATTTATGGCAATCTCATCCTCAGTAAATTTATAATTGCCATTGATCACATTCATTTCCAATGCATAACAATGGTTATTTTTATATTTTTTTTTTTCTTGAAGAGGGATTCATATTGTTAAAAAGTCTAAATCTAAATTGTGTCTAACAAAGCAAGGGTCATGCTACATATTTGAGAGAACTTTTTACAATAGGTAGATGACATTTATGGCAATGTTATTCTCAGTTAATTTATAATTGCTCCTCTTTGATTCTCTCTAAATGTGTAAAGAATTGTTTATTGATTCTTTGAAGATTATTTATAGTTTATAAACTTCATAAATCAAATTCTAAATTCTAGATATCTGGTTTTGTAGTTATATATAATTTTTAGCTATGGTTTTGAGAAAGTTCATATGTTATTTATTAAAATGTGGAAAAGAAAATTGAATATTCCACTCACATATGAAAAGGATTACATTCCCTTTATATAGATGATATTTCTCATCTAATTATTAGGGATATTTACAACCTATTGAAAATATAATATCCTGTTTAAAATGGAAGCAGTAAAATAGGAAATACTATCTATAGAATTGGGAAACATGCTACCCAAATCCTTGAGGATCGTGGAACCAAAAATAGCTAACAAGTCAATAGATTTGTTAGCTATAAATCTCCTAAAGATCAACCTCTAATAAAGGCTGATAGATATCTAATAATTCTAACTGATTTGTTAGCTGTGATTCTCCTAAAGATCAGGCTCTAATAAAGGCTGACAGATATCTAATAATTCTACACTCCCCCTCAAGTTGGGCTGTAAATATTGATTAGACCCAGTTTGGAACTCAGATCATCAAAATTCTTTCTGGCAGAACCTTGGTAAGGATATCGGTTGTTTGGAGACATTTAGGCACATACAACAACTTGATTATTCCTTCCTCTATTTTTTATTTTATGAAATGTCGATCAATCTCCATGTGTTTTGTTCTATCATGATGCACTGGGTTCTTTGCAATGCTGATGGCTGGCTGATTGTCACAGAACATCTTCATGGGTTCTTCACCTGAAATCTTTAATTCCTGTAAAAGCCTTCTTAGCCATATTCATTCTTAGATGCCATGTGCCATTGCCTTGAATTCAGCTTTTGCACTGCTTCTTGACACAACTAATTGCTTCTTACTTCGCCGTGTAACTAGGTTTCCTCACACATATGTACAGTACCTAGAAGTTGACCTTCGATCATGTATTGATCCTGCTCAATTTGCATCACTGAATACTTCAATAGCTCTTCTTTGATTCTTCTCAAAAAATAGTCCTTTACCTAGTGTTAGCTTCAGATATCACAGGATTTTATAAACTGCCTCCATATGTTCTTCATTGGGATTGTTCATGAATTGACGCACCATATTGACAGAGAAGCCAATATCAAGTCGGGTGTGAGACAAATATATAATTTTTCCAACTATTCTTTGATATCTGCTTTTATCCACTGGTGCACTGTCTTCCTTGGCTCCTAGTTTGGTTGTTAAATCCATAGGAGTATTTGCTGGCTTGCATCCGAGCATTGCAATCTCTTTCAATAGATCTAGAACATATTTCCTTTGGGAGACAAAGATTCCCTTCCTTGATCGTGCCACTTCCATGCCTAGGAAGTATTTGAGATTCCCAAGGTCCTTGATTTCGAATTCTTTAGCTATAAGACTTTTGAGACTACTCATTCCTCCTTATAATCTTTCGTTAGAATGATGTTGGCCAATTATACAATGAGGATAGAAATTTTTCCTTCAGGAGAGTATTTAACAAATAGTGTATGATTTGATTGACATTGAGAATAGCCATACCTCTTGACTACCTTTGTGAATCTCTCGAACCAGGTCTTTGGGGATTGCTTGAGCCCATTTAAAGATTTTTTGAGTTTGCAGACTTTGTTGTGTAGCTTGTGTCTCGAATCTAGGAGGAATTTCCATGTAGACTTCTTCAGCTAGGTCTCCATTGAGGAAGGCATTCTTGACATCTAGTTGGTGAAGAGGCCAATCTAAATTTGCTGCCAAAGATAAGAGGACCCGCACTGTATTTAACTTGGCTATAGGGGCAAATGTCTCTTCGTAGTTGATTCCATATGATTGAGTGAATCCCTTTGCTACTAGTCGAGCTTTGAATCAGTTAACACTTCCATCTTCATTGTATTTCACAGTGAATATCCATTTGCAATCTACTGGACATTTTTCAGTTGATAATTGTGTGATCTCCCATGTTCCATTCTTTTCTAGTGCACTGATTTCTTCCCAGACAGCATACTTCCATTCAGGTGCACTGAGAGCCTCTTGTATGTTATTAGGAACCTGGATTTTGTTGAGGTTGGCAACAAAAAATCTAAAATTCGATGACAGCTCCTGATATGACACAAAAGCGTATATTGGGTGTTTTGTGCATGATCTCACACCTTTTCTCACGACAATAGGACAATCACTATCATCATTACTTAACTCATTATGGGACGTGTCGCGATTAGAGTTACTTGGTGGATTTTCACTTGATCTAGGGCTCGGATCAGACTCTTGGATTTGCTCAAGGGATGCTTATTGTTCTATCTCCTTTTGATTCCTTCTCCTTCGTGAATGGTAATCAACTCATCATCTTTTGTTATTTAAATAGTGTCCAGATGCTGATGTTTCATAGGAGATTGTAAGCAGGGATTTGGCAGAGATATGGAGTCAGTAGTTGGAATAGATTTAGAAATTTGTGATAGGTGAGAAGGGCCAGAATCAGAAGAAGGGTAAGATAACTCTTCAATATCCCAAAGCTGGAATTCCTGTGTAATCTCCCCCTGAATTTTAGATTTGGGGTAATATGGTTGTTGCTAAAAAAAGGTGACATCCATGGAGTGATAATATCTTTAAGTAGCTGGTGACATGTGTAGAGAACATAAGGGAGCGGGCAACATCTAGTATGTGTCGGTTTTTTCTTTTGGCAATTCCATTTTGCTAAGGAGTGTCGACACAAGAACTTTGGTGTATTATACCTTGACTCAAGAGATAATCATCAAGAATGGATTTGAAATATTCTTTGGCATTTTCAGTTTTCACAATCTGTATTTTTGCTTGGAATTGTGTTTGGATCATGGTGTTAAAAATTTTGAAGTCTGATGACTTGCCTCTGACTTTTCTTTCATGAGGAATATCCAGGAAAGTCTAGTGCGATCATCTATAAAAGATATAAACTAGCAAGATCCAGTAATATTCTTGATCCTAGATGGCCCACACATCACTTTGAATCATTGAAAAGGGCTGGGATGCTTTATAGGTCGGTTGGGATAAGAGTTGCGAACATGTTTTGAAAATTGACACATCTCACACTGAAAATCATTTGGATTTTTATTATTGAATAATGAAGGAAAGGGTTTCTTGAGATACAAGAAATTTGGATGCCCTAACCTATAGTGCCACAACATAATTGCACTATCATGATTAGGACGAATGACAGAAAAATAACTTTGACTTCTAGACACTAAACAATTGGATTTGTGAGGTGTTCCTTGAGGAGGATCATTAACCTCAATAAGATAGAGCCCTGAACTTGTCTTAGCACTGCCAATCGTCTTCCCCGAATCCAAGACCTGAAATTCACACATATTTGGGAAAAATTTAGTAACACAATTGAGATCCCGAGTGAGTGTACTTATAGACAGTAAATTGCAATCCAAATTTGGCACTAATAGAATTGAGTTGAGTGTTAGTCTCTGAAATTTTAACAGAACCTGTACTAGCCACCTTTGAGAGTGAACCATTTGCTATCCTGACTGTTAAATATTCATAACAGGGACTATAAGTGGAAAATTTTTTCCATCTCCGGTCATATGGTCCGATGATCCTGAGTCTATAATCCATGGACCTAGCTTCTCCTTTTTAACATTAAGAGCACTGAAAAAATTACCTGTGTGCCAAACAACTGGTACCAACCACAGTAGTTGGGGCCGCTGAAAAAATGGCTGAACATTTTCTGCAACAATTCTAGTTGCTCCTGGCTGAAGATTGGCTGAACATTCTGTGCATGATACCATGTTAAAATGTGGAAAAGAAAACTGAATATTCCACTCACCTCTGAAAAAGATGACATTCCCTTTAAATAGATGATAATTCTCATCTTATTGCGAGGGATATTTACAACCTACTGAAAATATAATATCCTATTTAAAATGGAAAGCAGTAAAATAGGAAAGAGTATCTACAGAATTGAGTAACATGCTACCCAAATCCCCTAGGATCATGGAACCAAAAATAGCAAACAAATCAACTGATTTGTTAGCTATAAATCTCCTAAAGATCAGCCTCTAATAAAGGCTGACAGATATCTAATAATTTTAACTGATTTGTTAGCTGTAAATCTCCTAAAGATCAGCCTCTAATAAAGCCTGACAGATATCTAATAATTCTACATTTTTTATTACAAATCCTGTGTTAAAAATCGATGTTTTGGATGGATTAGTAGGGTACATTAATTATAATTTTTTTTTTCATTTTCTATTAAAACAGCTGTTTTTTTATGCATAATTGTGTGCTTTGATGATTTATTGCAACATGGCCCAAATATTTCAGAATATGCTTAATATTGATGTCATGTGCTCCATGCTGGTTAGTCAGTTACAATATGTTCTGTTTACTTTCTGTTTGGCATGTCATGATCTGTGATAGACTGAAGTTTTGCTTGCTGACCATAGTGGATATTCTACATACCTTACAATAAAAGGAAAAAGGGTGTCCTGGGGCCACAAGGTTTCCCGCTTTGCGAGGGTAGCGGGAGAGTCGTCCCAGTGTACGCAGCCTTAGCCTTACTTTTATGCGGACACTGTTGCCTCGGACTCGAACTCGAACCTGTAACCAACCAGTCACAAAGAGCAATCTTACCATTGATCCAAGGCCCGCCTCTCTACTTATCTCACATCATTGTATTAGATTAACCTACATAGTTCCTTAAAAGACATTCCTAAAGTTTGTAATGTTGCTTTTTTAGCATTTTCTTGCAGTCAATAGTCTAATCCATCACTAATTAAATGCATTTTTCTAATTATAATTTTATATGAAGATTTTAGCTTCTTGAATATTTTTCACTGACACTGCAGTAATCGTTTTGACTGTCAGCAACTGATAGACAACCTTGATCGTGATCTGCAATATGCCATCAGAGTAGAGGGCAAAATGGACTTGAAATTGGTCTCCAATTATGATGAAGTGAAGAATGCCATAATGGCAAAGGTGCTCTGCATGTCTTTTGTCATGTATAAAAATTTATATTATAATATCAGTGTTTTTGATTGATCATATGAATCATCCATCTTAATTTGATCTTCTCACTTATTTTGTTCCATTTGTTTTCTCAATTATTTTATTATCGTAACAAAATTTGGCTTTAGGCTAAATTTCTTCTAAATATGTTAAAGTATTGAATCCAGGTGGTCTTGTAAATAAAGCTGTTTGTACTCAAAGCTTGTGATATTTTCCTTTTTCTTTCTTATTTTTTTCCCATCTTCATTAACCGTTTATTGATTTAAATTTGTAAAAATTGTGAGCACTTCAATTCGGTATGTTGTGAATGAGGAATGCAGGCAGATATGTCCTTTTTATTAGTTGACATTTTCCTTTTAATTTTCAGCTTGCGTGGTTGCGAGATGAACCTATACGTGATGAAGGCCCTCTTATTTATCACCTTGATGTGGCTGCAATGTATCCAAACATTATTTTGACAAATAGGCTTCAAGTATGTTGGTTAATTATGTACTCTCTACATCTTGTCATTGACCATATTATGATGAATATTTTCATTTGTCATGATTGCAATTTACTTACGACCTATCTTGATATTTGATTTTGATGACCTAGTAGAGATTCCAAATATGTTGCATTTTCTTTTTATGCATGCGAAAGGTGTTTGGCATACAACAAGCCATTGTCGAACTATTTAGGCTTGTAGGATGTATCTGGACCCTAAACAACACAGGTCAAGTTGGAGTGTGGGACCACCAGGACCATGAGGGTTCTGGGCAGCAAGGAAGGATTGATGTGAGCAGTGATGTTGACTTTAGGCTTGTGATCCTAGAGCAATATATCATCCTCGATGTTTATGGCATTAAACAGATTTGTTGAGTTTAATTGAGGGCTGTGAGGGTCATGGATGGTGTTGCAAAAACATGAAAACATCTACAGACTCTGGAAGGTTTGCTATTGTATGTAGAAGTTGTATCATACTTGATGAGCATTGTCTTGAGTGGTTGGGCTCTTATGGTCTGGCAACTCCATGTGTGCTTCTTATGAGTTATGAGTGTTGGCCACAGGATCAAGTTGTGTTGTTGGTGCAGAAATGGGATCTGTATTTGTATGTGATATAAAACAGTGGGGGAATACAAGGAAAGACAGAAAAATAAGGGTGGGAGAGAGACAAGAGAGTGAAGGGAGGAAAAGGTTAAAAAGGTAAAAAAGAAGAAGAAGAGGGGGGGCGGTTGCTGTATGAAGGAGAGATAATGCAGTGCTGAACCTGTGAAGCATTAGCTAATACTCTCTCAAAGCCATGTACTCTTTGCCTTGTTAGCTGCAATAATATTTGCTCATTATTGCCTCTGGGTGTCATTATTATGGTGTAGTCAAAGTGTGCCCTTTCCTTAGTCCAACTTCATTTACCAAGTTCAGTTATGAGCCAAGTTCCAAAGTTCATTTATAAGGTTGTTTGAGTGAGAAGTCAAACCATCTGTAGTCAACAATAATCATTTTCCTAGGCATGTTTAATGTGCAAGGCTGTCATGTACTTATATTTATGCTAATCCAGCAGTATTGAATTTTCCTTTTCCATTTTGGTTATCAATTCTGATCTATTCAGTAAAATTTCCTCAGAAATTGAAAGTTTGGATTGAGGATTCACCCACTGGCACCTTCCATAGCCCCCACTGTTGCATTTCCGCATGATAGGATTTCTCTTTGCAGCTGAATATTGTTGCAACCGATCCTAGTCTCTCTAATTTCTAATCTTACGTGCACTACAGTCTAATTCCACCTCACATTCTGCATCAAGTTGGTAGCACCTTCCATAGCCTCCCTCCACCACTGCATAGGATCTCCCTTTGCCACTGAATATTGTTGCAATTAGTTCTCAGATGTCTCTGATGGATCCTACAGTCTATTTCCTCCTCTGCATGCTGCATCAAATTGGTACCACCTTCCATAGCCTCCATCACTGCAAAGGATCCTTTTTTGTTACTGAATATCGTTGCAATAAATTCTCAGGTATCTCTAATGAATCCTACAGTCAATTTCCACCTCGGCATGCTGCATCAATTTGGTGTCAGAGCCATTCCTTCTTTGGGTTGGTTTGTTTGCTTGCTGTTTGCTGCTTCATTTGGGATTGTTAAATTAAGTCTATTGGTTTTGTTCCTTGGATCTACTTTATATTATTATATTCAAGCTTCAATCATTAAATATAGCTGTCCATACATATTGCACGGATAAATTATTCTATATGTCAGCTATTGCTACTAGAAGGAAGAATTGGTCAATAAAATAGATATTATGGTATACATCTGAAGAAGAGCAAAGGACAGATTGTGAAAAAATTCAGAAGAAGGATGATTGGCTGTAGAAGACTTATTTTAGAACAAGATGCACAGCACGGAGAAAGGGTTAAATGCACCTGTGGCCGATGAATTATTGACTACAATGATTTATGTCAAGGTTTTTTTTTTTTTTTGGCGCACTAAGGTCACTCAACTACCAATCCATTACAATCTCCCCTCTTTCAGTTCCCAAAAAAACATCCCTCTGCCGAAATTGCTTATGTGGGAGCTATGGGCCCCATGCTTACCATCTTTTTTCTTTTGTTTAATATTTTTTTATCCATTATAGTATAATAATATATATCTTTTTCTCTCACTCCTCTCTTGCTTTTTCTCCCTCTTGCTGTAGATCCCACCATGGCCATCATAGATCTCCACACATTCATAAAAACCACCAAAATCTCCATGACTCCACTCCTACAACTCACCAATAGTTGTAGTAATGATTATTCAGTGGCAGTAGAAATTCATCCCCCAGCCCATGTGGCTCAGCACATGGTGGCGTTCACATAGGCGTGGAGATCTTCGACTGTGGCTTGCAATGTGTTATTGGAAAATCCAAACCCCGCCACCAAATTCATACCAACAGAAAACTGAAACTAATTGTTGTTTCTAAAACCCACTAACAAGATCAAGAAATTTTTAGACAAATCTAAGCTGTCCTGCTGCAAAAAAAAAAAAAAAAAAAAAAAAAAAAAAAAAAAAAAAAAAAAAAAAACTGGAATGGGTAGGGTTTAGCTCTTTCAATCTTGAACTGAGTTTCCTATTGTTTGGAAGATGAGAAAATTAAACATAAATGAGTTGTAGGGTCAAGAACACTGTGCCTGAGTTTCCTATTGTTTGGAAGATGAGGAAATTAAACATAAATGAGTTGTAGGGTCAAGAACACTGTGCCTAAGATGAAATTTCCTGGAATTTGTAGTAGGTTTTAGCACTTTCAATCTTGAACTGGGTTCCCCATTGTTTGGAAGATGAGAAAATTAAACAGAAATGAGTTGTAGGGTCAAGAACACTGTGTCTAAGATGATTATGTAGTTGATGAATGTTGATGGATTGACCTGTGTGAACGTGGCTAGCCACCTCTAGAAGTATAGGCTTTACCTCAAGAGGATGCAGGGCTTTTGAGCGAGGGCCCGTCTTTGTTGGACCAGCTCTTCGCCTCCACCCCTGTTCTGCAGAGCCTGCATGATTCCAGCATCTCTCTTGCGACCGGCCATGCAAATGGGCATTTGCCACTTCCCATTTTGATGAATTACGGACTGCTGATGATGTCCATACTGGTTCTGTGTCATGAGTCATGACCACTTGGTGATGGCTGTCAGTAATCATGGTTTGGCTGCTAATTATCATTGGTTCAAGTCCAATCCATGCAATCTCAAACTGGGTTTCTGAAGGATTGAATTCCCTCTAGATTGTGAGAGTTTCTTGTTTCAGAATTCTGGACTATAGAAGAAATATTTCTGTAAGAATTTGTGAAGGGCAATGCTGTGGAGTAGATCCATGCAAGAATTGCTGCAACTTTTAACCATGGTGGGTTCAGATTTTTCTTGAAGAATGAGGAGTTCTGAGGTATTTTGGGTAAGAATGGGCGCATCATTTCCTCTTCTGGCTAGCAATTTTAATGGGAGGTTCTTGGCAGGACTCTGCTTCAGATCAAAATTAGGGCTTGGGGAAAGAAAAGAAGAAGAAAAAGAAAAAAATAACACATCTGCTTAATTTTTTTTTTTTTTTTATAAATAAAAATTTTTAAAAAGGGAAAAAATGATGTTGACCTTCCATGTAAGCAATTTTATTGAAGGTCCATTAGTTTTGGATGAAAAGAGGGAGATTGCAATGATTTGGTAGTTGAGTAACCTTAGTGCACAAAAACAAAGGTTTACTAACGTCAACCGTTTTAGTCAATAGTTCAGTGACCACGAGTGCATTTTACCCCACAAAGAAAGCTTTGTAAGTTCGTCATTGATAGTAACTATTTTGAAAATCTGCTTGCTGAAAAAATTGAAGTTAGAAGTGGTGGAACACATGTTGCCATATCACATTCTTTGGTCTTATAAACAGAAGGAAGTATTCGTGACCATAGTTGTTAAAATCTTATGATTTGCAATTCAATTCGTATGATTCTTAGTAGCGAACCTAAAATCAACTGAATTGTTGCCGAATCTATCGATTCACCTAGTGAACCTAACGAATCGATATGAATCTCTCAATTGACATTTCACACGATTTTGGGTCTATCATATTCTAATAGACTTGACTAACTTAAGTTTAAAACCCCCAAAACAACATTTTTTATTGCTTTATTTTTACGTAATTACCTTCCATTCCTTGTCTACATTAGTTTTGTTCTAAAAAAGAGGAGAAAATAGAACTTTAGATCTTATGTTGTCTTTATGAAACCATTCTTCACTCTTGGAGGAGTATATGCCATTAAAAAGAAAGGGTAGAAAGTAGAACACTCATTGGCTAATGTGGTACTCATGCTTCATTGTGTTTTTAAATTCAAAAATTTATTTTTTAGTAATTTGTCTGATTATTATCATTAAATAGGTTAATTATTTTTCATTTTTAATTTGAGAAAGAATATGCATGAAATATATATATTTTTAGCTGTTGGTAAACACCAAAAGTTCAATTTTATTTATTTTTTCTTGATTCCTTCCCTTAAACAGCATGAAGTTTATTTTCTTTTATTAATATTTCTTGAACTCATTCCATAAACTTTCATTTGCTAAGGGAAAGCATACACATGAAATATGATTTTTTATTGCCAAACTCTAAAATTATTTTACTATTTTGCTTCTTGTTTGGGTATCAATATTTGCATGTCATTTAGAATTAAGTTTCGAAATTTGTACCGAACCTTACCATTTGATTCAATTCTTGGTTCCCGAAATTGGAATTTTGATTCATGATTTGGATGTCGATAAGACAACTATGTTTGTGAAAACAAGATGCATGTTCAATTTTTCCATTGGAATCTTTTACAAAGAGTGTTTTTGGCATGGTGTAGTACAGATGGACACATGCCACTCTACTTTGTTGTTGGCAAAATTGGTTGTCCTTTGCGAATTTATTGAAGTGCTGCCCATGATGACCATGGCAATACCTACTGTTGCCATGTCAAAATTATGAAAGCAAGGACTCGTTTTTCATTTGCACTACCAGATTGGATTATTTCCATTTTTCCTGGAGAAGTATTTTATCAAATTGTGATGTACTCATTCTTCAATTGCAGCCACCTTCAATAGTTTCAGATGAGATCTGCACTGCCTGTGATTTCAACCGCCCTGGCAAAACTTGTCTTCGGAAGCTTGAATGGGTTTGGCGTGGTGAGACATATATGGCAAAGAAAAGGTTTGTTTTCATCTTCTTGTGTCATCGATTCTTTTTCTATGGGCAAGGCAACTACTTGTAATGGTTTATGGACATGACTGAATAATATAAGTGAACACTCTAAATAATATCAGTGACTATTATCACCTGAAGAGGCAAATTGAGTCCGAGTTTGTTGGTGGAGATGGTCAGCTGTCCAAATCGTTTCTTGACCTGCCTAAGATGGAGCAACAGGCAAAACTCAAAGAGCGTCTGAAGAAGTATTGCCAAAAGGTATATTCATCTGCACCTTTCATATAGATGTTCAGGTAATGTCTGACATGCTATCTTTTGTCTTCTACAGGCATACAGAAGGGTACTTGACAAACCTGTGACTGTACTTCGGGAGGCAGGGATCTGCATGAGGGAAAACCCTTTTTATGTTGACACTGTCCGCAGGTAAGCATCTTAGATTTTGTTCAGTCATTTCCTTTTGTAAGCAACAATCTATTTGTCTCCTATCTGTTAAAGAAATTGTAAACATCTATCAAGAACATTTGAAAAAAGCATTGTCAAGTTGCATCGTTTAAAACTAAATCATGTTTTGTTTTGTTCTTGTTTAAGCTTTCGAGATAGAAGGTATGAGTACAAGGGGCTTAATAAGGTCTGGAAAGGAAAACTATCAGAAGCAAAGGCTAGTGGAAATTCTATAAGGATCCAAGAGGCACAAGTATGAGAACATTGTTGCAGTTTTTTAAAGCATTTTAAATTTTTTCGATTTTCAATTAATAACAGGCCTAATCTCCTGCCATATTGGTTTTGCTCATTAATATTTGCAGGATATGGTAGTTCTCTATGATTCATTGCAACTTGCTCATAAGTGTATTCTCAATTCCTTCTATGGTTATGTCATGCGCAAGTGAGTTTTTTCCCCTTCTTTTTCATGTGCATGTGAGTTATGTGACTCATCTGGTTCTGTAATTGTTTCGTTTTTCTTGCTTTAGTTATGTTGTAAAAGATGTATTTACATGATGTTGCTCTAGGGGTGCAAGATGGTACTCAATGGAAATGGCTGGAGTGGTTACATATACTGGAGCAAAAATTATTCAGAATGCTCGATTACTGGTTGAAAGAATTGGAAAACCACTTGAATTAGATACAGATGGCATTTGGTGTGCATTACCTGGATCATTCCCTGAGAACTTCACTTTTAAAACAAAGTATGCTCTTGTACTTAAACAATCACACAATTTGTGCCTCATAATTATGCAATGCTCAGTCTTATATTCATGCTCATTTTATTTATACAATACAAAATTTACAATTTTCATTGAAGGCACTGCTTTGATTTGAGAGTTTTTTTTAGTCTACTTTCCACAGTATTTGTAAGACATTGACCAGTATTTGTGAAATATATTTCAGTGACCCAAAGAAGAAGCTGACTATCTCATATCCTTGTGTTATGCTAAATGTTGACGTGGCAAGAAATAATACAAATGACCAGTATCAGGTCTTCTGGAGATATATATATATATTTTCATATTTCTGATTTCCTCAATAATATATTATGAGCAGTACTCAGTTTTATAGGACTTTGCTGTTTATATGGCTACATTTATGCTTCTGAACCCCCTCCCTCCAAACAGACACTTAAAGACCCCGTCACTAAAACATATACAACGCATAGCGAATGCTCAATTGAATTTGAAGTGGATGGACCATATAAGGTAGCGTGGAACTGTAACTTAATTTTGAGGATATTGATTTTTGATTTTTTTTTCACTGTTTGTGATACTTTGTGTATCCTCTTGGCATGTAGGCAATGATTCTTCCAGCTTCAAAGGAAGAGGGAATTTTAATTAAGAAGCGATATGCTGTTTTTAATGATGATGGAACACTTGCTGAGCTTAAAGGTTTTGAGATCAAGCGCAGAGGTGAGCTGAAGCTAATCAAAGTTTTCCAGGTATCCCTTTTTTCCTTCTCAGTTTTCAGAGCTTTTGTATAGAGTGAATATTTTGTGCCAGGTGTTGAGGATGATTCCAACTTCCCTATGGTATGCCTGTTTTTTTTTTGTTAAGATTCTAGTCATGGTACCTGGAAGTGTTTTTTTTTTTTTTGTTTTTTTTTTAATGTTCATTTTACTATCCTGGAATGTCTTCAGCTTCCTTTTCTGCTCACTAGTAACGAGCAACTGATTTGACTGTGTGTGTGCGTGTGCGTTTATTGTTATAGTTTTTTTTTGTTTTCGTTTTTTGTTTTTGTTACCTATCAACAAGACAGTCGAAAGGTCAAAACTATAGTTACCTTAGCAAATCATGTTGGTACAACGCTAAATCCAACGATCCAAAGTTTCAATATTTTCACCTAACTTTCTATTAGTTAAAACCGTGGAATCATCACATTTTAATTCTACTCCTGCCATTATCAAATTATTTCTCAACAGAAAGTCTCTTTTACATTTAGAAACACCTCAACATCCTGTCCAAAATATGTAAGTGCCATTACACTTTTTTCAACAATATATCTATTTATATATACCCCTAATGTTCCACATTTTTGAGCATATTCTGTATGACAATCTCGTTTCCATTCGATGAACCAGAATGTTATATGTTCTCAGTAACATGGGTCAAAACTAACTGTTAAAACTTCATATACATTGTTGGGTCATAACCTAATAGCTTAAGCTTTTAGGTAAAGTGGTACTCTAACATGGTATCAGAGCTAGTTATCAGGAGGTCTTGGGTTCTTGTCTTGTTGCCCGCGTTTACTGTGTGGTGTTTAAAAAAAATTATTGTGTTCCCTATCAATGGTGCTATTTATTGTGTGTTTATCTGTTTACACTGTCGGGCTGCACGTGCGGGGGAGTGTTGAAAACTTGATATGCATTGTTGGCCCACAACCTAATAACTTAAGTTTTTAGATAAAGTGATAATCTAACACTAACTTCTCTGTTTTTATCGCTTGGTAAATATGAGTGTAAAAAATTTTATTTGGAAGGAGCCCTGTGGCAAGACTGATTGTTATTTACACTCTCAAACCCCAACTAAGCTTTATCTTGATGCGCAAGTGCTATTGTCTTAATTGATGGTTCAGATTCCATAGGAATAAGCTGATCATGCTTAACTGCCCTAAAAAACAGAACATATGATGAAATTGAACAAAGAAAGATTATTTCATACTCAGAATAGTCTTATAAAGAGTCTGCTCTTCAATTATAAGTAAAATATAGCTTAAGCTGTTACATATGATATTATACTTGACTAAGATAATGGCCAGCACTATACTTTATTGTTAACCTTTGGTGCAAATGGTCACTCTTCATAGAGGAACCTTGATCCCTGATATTGCCTTTTTTTTTTTTTAACAAGTTGATAATAACTGTCAATTGCCTCTTTGAAAAATTCATATTAATTTTACTTAAGCTACATAACTTAGGAAGCAGCTAATCATGGTCATTTAGTACGGAGTTCACTAAAACAAAGGGCATTTGAAATATGTCATACACCCCTTTAGAGTTCAGGAATTGGCAAATATAATAAGTTCAAAACTTCAAGGTAAGGTTAAGGAGGGAGTTTTATTTAAAATAAGGATGGGCTCTTCAAATTCTAACATAAATGGAGACTTTCAATTAAGGAGATAAAAAGGGTGCCCCCAGGCCAGAAGGCTCCTCACTTTGCAACGGTTGGGGGAGGGTTGGCAGTGTGCACAGCCTAATTGCTGCTTTTATGCAGAGTGGCTGTTTCCCTGGACTCGAGCCCGTGATCGACTGGTCACAAAGGAACAACCTTACTCTTGATCCAAGGCCCAACATCTTTCAAGGAGATGTTTAATATAATTGGAGAATGAAGCATTTTGAGAAATAGCTATCTGAGCAACATTTTAAAATAAAACCAAAACCAGGTAAGCATCATTTTTAAAAATTTGTATCATTCACTTAAGTTCAAATTTTCTTTCACTTAACTTCATGGTTGCCTCTATAATCTCAGTAAGGATGTGATAGTGCACTCGTTGATAGTTCATATGGGGTGAGATGTTGGATCAAACCAGCTTCTAATAATGAAGGAAATGTTTTATGATCAAAATTTTTATACCAATAAGGAAATGTTGTATAATGCTAGAAGAAAGTTTATAATATGGTTCTATTTCATCAATACCATTGTAACTGTTGCAGATGGACACGTTTGGGTGATTTCTTGGTCCTCTAAAAGAAAATCTCATTAACTTGAATCAGAATTTGCATGCCACATGTAAGGTGGGATTTGATTCGCGACTAGAATAAGATTTGGAATGCAGTACAATAAAAAATGGAATGGCACATTCCTCTCTTGCATTTGGTTTAACATAGAATTGGAATTAGAATTATATAGTTGTGTTTGGTAAATGCTGACATAAGAATCATAATTAGTCTAATTTGTCAAATATCCACTATATATGCAAAAAATTATATAATTTAATATGAAATAAAAATATCATAAACCAATAATTATATGTCATAATTAATTTCTATTGATATTAATATCATTACCATCATGTAATTTATTATGCTTTCGATGTTACAATTTATTATATATCTTTTTGTCATTATACGTGTATGCATAAATAAAAGAAGAATGTTAAGTTAAGAAGAATGTTATCATTATAATTTTATTGGATGGCTATAAGACAAGCTATGCTATTCGGATCAAAACGTTGGACAACTAAGAAACAACATATCCAAAAAGTCAAAGTAGTTGAAATGAGAATGCTAAGGTGGATGAGTGATATGACATTACTAAATAAAATAAGAAATGAACATATTTGTGGTAAGTTAGGCATAACACCAAGATAAGATAAGGGAGGGGCGGCTTAGATGGTTTGGGCATTTGCAACATAGGGAAAATACTGCACTATGAAGAGGAGTGAGCTAATTACTATTAGTGGTAGTAGAAGGGCTAGGGGTAGACCTACATGAACTTGGATTGAGATAATGGATAAGGATTTAGTAGCCCTCAAATTGTCAGAGGAAACTGTTCACTACCGTGCAAATTGGCAAAAAGAGATTTGTGTAGCAGATCTGACCTATTGGGACTTAAGGCTTGGTTTGTTGTTGTTGCCGTATAAATAAAATAAGAAATTTAATAAGAAAGAAGAATAAAAAAGCAAGATGAGAAATCCTCAAAGTAGTGAAGGAAAAGAATAAAAATAAAAAAGAAAATTAATACCATAGGAAAACAAAATTATGCTAACAAAGTGAACCAATCATGCTGGATATCTGAAAAAGCTGCACTGCCAAGGCTCCCTGTAGAGAAAAATCATTTAGAAGCGGAAAAACCAATTCTGCCCCTCATCAAATCTGGAGATGAAGTGCGACCTCTAAAAATCGAAGAATTTTTCTCCCGTGAAATTACCCAAGTAACTGCACAAACTGCACTCCACCACAAAATTCTTGCTTTTCATTTGCCGCCCAAAACGTTGAAGTCCATTCAACAAAAAAACCTCCAAAGAATGAGGAAAAACACAGCACTCTCCCAACAGACCAAGAGGCTTGTTCCATAAGCACCAAGTCACAGAGCAGTGGAGGCATAAATGAGCATGATCCTCACTACTAGCATAATACATGAACATATTTTTAAGGAGGGGAGCCATATGCTGTATTCTAAACTGCAGATATTTGTTGGTGTTAACTCTATTTTTTTTAATAGAAAAAGAAAATTTTCATTAATAGGAAGAGGATTTACATGAGGGGGAATGGACATCTCCCAAAAAAAAGCCTGGAACAAATCCAGAAAAAAAAACTACAACTAAAAAATAACAAAAAGAGATGATCAACAAGCCAACAGGTTCCTCCAATCTCTTTTAACTTCTAGAAACTAATTCCTCTGAAAAATCCCAAGCCAACATACCACAGTTAGGCCAAATACTGAATTTTATCCCAAACAATAATCCAATTTAATTTCTTCCCAGTGAATATCTGTGCATTACGCACGAACCATAACCCTCATGAAACTGCAATTATGCCACACTTCCATAGAACTGCCTTCCTTCTTCCAAAGCCTGCAAAAAAAAAAAAGGCTAACAGTTCCCCCATCGAAGAAGGACAAACCCAGCTCTCTTTTGAAATACCAAAAGGCTTATTCCAAATGCACCAAGAAAATTCACAGTGCAAAAGAAGATGTGAAGTTGTCTCTTAGTTTTTGTATTAGAGGACTCATACATCGGGAGAGAGAGCATTCAAAGGTCTCCTGTTCTGCAGCAAGTTATTAGTACTTATTTTATTAAGGACAACCAACCAAGTGAAAGCCTTAATTTTCAGGGGAGCGTTGGTCTTCCTCACAAAACGATGGATTGGGAAAGAAGAATTCAAAAAAATATTTGCAAAAAAATACACTTCTGACTGATCCAAAGACCAAGACCTAACATCCCTCTCTACAAGAACAACAACAACAAAACCAAGCCTTAAGTCCCACTTGGTGGGGTCGACTATATGAATCATTTTCCGCCCATTTATGCGATCATGAGCCATTTCTTTTGACAAATTCAAGGATATTAAATCCTTACTCACTATCTCCTTCCAAGTTATTTTAGGTCTACCCCTTCCCCTTCTACTGCCCCCCACAGTGACTAACTCGCTCTTTCTCACTGGCGCACTATGTAGCCTACGTTACAAGTGTCCATACCATCTGAGTCGTCCCTCCCTTATCTTATCTTCTATAGGAGTTACACCTAACTTACTGCGAATATGTTGATTCCTTAATTTATCTTTCAATGTTGTACCGCTCATCCATCTAAGCATTCTCATTTCGACAACTTTTACTTTTTGGATGTTTTGTTTCTTCGTTGCCCAACATTATGATCCATATAGCATAGCTGGTCTTATTGCTGTCCTCTAAAACTTCCCTTTTAATTTTAAGGGTATTTTACGATCACAGAGCACACATGAAGCACTTCTCTATTTTACCCAACCTGCTTTAACTCTATGCATTACATCATCTTCGATTTGCATAATAGATCCAAGGTATCGAAATCTACAAGTGCTATTTATTTCTTCATCATCAAGTTTAACTTTGTCTCCAATATTCCTCCTATCATTACTAAAATTACATTTTATATATTTTGTCTTATGTTTACTTATCCTAAAGCCTTTAGATTCCAAAGCTTCTCTCAATAATTCTAACTCAACCTCTACTCCGTCCCTAGTTTCATCGATTAATACAATATCATCTGCAAACAACATACACCATGAAACCTCCTTTTGAATACTCTTAGTCAGTTGGTTCATCACTAAAGCAAAAAGATAAGGACTCAAAGCAGATCCTTGATATACACCTATGGTGATTGGAAATTTGCTAGTTTCTCCATTTGTAGTCCTTACCCTAGTCATTACTCCGTCATAAATATCCTTAATGACATCAGTATATCTACTACATACACCTTTTTTTTTTTTTTCTTCTAAAACCCACCATAAAACTTCCCTAGGTATCTTATCATATGCTTTCTCAAGGTTAATAAATATCATATGCAAGTCTCTATTCTTTCCCCCAAACTTTTTCATTAGTCTTCTTAAAAGATATATAGCTTTTGTGGTAGATCTCCCATGCATAAAACAAAATTGATTTTCTGAGACCTTTGTCGCCCTGAAGTGTCACGAGCTAAGCTTGTTCAGGGCATTATGCTTGCCTTTGACCGCTTGTCTCGTGTGCTTGGGATGGGTTTTCATCATGTAAATACTAGTGTAGGGTTATTTTCTGCTAGTAGTTTATTTGAATGCCAAATAAGGTAGTATGACTCCTCGGTCACTTTGATGTTTCCTGGTGTCAAGATGATAATTATATAGAAACCTCTTTATGGGAGGGTGAGTGGTCATCAGTCATTGTAAAACTCACTAGCTATTGTCAACGTGTTTAGCCTACTTGCCACCCTCGCTAAACACACAATGTCAACGGAGGTGTTGTTAATGAATTGTGTAGATTCAATGTTTACCGCTTGCTTGCCACTGCTTTCATGAATGCTTACTATTCTACTGCCATTTGATTGAATGCTAATGAAAGTATTTCGTGGATGAATGTTGGTAAATGATAGGCTTGCTAGTTAAGAAAGAGTGCTTTAGCTAGCGCCTCACGGTTCTTCACAAAGGTGTGAAAATAGTCGGCCCGTGACACTTGGTATCAGAGCCAAGGCTCAGTTGCTACGAGAATTCAATTACCTTTATTGTGGGATTTGGAAAGCTTTGGTAAGTGGCCATGGCACCAAACAATGCTGAGAGGATCAGCGTGCTAGAAGCACAGGTTGAGGCAACAGCCAACACTGTGGCCAAAGAGGTGGCCCAACTAAGGGAACTTGTTGATGAAGTGATGGGAGCATAAAAGCATCAAGTAGGATTGCTAGGCGACATGTCAGAGGACTTTCGCCATACAGTGGAAACATTGCAATCTCGGATGGCTGATTTGGATGCAAAGGTGAATCTGATGGTTCTTGATATGGAGAACTCCAACACTTTGGGAGTTAGCAAGGCCAAGGTACCCGAACCCGTGACGTATGAGGGTGCCTGGGATGCCAAGGAGTTAGAGAACTTCTTGTTTGATGTGGAGCAGTACTACCTCAGAATAGGCAAAAGTGGATATTGTGACCATGTACTTGGTTGGTGACGCCAAATTGTGGTGGTGTACCAAGTACAAAGGTATTGAAAATGGAAGCTGTGTAATCAATAGTTGGACAGATTTGAAGAGAGAGCTCAAGGCCTAATTCTTTCCTGAGAATGTTAGAGTATAATGTAAGGAAAAAGCTGAGAGACCTCAAGCACAGTGTGTCAATCAGGGAAAATGTGAAACAATTTTTTGCTTTGATGTTGGATATTTGGGATATGTCGGAGAAGGACAAGCTGTTCTATTTTCTAGAGGGGATGAAACCGTGGGCAAGAATTGAACTTCATAGGTAAAAAGTTCAAGACTTGGCTAGTACAAGCTACTGCAGAATGCTTGACTAACTACGTTGGTGAAAATACTGCTTCGTCCAAAGGGTTTGGCGGAGAGGGAAACAGTGGAAAGTCTTTCAAGAAAGGCAAACCCAAGAGTAATCATCAACCTCAAAGGAAGCTTCGTCGTCAAAAGGATTCAACACACCCAATGGAAAGGGGAAGAGTAAAATTTCATGCTACTTGTGTGGAGGACCTTATAGAGTGAGTGAGTGTCAACACAAGGTATTACTCAATGCCTTACAAGCTTTTACTTCAAGACAAGTGGTGGAAAGTGAGGAGGAAGAGGATGATGCCCTGACGGTAGGTTCAGTGCGGCTGGTGAGCGCATTAGAAAAGCAAGCGAAGGCACCGAAAGTTACACAAGTAAAAGGGTTAATGTTTGTGGACTTGAGGATCAATGGGAAGAGTACCCACGCTATGGTGGATGCGGGGGTTACTCATAATTTCGTTTCGCAAATGGAAGCATGGAGACTCAACTTATCCTTAGAGAAGGATACAGGACGCATGGAAGCAATTAATTATGTAGCCCAACCTACTCTGGGAGTAGCTAAGCAATTGACTTTGAATCTTGGACAGTGGGAAGGTCATGCAAATTTCATAGCGGTGCCATTGGATGACTTTCCAGTCATTCTAGGAATGGAATTCCTAAGGGGTACGAGGGCGGTGTTGATGCCTTCAGTTGGTTCTCTGTGTCTGATTGGAGATCACTCGTGCATGTTGTAAGTCGTTGCAATGAAAGGAGACGACGGGAAGTTCCTTTCAGCCATACAACTCAATGCAAGATGATGTGGTTGATTATACCCAGACTTGTCTCATTTGCCAACAAGACAAGGGGGAGTGGAGGAAGTTTGGTATGTTCATAGCCGGACCAAAGTACTGTTCGGCAAAGAAGACGGCACAATTGTTCCTTGTGACTATTATGAAATATTGGGGTGTTTCCCAAGTTAATGTTTGTGATCGAGACTTAATGTTCACTGACAACTTCTTGATAGAATTTTTCAGGATATTCAGGTCACATCTTGACATCTCTTCAAGTTATCACCGACTGACAGATGGACAGATGAAGAGATTTAGAAAGCTACTAGAAAAATTACTTGCGCCATTTTGTCAACGACAACTAGAAGAATGGGGTGCAACTACTTGATGTGGCTCAGTTCTGTGGCAATGCCCAAAGGAGCTCAACAACCAAAAAGAGCCCTTTTGAGCTTCTTATAGGCTAGCAGCCGCTGTTACCTCACACAGTGGATGAGCTGTATAGACGAAAGAGTCCCAGGGCATACATCTTCACTAGAGAATGGAGACAGAATGCAGAGTTTGCCCGAGCCTGTTTGGAGAAAGCTTCTAAGCAGATGAAGAAGTGGGCAGATTAGGGGAAAAGACTGTAGTTTCATGTCAGCTGCCTCAAGCCGTTCAATGCCAACACCGATTACCTGAGTAGAAGTTAGTCCAACAGAGTAGAGTTGAAGACAGTGCAACCTGACAGACGTGAAGTTGAAGAGATCCTTGCAGACACAAAGTTCATATCCTCAAGAAAGAAGCGGCAAAAGTTCCTAGTGAAGTGGAAATGCCTTGATGACAAAGAAATCAGATGGATTTTTGTGGAAGATATTCAACCGTTCGTGGATAAACTTGAAGTGTACATACCGCCAAAGTCTATGAGGACGTCAACCGCATAAGTGGGGAGTGTGACAAGCTAAGCTTGTTCAGGGCATTATGCTTGCCTTTGACCACTTGTCTCATGTGCTTGAGATGGGTTTCCATCATGTAAATACTAGTGTAGGGTTATTTTCTGCTAGTAGTTTATTTGTATGTCAAATAAGGCAGTGTGACTCCTCGGTCACTTTGATGTTTCCTAGTCCCAGGATGATAATTACATAAAACCCTCTTTGGGGGAGGGTGAGTGTTCATTAGTCATTGTAAAACTCACTAGCTATTGTCAACGTGTTTAGCCCACTTGCCTCCCTCGCTAAACACATAATGTCGATGGAGGTGTTGTTAATGAATTGTGTAGATTCAATGTTTATTGCTTGCTTGCCATTGCTTTCATGAATGCTTACTGTTTCCGTTGCCATTTGATCAAATGCTAATGAAAGTATTTTGTGGATGAATGTTGGTAAACGATAGGCTGGCTAGTTAAGCAAGAGTGCTTTAGTTAGCGCCGCATGGTCCTTCACAAAGGTGTGAAAATAGTCGGTCAGTGACAGCAACGCGTCATGTCGGCGCCCGGGTACGGTGTCAAATATGATTGTTCCTGCATCATTTTGGACATGGGCAAGTAAAGACTTTAGTTCAGGAAACTAGGATTAGATTAGCAACTTGGAATATAGGGACACTTACGAGTAAAAGCATGGAAATGGTGGACACAATGATCAGAAGAAGAATTAGTATAATATGCCTTAAATAAACTAAGTTGGTGGGGGAGAAAGCTAGATAAATTGATAAATCAGGATTTAAACTTTGATTCACTAGAAAAGAAAAACATAAGAATGGAGTATGAATTATTATAGACAAAAACTTAAAAGATAGCGTTGTTGATGTAAATAAAGTAGGGGATGGAATTATAAAAATCAAGATGGTATTAGCACTGGAGATAATAAATATCATTAGTACATATGCTCTTCAAGTCAGCTTGGCAGAAAATCTTAAGAGACAATTTTGGGAAGATATGGATAGTATTATACAAGGCATACCAGGGACAGAGAAAATATTTATAGGAGGAGATTTGAATGGATACGTTGGAATGGATAATAAAAATTATGAGAGGATACATAGAGTATATGGATATGAAGACAAAAATGAGCCTGGGGAGATGATCTTAGACTTCGCTATGTCATATGATTTTAGTATAATGAATACTTGCTTTAAGAAGAGAGAATAACACTTGATAACCTTTAAAAATGGACAAAATGGAAGTCAAATAATTTTTTTTAACTAGGAGGGTAGATCCTTTATCATGCAAGGATTGTAAAGTTATTCCAGGCGAAAGCCTAACCACACAACATAGATTCTTAGTGTTAGATATATGTATTAAAAAAAGGAAGAAAAAAGGTAAAATAAACCAGTGTAAGAGAACTAGATGGTGGAACCTAAAAGGAGAAAATATAATAAAATTTAACGATAAAATGATCAAAGATGGGGATTGGACTATAGAAGACGGGATAGATACAAATACTCTTTGGAGTAGATTAGCTAGCTCTATTAAAAAGATAGGAAAAGAGATTTTAGGTGAATCAATGAGAAAGATTCTCGAACAGCAAAGAAAGTTTGTGGTGGGATAAAGATGTACAAAAAATCATAAAGACAAAAAGAATTTGGTATAAAACATGGCAAAAATGTAGAAATGGGGATAATTTTAAAAAGTATAAGGAGGCGAGAAAAGATGCAAAAAAGGCTGTTAGTGAAGCTAAATGCAGACCATTTAATGGTTTGTATGATAGGTTAGATACAAAAGAAGGGGAAAGAGATACATTTAAACTTGCTAAAGCTAGAGAAAGGAAGAGTAAAGACTTAGGAAATGTAAACTGTATAAAAAGTGAGGATGATATTGTCTTGGTTAAGGACGAAGACATTGAAGAAAGATGGCGAAGTTACTTTAGTAAGTTGTTTAATGAAAACCAAATAGAAGACTTAAACTTAGAATTATCAAATGAGGAAAAGACTAAAAATATGAGATTTATTTGCAAAATTAGAGTTAATGAAGTTAAGTTTGTACTAAAAAAGATGAAAAATGAGAAAGCTATAGGACCAGATAACATCCCAATTGAAGTTTGGAAATGCTTAGGTGATAACGGATATGGTTAACTAATTTATTTAATACAATTATAAAAAACTAAGAAGTGGGAGATGATGGAAAGAAGTGGGAAAGGATGCGTTACCCAGCTTAGGGTCTTTCCAAAAATGGATACAAGAACCTCTCCCTACCTCAAATTTAGTGTGAAGGATGAAAGAAGGATAAATATGAGAAATGGACCTCCATGGACTCCCTAGAGAACATCTCAAATTAACATTGGTATCCCACCAATTCTCATCCAGCTTGAACTTACTTCTTATTACTCTATGCCAAGGCGACAATCCTTGTAAAGGGAAGTGCCACAGCCATTTAGTTAAAAGTTCCGTGGTTTAGGCACTAACTTCCCTAGATGTAGCCCTCCCTTCTTTTTCAACCTACAAACTTGACCCCAGCTAACTATGTGGTCGTTGTGACCCCCCATAACAGACCATAAAAAGTATCATAATTTTATCAATCATGCTAGCAATTCCCAATGGAATCTTAAAAACAAATAGGAAAATATAACGGAATGCTAGAAAGACAAGCTTGAATCAGGGTTATTCTTTCCCTAAAAAGAAAAGAATAATGGAATGGTAGAAAGACAAGCTTCAATCAGGGTTATTCTTTCCGCTAAAAAGAAAAGAGCCCCCTTCCAACTGTGTAATCTTTTCGCTACCCTCTCCACTACTTGATTCCAAAAATCTGCTGCTCTAGGGTTTCCCCCCAAAGGAACCCCTAAATAAGTCTATGACCAATCCAAAATTCAACACTAGTAGCCAATGCCCTGACACACTCCATGGGCACATTACTTCTAGTATTAATAGCTGTCCACACAAAACAATATTTACAAGAAAAAACCCCAGAATTATCTTGACACCAAACATCCCATTATGAGAATGCCAATAGGAATCGAACAACATTAGGAGTGAAGAAAGCTTATTCTCTCTATATTTCAGATTCCTATAAAACTGAAAATCTTCCTCAATAATTCTATCAATAATGAGGAAAAAAGAAATAGGTGCCTCGGGATGCAAAGTAAGATGAAAATATAGAAGGAAGCTGCCCAGAAACGAACTTCCCCAAGCTAAAAGTCCTTTTAAAAGTCAACCCTACACCCAATGCCCACTTTATAAGTGGTAGAAGGAAATAAGAAATAATTTATCAGGAACGAAGAAGCTTATTCTCTCTATTTTTCAGATTCCTATAAAACTGAAAATCTTTCTCAACTATTCTATTAGTATTGAGGAAAGAAGAAATAGGTGCCTCAGGATGCAAAGTAAGATGAAAGTAGAAGGGAAGCTACCTAGATACAAACTTCCCCAAGCTAAAAGTCCTTCCTTCCAAAAGTGAACGCTGCAACCAACCTCCTGTTTATATTTGGTACAAGGAAATAAGAAATAATTTACCTGCGGAATGAATTTCCATAGGCTTTTACATGAAACTCTAGTTGCAATATTAGCATTCCACCCATTCTGTTGCATAGCAAATTTACTTTCAATAACCTTATGCCAAAGAGATAAAGGAAAATGCGTAACCACGTACCCATGAAGGCAATGTTTTTAGATGCCAAATTATGAGACCTGAGGGACCCTCTTCCTTATACCTACAAGCAACCTTCTAGGTCATAATATGATCCCTTCTCACATCCACCCCGCACTTTCAATACTCAAATTAACTTTTAGAACAAACCTCCTTCGTTATCTTCCCACCAAATCAATGCCTGCGGTTGATAATTTTTTCCTTGTTTGTTTCTTCTTTGAAGTTTTGAAAAACTGATATCTAATAATCATGAATAAATATGAAGACCCAATAAACATGAATAAATAGCTTGCTCTTTAATTTTTTATGATATGAAAGCTATAGCTAGTGTCTATTTGATAAATGTATATGATTGGCATTTAGGGCATACTATAGGCAAACTTCTTACGTTTCCTTGTTCTCATTGTGGTAGTGCTTGTTATAAAAAAAAAAAATATTCTTTATTGGTTTGTGTTGCATCCTAAATTTATGTCTATTAGCACAAAATATCAGCAAATACTGAATACTGATGTGGTCATTGCACCTTACAAAATATATTTTTGTTGATGGAAATGGCCCTATTGTGAATTGATTGGCTACCTCTTGGACATCTAGCATAACAACCCCTTGCTATACGTGTCCACTTAAATGTAAATTTGATCTTATGAGGTATTGAGCTCAGAACATGCAAGTTAATGGCTTGTAGAGTTTCTTCTCTTGATTTTTGGCCTGTGCTAACTTATGGGGTAAGTCCTTACAAAATTTTATTGAAATCATAGCTTTTCTAATTGACAGAAATAATATTATCTTAATTTTTCCTACAAGCATCTATTCAAATTCTAACTTTTATTTATTTTTCTAAGAGACTTTCATTTCTAGATTTGGTTAGTTGCCATAATCAAGGTCTTAAATTTTGATTTCGACTCAAATTTCGAAGCTCTAAAAGTATGGAAATTTCGATTTCGATGTCAATTTCGATTTCGATTTGGAAAAATAATGGAAATCAGTAGTAAATCATGGAATTCTTTTATGAAACTTTGGAAATGGTTAATAGATGTAATAACATAAGTTTTAGGACTAATATATTACAAATTAAATACATCTATGCTGTGTATGAGGTGGAAAAGTTGTAATATAATTTGTGTATAAGATTATGTGCATTAAAGTTATTCAGTTAATACAAATGAAATTTCTAAATCATTTAAATATTATTCATTATACAAATAATGATATTTAGACATGAGTGCTTAGATAAAAAATGTTGTTGCAAGTTTATTTTTTTTATATAATTTCAAAATCCCCTTGTAATAAATTTTTTTTCAATAAAAAAAATAGCATAAATTAAGAGATAAATTTCACTTCGCTCCTAAATCTCTCATTTGAATTCTTAGGAAGTTTTTTTCTATAGTTAAAATTTCAAAAAAGTTTGCAAAAATTTCAACATTTGGATAAATTTCGAATGATTTGTTGAAATTTTGATAGGAATTATGTAAAACAGAAATTGACTGCCATTATTATTTTGAGGGTGATGGAAATTGGAAATTTGGACGGAAATTTCGATAATTTTGTGGAAATTTAAGACCATGGCCGCTTCTAGGTTTGGTCAGATGATGTCTTTGGTCAGATAATTGTAAATTAGGAAAGTGTCATAGGTAATTGAATACCAAAACTAAGTATGGGTCCTTCCAGCAGACAATCTTGTAGAGCAGGCTATGAATGATGGTCATATTGTTGATTTCTATAGTTTGGATATCCTCATCGGCATCAACTTGTTTTTTGTTTGTTTGTTTATTAATTTTCTTGCCTGTTTTTCTTTTCCCCTTTTGAATTTGAATTCTTGGTCAGTTCTACAAAATAAAGAAGCGAGAAGTTAAGTTGCAATGTTGCTCAGAAAAGAAAAAAATAAGAAGAAAGTTTAAGATGACACACACACACATGTATGTGTGTATATGTGTATGTGCGCGCGCGCGCTAAATTATTTAGTAAAGATTTCATTGATTTACTATTGCAAATGTTTGTTCGGCATAGCTTGGAACTACTATCTTTATAGTCATCATTACATTCTTATTAATTCCATCTATGCAAAATTACAAACTTATATTTTGAATTGAAATACTTGCATGTTTGTAGGCAGAGCTTTTTGACAAGTTCCTTCATGGATCAACATTAGAGGAATGCTACTTGGCAGTTGCTTCTGTTGCAAATCTTTGGCTCGATCTTCTTGATGTATGCAAATGAAATTTCTTCTCGCCTTGTTCTGTACTGCTGTGCTTAAAATGTTGCTGTGGAGTTCTTTTAGAGAACTTGTTTTTCTGTTTTTTTTCTTTTCTTCCTAAAAGAAGGATGTAGATGGTTGCATGCTTGGATGGTCAACAGTCAGGAGAATACTCATAATTCCCATTTTTTGTTTTTGTTTTTGGTTTTTGATTTTCTTTTTTTAACCAGAATCAAGGGAAGGATGTTGCAGATAGTGAGTTGCTTGATTATATATCAGAATCAAGCACCATGAGCAAGTCCCTGGTAGACTATGGTGAGCAAAAGTCATGTGCAGTGACCACTGCAAGGCGCCTTGCTGATTTTCTTGGTGACGGAATGGTTAAAGATAAAGGACTACATTGCCAATATATTGTTGCATGTGAACCACGGGTATTTTTTCTATTTTTTCTTTCACAATGCATGGATTTTGGACCTTATTGTGTGAATATTTCCTCTGCTGAATTATTCAAAAATTTTGATTGATGGTGGATGCACTATCTTGGGGTTATTATCACTGTGGAAGCAAGGGAAATCCAGATATAGGTTTCATTGTGGATGGAAATGTTAGTATTAATGTGGAATAAATAGTGGATACTGAGAAAGAAATTGTCATTTCAATGATGAAGTTCTGTTTACACATGAACTTTTTGAGCTAACATGCATTGAGTTGTGCATTTCACATGTGCTTCAAATAGTTTTCTACTGATTCCTTGTCTATAATATTGCAATGTGAGCTTCATAATGTCCCATATATTAAATATATTGTTTAGTGCATGAATAAATGCTCTTAACTGGCTGCAGAAAAGGATGGGGATAGGGATGTGGAAAAAAAATGCTTTATGGTACTATGAGCTTTGTGAAGTGTCCAACTTTTATGCTATTGTCAAACGCTATGACCACTATCCTATCTCATGCTCTAGATCCACATTAGTTCCCTCATCATAGGTTAAAACAGTTTACTTCTTGGATTTATTTGTAGGTGCTTTTTGGTGGTTTCTTTATTACTATAAGCTCATCTCCATATGATAAGGGGTGGGATTTCATCCTAGGTCTTTGGTACAACCCTCCTATGGATTTTTGCAGCCAGCTTGGCTGGCACCTTTAATGCTTTGTGTTGGTCTTTTGAGTCCGATCCTTGTTTTGATGCTGACAAAGCACAAGTTACTTGTGTGTATTTTTAAGTGCTTGAACAAGTTTACTATTCAACACACACATAAGGCAAAAGGGAAAATGGAAGCCAGAAGACTTAAAGCTTACTTCAATTGGCGCATTTCATGGAGTGAAGAGCAAAAGAAGAAGACATTTTGATTTTTGTTGTATTGCATTTAATTTTTATTACTTGGTCTATAATAATGCATGCATTTGCATGATATGGATGAAAGCTCAAAACAACCATAGTTTGACCATAAGGAACCAAATGACCTTAGGGCACTTAACATTTCTTAGAAAAACTTTTTTCTAAAAGACTTAATTCATACAAAAAGGTTTAAATTGGTTAGGGTCAAAATCGGGGCAAAAGCAAAGCTTTTGTTTTTTGGCTTAATTCAAAAGCCTTGGTCAACCGAACTCTTTTAGTTCAAATAAGCTTGGTCGACTGAACTAGTCCTGAGTCAAGAGTTTGACTTGCTCGGTCGACCGAACCCTTTTAGTTCAAATCAGCTTGGTCGACCGTACTAGCCTTGAGTCAAAAGTTTGACTTGCTCGGTCGACCGAACCCTTTTAGTTCAAATCAGTTTGGTCGACCAAACCAGCCCTGAGTCAAAAGTTTGATTTGCTCGGTCGACCGACCCACTTTTGAACTAACTTTCCTCGATTGACCGTCCCCTGAGAATTTCACTTTTCCACCAACTTGGTCGATCGAACTCATAGTTCAAAATAGCCTTGGTCGATTGAACCTCAAAAATGGTCAACCGGCCTATTACCTTGGTCGACCGAACCCAAGAAGGGTTCAAAATGGCCCTGAGACGGTTGATCATATCCTTAGTTCAAAATTGCCACAGTCAACCGAACTTAGCAATGTGGTTGACCGAACCTTGAATATGGTCGACCGAACCTCATGGGTTGCCAAGTTTTTATCGTGGTAAACATGGGTTAATTTTTAATTAAGCATGGTTAAACATTTTCCAAAATTCCCCTTGTGTCCCCAACGGTCATATTTTGGCCAAAGTCTATAAATACCCATTCATTTGCTCATATTAGTAGCTTTGATTAGTTTCAAAAACCTCTCAAATTATTTTCCTAATTAAAGTTCCCCCACTCATATTTTTATTGCAAAATCTTTTTGGGGTTATATTTTATACTCTCTATTCTCTTCCATTCATTCTTTTGAAAATCTTTTTGAAGAGAACATTTTATTTGGGCATTTATTTGACTATCTTAGATGATTTACTCTCATATATACATTCATCTTGAAAATCATTTGTGGAAAGTAAAGATTATGTTTCTTTACATAATTTCTTTTAATAAATATTTTTGAAGAAACAATCAATCTTATTTGAATCTTTGAGTACCTATCATATGTATATCTTTTAACCCAAAGATTATCACTTTTATTATTTGCAAAAAGTTTTTGAAGCAAAACCTTAGGTTTTCCTACTTAGTATTGAAAATATATTTTGGAGAAGAATTTTATTGAGGTTCAAATCTTTGAAGCATTTTATCATATATATCTTTCTTCAAAGATTGGAATATTTGTTTTGAAAAAATACACCATTTCTCTACTGAGCATAATGCATATCATTAAAGAGTGCATGTATTGAGCTTAATTGTGTACATTTCTGCTTGTATATTTCAGAAGCATTTTTATGTACAAAAATGATTTTAATGTATCGGTTGGGTTGAACATGTAAATTGAACTAAGGAGTCTTAGCCTCGTAAGCGAGACTGATTGGGTTCAGCCCGGGAAATTGAACTGGGGAGTCTCCACCCTGTAAGGGAGACAAGTTGGGCTCAACCTTGTAATTGAGCTGGGGTTTACCTCGCTCCTTAAGGAGAGGTTGTAACGGCTTCTGTTCCGCCTGTTTAAGTGAGCAGGGATAGTGTAATCCTTGGGAGGTATGCCCAAGGTGGGGACGTAGGCTAGTTTGACCGAATCTCGATAACAAATATCGTGTGTGTCTCTCTCCCTATCTCATTTAAATTTCCGCACTTTAAATTCAGTTTGTGTATGCATGTTCATTCATGATTATAACTATTTTGCATGCACACAAATTTAATTTAAATTAAAGTTGCATCACTGGTGTATGTATGTATTCATTGTTCAATTGTTTTTCATACACATGTATATTTTGAATGGGATATGACATGTGGTGAATCGGCGTAAATGTTTAATTAGCCGAAATATTTTTAAAATCCAATTTACCCCCTCTTGGGATCACACCAATTCCAACACTTTGAGTCTTGACCCTTTTCTGAAATGGCCTAGCGAGATCGATTGCAATCTCATTGATAACCCCATTTTCCTGATAAAAGAAATGTCTTTTTGTTTCTTTTTAAACTACTAGATTCAATGAGCACACCATTTTTGTCATTGCCATATAATCACCATCATTGTTGCTGCCATGCTTGATATTAGAACCATTTCCACCAGTTTGATGAGCTTTCCTAGTTTCTTTTCCTTAGCTTTGTGATCGACACATTGGGCTCACTTCTGTTTATATAATGATTTGTATGTAAATTATGTTTAGCCCATACTGGGTTTTTTTTTTGTTATTTTGCATTTCCATTTCCCACCGGGTTTCTGTTTATATAACGATTTGTATGTGAGTTATGTTTAGCCCATATTGGGTTTTTTAATATTTTGCATTCCCATTTCCCACTTGGTTTCATATTTGCTTGCCTGTTTAGGGTTTCATTTGGCCATGGCAAAGCAGTCAATCATCCATCTGTGCTGTACAATCCTACAATTCTGCCTCTATACCTTATTGAAATCCTTGCTTCAATTAATTCATGAAATATATTCATTGGACTTATTTTTCTAAGCTTATGAGTGTTGACTGTAAAGTTGGTGTCAAATGCTATCCTGCACATACCCTGGAGCCTGTGAGAATTTGGCATGCCAAGCATGAGTGGGGCTGAGAAAAGATTTACTGCTATTCTCTTGCGTACAAATTAGTAATGCAAATCTCTGGTACAACATCAATATAAAAGATGTTGCTAAAACTTCTAGCAATTGTGTATTACAGAGTCTAGCTAGTAGGGGCACTCATTGTCTTTACTGTCTTCCTCTCATCTCCTGCCCCTTCAAGGTATTTTTTAAGTAGAGGCAGGTAATGTGCTGTAACGGTTGGGTGTAGCGGAAAGTGGGAGTAATGAACAATATATAGTGGGAAGTTGGTATAAATGTATAATTGACGTGAATTGTTTTTTTCAAGCGTGCACAATCAACTTACTGCAAGAAACTGCAGTTAATGCAATGGAGATCTTGGATTCTTTAGAATGCGCGACATGAACAACGCTTTTAGAGCTAAATTTGGATATAACTTAAAGGTGAATCTTTGTGGGCGAATCAACTCACTGTAAGAAACTGCAAATGCTCCTCGTATTTTTGGGTCATGAAAGCTAGCACTAACTCTATGTGTTCATAAGGGTATTTTGGGCTCTATAAATACTGTCTAAAGATTCTTGGAATTTGGTGGTGATTGACACAAGAGTGTTCTCAGAGTTCTAGTGAATTTGGGTGGCTGGAATGTGCTTTAATGATGCAAGCGAATTCTGTTCTTGAAGTTGTCTTGGGACCAATTTTGAGCCCACTTTTATGGAGACACTTGAGCTGGAAAATATGCACGCCATCTATGGATTTCAAGTTGAAAAGTGATCTTTTCAGTAGATTAAACTACACATTAAGTGGATTTTTCTACTAGATGTTATGGTCATTTGAAATTTAATCTGCAGTCAGTTTAAGCTTTCTATGAGTCTGTTTGTATTCACTATATAAGAAAACGTTTTAAGGAAAGTATTTTGAGTACTTCTCAATCAAAATAAACTATTTCTACCTGAAAAACGCGAAATAACATTTTCCTATGCTTGGAGTTTTGTTTCAAGTCTATAAAAGCATCCATAGCCATGTATGAGTTGATAGAATGTTTTTGAATGAAAATTTAGATGTGGCTTTTGGCTTGTTTTTCTGCAGTTCTAATCTCCTTCGTGAGTGGTGAACTTTATCTTTTAAACTTTGCATCTCTAAAGTGGTGAGCTATTTGTATCTTTAGAGTTGCGAGTTTCCTTCTATATCGTTGGTGGATTCCTGCAGGTAGTGAACAACGCTACCTGTTGTGTGTGTGATATGCTAGTTCCTCATTTTTAGCAATCCAATATTAGTTTGTATCAAAGCTAAGGTTCTCATGGCTGTTCATGGTTGTTCTATTTGTGGTGATTTTGTGCAAGAACTTTAATAATGTGTTGAATGTTATGAAAATGGAGTTGGTGATTAAAAATGATTTTGAAATGGCTTGAGCAATTATGATGGTGATGTTAATCCTTACTAGATCATGGTTCAAGTGATGGCTCTTCTCATCACCGTTGATGAAGCGATTGATAGGAGAATGCAATGTGATGATTTCATTGATTGGCTTCAAACTATTGCGGGGGTCTTTGACTTCAAGGAGTACCCAGATGAATGCACAGTGAAGCTGGTTGCTCCGAAAGCCAGAAAATATACTTCTTTATGGTGGGAAAATCTCAAGAAACAAAGGAGCTTGCAAGATCAAGTCTTGGGAAAAAATACAGACTGAGCTAAAATGGAGATTCTTGCTAGAACATTGCAGGGCATTTTTTTTTTGAAATTTCATAATCCTAAGTAAAGTGATCTATCCATGGAGAACACAATGGAATTTGAACAACTAATGATGATGTGTGGCATAGTCGAGCAAAGAACAAACAATAGCTCGGTATTTGTGTGGGTTAAAGGAGATCTGTGAAATGGTTGGCTTACAGGTTTATTGGAGGTTTAATGGTGTGAGGAAACTTGCACTGAAATTAGAAAAAAACAATAACCTAGGGTTTGGAGGAATGATTTCAAGTCTGGAATGAGAGAACTCCTCAAATTGAGGGAGTGAATCCATGGCTAAGCCTAATACAACAATAAAACCCTCTTCTTCTAAGGCACTAGAAAGGGATAATGTTGAGATTATCCCTAAGTCATCTAATTCATCAGACGCTAGCTCCAGAGAAGTGCTTTGAGTGTCAGCATTATGGACATATTGCTTGTGATTGTCCAAATCATAAAATCTTCTCTATTATGGAGGAAGAGATAGAAGATGGAGATGGCTCACATTTTCTTATATAAGGAAGAAATAACTTATGCTAACTAAGAAGATTTCCTTGTCACTCAAAGGACTTTGAATGCTGTCCATGAAGAAGATGAAGATTGGGTTGGATATGAACATTTTTCACACAAGATGTAGTCTAATGCTAGGAAGCACCAATACTGACATGAGACACAAATGGAACACGATAATGACATGAAAATACAACAATTTAAAAAAAAAATTGAAAATATGAGATGATAGGTATATGCGAATTAATTAATATAAAAATATACTAACACAACAACATGACAATTTCAAAAAAACAAGAGGATACTACACAACAGGGATACATTAATTGATATATATGTGTGTATATATATTTATACATATATAGGCATATATGGCCTAGGGATGCCCTTTTCATATATTGTTAGAAGAGAACATGTTATTTTAATGATTATATTATGTTAATGGGGGCATTTTTGTCTTTAAGGCTTTATTATTATTAATAATAATATATAAGAGGGCAGACCTGAGCTGTAGGTAGACTCCAAGAAATTACCACTCAGTTCATTCCTCTCTTTTTATCTTCTCCTCTTCTCTTCTCTTCTTCTCTCCTCCAACTCTAACTTTACAACATGGTATCAGAGCATCAATCTCCCTCAAATCTGATTTATCTAAATTGGTTTTGATACTCTGTTTTTCATTTTTTCCTTATCCTCCCTTAATCAGTTCTCAAATCTGATTTTCTTGTTGGTTTGAGTCATTTAAGGACACCCTCCCTCTGGATTAGGTTGTGCAGCATTCTTGGCAGGAATCTGTGTTTTCATGGTGATTTGCTGATGTGAATCCAGTTATACTCTGTTTCTTGTATGCTGCTGCTGTTCCTCTGTCACTCCGTCTGTATTTTGCTGATGATGCTGTTTTGATGATGTGTATTAGTGATTGATTGCTTGCAATCTTGTACCAATTGTTGGTTGGTTTCAATTGGTGTTCAAATTTTTATTTCCTTTTCTTCTCTGCATTCGTTTCCAGTTGCTGCCAGCTATAAGCTGCTGCCTGGTATTTTATTAAATGCCTGCAGTTCTTTGCTGTGGTCTGCCCTGTTTTTGGTGGTTACATAGTTCGTCCTAGGAAATTTTAAGCTCAGTTCTGTAGTCATAGCAGCCTATTGAAGTTATGGATTTTGGAGAGTGAAATATTGTAAGTTCTGGTTTTTATTGAAGTCCTGAAAGTGATGTTTGTGTTAGTGTGTGCTACCTGACTACTCAAGCTCCTTTCCACAATAAGTCAGCCATGGATGCTAACTCTAACTGCAGTAGGGAAAGTTTTGGAGTATGAGGACAAGGTTTGGATTGTGGTCATGGCAGCGGTTGTGTAATATGAGGACGAGTTCATTTTGGCAATTCTCGCATTTGTGCTCATTGTGGTAAGGAGAATCATACCATTAACTTGCTGTTGGAATCTCCTAGGGAAACCAGCTTGGGCCAATAAGTCTCTTGCAAAAGGTGATTCTAGCATTGACAGTTCAAATGCACCTAGCCACTCCACTAGGGAGTTCAGTGCATCATCCACCGTGTCTCAAGAGGAATGTAATTTTTTTTTTGCATGGTTCAACAACTCCAAAATCAGTCTTTTACATCAAGTGTTATTGTGGTCCATTCAGATACAATTGGGCTTCTTGCCTCTTCATCCTCCTTACCTTGGGTTATAGATTTTAGTGCGTCCTCTTATATGACAGGTAGTCCTAATTTTTTTGAGTCTGTGAACCCCACTATTTTACACTCCAAAGATCTCTTGTTGATGGTTCAATTACAATGTTTTTTGGTTTTGGCAATGTTCTCTTAATTCCTTCTGTTCCTTTTTCGTCTGTGTTATATATGCCTAAATTTCCTTGAACTTGTTATTCATTAGTCAATTAACTAAGTTTCACAGCAATTCTATGACCTTCTTTCCTTCTCATTGTGTTATTCAGGATCTCTGTATGAAGGATTGGTGGAGGGCTTGAGAAGGATGGCTTATTGGTCATGATGGGTCCATTTCTTGTCATACGCTCATACGACTTTCTCAATTTCTACAGATGAAGTTTCTCTTGATCACTGGCATGCTTGTTTGGGTCATTTATCCCCTCAAAAACTACAATAAGATTTTCCTATGTTCAAATTTGTTTCTCATTTTGAGTGTTCTGCATGTCAATTGGGAAAGCATATTAGGACATCTTTTCCATCTAGAGTCGAGTCTCATGGTAAATCATTGTTTTCTATTATCCGTTTAGTTATTTGGGTCTGTATAATGTCAAGAATTTGATTGGTCTTCAATATTTTGTGTCATGCGGGTTGAATTTTTGAATGTATTTACTTAATTCTACTAGGAAATAAAAACTCAGTCCGGCATCCGTATTCAAATTTCCCAATTTGATAATGCACTTGAATTTGTTCAAAATGGGCTTCATTTTTTTTTTGCTTGGCCAAAGGGATTATTCATCAAACATCATGTACACATACTCCTTAGTAGAATGGAGTAGCTAAAGGGAAAAATAGATGTTTACTTGACATAGAAAAATCTTTACTCCTTCATATGCATGTTCTTAAAACCTTTTGGACCATTGATTTTCTTACAACTTGTTTTCTACTCAATAAGATGCCCTAAAGTGTTCTAGGGGGACATATTTCTTTCTCCATTTCTTCATAGAGATATCCATGTTCTTTGTTGTGGTTCATGTCCTTGGGTGCAAATGTTTTGTTCATGTTCCACATACTGGTCAAGACAAGTTCTCTCCTCATGCTATTAAATGAGTCTTTGTTGGGTACTTGAGAACTCAGAAAGGATATAGATGTTATGATCCCCATACTGAATAACTAATATGTTAGTGCCAATGTCACCCTTTTTCGAGGGAACACCCAATGTTTCCAATATCGGGTCCTCCTTGGATGAATCTGTTTTGATTCCATTAATGATTTAGGGTCCCCCCTCTTGTGTTGATCCTCCTGTTAATACCCTTAATTATGAACAATGTAAAGCGAGCATAGACATCACTACCACCATGCAGACACATCCTCTGCCCATCACTATTTCGACTTTTGGTTTTGGAGATCCATCCCAATGTGACTTGGATTTGCCCATTGCTTATTGGAAAGGTGCTCCAACATGTGCTCAACAATCCTAAGTTTTTTATTCTATCACTCATTATGTTTTTGTTCTTGACCTTCCTAGTCCTGTGCATTCTTTTTCCTTGTCTATTTCCTCATCTATCCCCTATTCGCATGTTGAAGCACTTGCTAACCTTGGATGCTTGATTAAATTCTATTCGTGTATTGATGTCATTGGCAGTTAATTTTGATGGGTCCATATATTAGCTGATGTGAAGAATGCCTTCTTGTAGGAGTTTTGTAGGAGGAATACATGGAGCAACCTCTAGGGTATGTTGCTCAGGGGGATGATGGATGTTGGTAACGTATGCAGGTTGCATAAGGCTATTTATGGTCTTAAACGATCTCCTTGAGCCTGGTTTGGAAAATTTAGTGTTGTAGTTTTTGCATTTGGCTTTATCCGTTGCTACTCTGATCATTGAGTTTTTGTTTGCAAAATGGAGACAGATGTGACACTTCTAGTTGTTTATGTTGATGATATCATTATCACTGGCAACAACCATAGTGGGATTGGAGATGTTAAGATGTGGCTTTTAGCAAATTTTTAGATTAAGGACTTGGGCATCGTGCATCACTTCCTTGGTATTGTGATTGTACGTTGTATGAAATGGTCCAATCTATCTTAGAAAAAATATACGTTGGACTTGCTAAGTCAGATTGGTTTGTTGGAAGATAAGCCAGTTGATGCTCCTATGGGTCCCAATGTGAAGTTGTCTAGGGATGTTGGACCAGACTTTGAAGACAAATGTCGATATAGGTAGTTGGCTGGCAAGTTGATCTACTCGATTGTCACTAGACCTAACATATCTTTTGTAGTGGGGGTGGTAAGTTAGTTTATGGAAAATACCGAGCAACCATAGTGGGATGCTGTTTGTAGGATTTTGTGGTATCTCAAAGTCTGCCCCGACAAAGGTTTGATACATTAATGTAATATAAATTATGAGATTGTGGGATACTCAGATGCATATTTGGCTGGATTTGCTGATGATTGAAGGTCTACTACTGGATATTGTACATTTGTGGGAGGTAATCTTGTTACTTGGCATAGCAAGAAGCAAACTACTGTAGCGATATCTATTTCTGAAGTAGAATATCGAGCTATGGCTCACACTATGGGTGAGCGTATGTGGCTGAAGTCTCTTATGTCAAGAGATGGGATTCTTGGTAGTTTATGGAAAATCCCGAGCAAACACAGTGGGATGCTGTTTGTAGGATTTTGTGGTATCTCAAAGTCTCTCCCGACAAAGGTTTGATACATTAATGTAATAGAAATTGTGAGATTGTGGGATACTCAGATGCATATTTGGCTGGATTTGCTGGTGATTGAAGGTCTACTACTGGATATTGTACAGTTGTGGGAGGTAATCTTGTTACTTGGCATAGAAAGAAGGAAACTACTATAGCGATATCCAGTGCTGAAGTAGAATATCGAGCTACGGTTCACACTATTGGTGAGCTTATGTGGCTGAAGTCTCTTATGTCAGAGATGGGATTCTTGGTAACGAAGCCAGTAGATGTATCACACAGTAGATGTGTTTTGTGATAATCAAGCTGCCATTTACATTGTTGGGAATCCAGTGTTTCATGAGAGGACAAAGCACATAGAAGTTGAATGTCATTTTGTGAGGGATACTATGTTGAAGAACGTTGTCAGATCTCCCTTTGTGAAATCTGTTGATCAGTTTGGCGATTTTTTTGATAAAATCTTTATTTAAGCCCGCCTTGTCTAATGTTTGTTACACTTTGGGCTTTGGTTATATTTATACACCTCCAGCTTGAGGGGGAGTCTTAAAAGAGAATATGTTTTTTTAATAATTATGTTCTGTCAATGGGGGTATTTTTGTTCGTAGAACTTTCTTATTATTAATAATATATAATAGGGCAGACCTTGAGCTTTGCATGGACTCCAGGGAATTGCTACTCAGTTCTTTCCTCACATTCTTTCTTCTTCTCCTCTTCTCTTCCTCTGTCTTTAACTATACAACATATATTTTGATGCATGTTTTTCCTTTTAGAAGACAAAAGTTGTGGTAATTTTGATTTAGAGTGAAATGTAAGCAACATTAATGGAAAATTATTGATTACACAGTTTACAAACTACCTTATACAATCATTAACTACATTCATATTATAGAATATTGGTAAAAAAAAAAAATAGCATGGCTTATGGTGAGCAATGGGATAGCTTGTCAAGAAATAACAAAGTGGTAAGTTGGAGATGGGTTGAGAGAGAGAGAGAGAGAGGGGAATTATAGATGGAGGGATGTTTGGTGCTCTACAAGGCCGCAGTAGTGGCGCTAGGGCTCCAAAGTCCAACCAATCCTCTGTCAAAGAACCTATTCACTTTCAATATCTCAACTTCTCAATTGTTTTTTTTTTAATTTGTTATTATTATTATTATTTTTATTTTTACTTTTGGGTTTTGTTAATAGAATTAAAGTGGGCAACAAAATGCAGCATTCCAGTGCAAGAAGTGTCCTCAAGGTGTCCTCACCGTGTAAGGAAATGTCTTAACTGTGTCCGAAAATAAAAATAAATTAATTTGTTTCTTATAGGGGAGTGTAAGGTGTCAGTATTCGACACATGCTAGTGTTGGTGTTTGCTAGTTCTAATAGGAAGGTTTGTGATATTATTGGTATGAAGCTTGTTCTAATGTTGTATCTATAGAAATGGTAGACAAGTTGCAGCTTGAATTGGTGGCACATCGTCATCCTTACAAATTGAGGTGGTTGGATGAAGGGCATGAACTAGAGTTGAACAGAAGGTGTCTTGTTTCATTTTCAATTGGTAAGATCGTAAGAAGTACGGTGATCATAGTTAGGATGATGTTATACCTATGGATGCATGTCATTTTTATTTGGTCGCCAATGGCAGTATAATAGGAGAGTTCATCATGATGGTTATAAACATAGTTATTCTTTTCTGAAAGATGTTGTGGAGATTGTCTTGGGTCCTTCTAAACTTGAGATAATTTCCAAACTTTTTAAAGGGTTGGAACAACCATAACAAGTCACCATCAAACCAATATAACACTACCAAAGCCTCAACAAACCCAACGTATGAACACTACCATTGTCCCAAGAGACTAACCAAAGACCTTAATAGTATGAAACAACAACTAACTAACTGCCATGATAAAAAAAAGTTGGATCTTTGAACAAAATACATCACACACAACTTGATATTATGGTCTATGGAAGGATTTAAGTCATTTTAGAGAAAATTGGAGCAAAAATAGGCCTGCAAGTTGTCTTACTTGTTAATGTGTTGGGGTGTGTGGGGAGTCCTTGGTGATGATATTCATTGACCTATAAATCAAAGATTTTTGTGATTTTACAAAATATTGGGGGGTTCTTGAGATTCTAGAAGGGGAAACAATGTCTAGGAAGTTTCCAACAACCCCTAGACTTTGTTTTTGAGTTCTAGAGGAGTGGTTGATCCTCCTATAATGGCAAATTTGGGTAGGATGATAAGGTTTAAGGTTTGGTTTGTCAATAGGGTTTAGATTGGATCTTGATTCAATACCGTGTTGAGGTATTGATAAAATGGAAGACGTAGTCACAATTATAGACCTTTCTGCTACTTGCAATACATGTCAAGTACATGCCAATGACCATAATACCCTTATCAACTCACACTTACTAACATAACACTGGCACATACTAATAATGCTAAATCGTAATTGTTCAATCAAGATTAGAATCGTGAGTCAAAATCTCAATATCATGAATAGAGAATCGAGAAATTGATTCCAAATGACATGCATATCTGTACAAAAAAAATTGTAAAATACATCAAGACCAAAGAACTAAGTCTAAGAATTTAAGATACACTAAAAAATAGGATAAAGTATTCAAGAAAATTTTTTAAAAAATTAAATTTATGTTTATGGAGTAAGAGTAACAAGTTTTAAGAATTAAAAAAAAAATCAAATAAAAAAATCAAATATGTGATTTTTTTTTAAAGAAAATAATAAGGGGAGGAATCAAGAAAATATAATAAAAAATTGAACTTTATGGTTTTTGAGGGAATGAATCAACAAAAAATAACAAAAATTTGAACTCTATGGTGCTTAATACTAATAAAAAACATAAACAAAGCTGATAAATTTTAAAAACTAAAAAAAAAACTTAAATGGTGAAGGCAACTAGAAACTCACCCACCCAGCTTGACTACCTATCTTCTTAAGGCAGAATGGTAGGCTGGTTTTCTTCTCCATACTTGTGTTTTCTTCTCAAGGGCAGTCTCGGCAGAAAAAGGCAGAAAACTGGTGTAGAAAGAGAAGATCAATGGACTTTTCTTCTCTTTAGAACTCACATAAACAAGAAATGAAATGTCATTGTGCTAAAAAAAAGTTTAGAAGGATTTTGGGTGGGTTTTGAAGCAGTGGGTTCCAATTGGATCATGGACCAATGAATCATACGATTTGTACAATTCAATTTGATTCTATGATTCACCTAAAATTCATAGTATTTTGAGAGTCACCCATGAGATGGAGTCAATTTGAGCCTTATTCGATACAAATTGTACAATTTGAATAGATAATCGTACAATTCTAACAACTATATGCTAAATAACTAAAATAACCATTAACAAAAGCCATGTTCACAACCATCAAATGCAACTGAAGTAAAAGTGGTAAGAAAACATAAGAAAACAACCGTCATGGAGCATAAAGCAACGCAAGTCATTAATCACACCTCCATAGGCAACATGTGTTTAGAGAGAGAGGCAAGTATGCTAGACACACTAACAATAGCCGGTGAATTTTATAATGATTGATGAACAATCACCCTCTCCAAATAGGTTATTTTTTTTGTTATTCTCTCTCAGTCACTAGGAAACATCAATGTGAATGAGGAGTCATTTTCCCCATTTTCATTAAGGCATTATCTTACGCAACGAATAAAACTTGCACTAGTATTTACTTGATGGTTTCTATCCCATGTGCACATGGCAAGTAGTCACATGCAAGTATAATGCACAAATTCTTGAACAAGTTTGGCTCATAACATTTTCCCCCATTTATGTACTCATATCCTCGTTGACTTTGGCTTTAGGTACTCTTCAATTTTCTCCACAAGTAGTTCTAGACATCCAACTAATTTCTTCATCTCTGAGGCCCTTTTACTTCATTAAGAACTCGTACCACTTTTTTCTTGAAGATGCAAACCCTTTGTCTATGAGGATCTCTTCAACATATCTTCTATGGGGTTGTTAAGTGTTGAGTGGTGCTCTAGTTGACCAGTGTTGGTGATGAATGGCTATGCATTGTTATCCAACCAATCTTGTAAGAGGACCTCCTGACTTTGGCTGAGAATGGGGCTGGTCGTTCGTATTTGTTAAGTAGTCTCCTATCTTGACCTCCTATTTGTTAGTGAATTTTCTATTTTAGATGGGATCACACATCAATATGGTCAACTTTTTAATTTTCAAATAATGGCCAAAATGAAGGCTTTTCTCGGCCTCATTTTTCATGGGCCCATCCAAAATATAGTTGAGCCAACAATTGAGATTTCTAGAATTTATTAAGCCCATTTTGGTAGGCCAGTTTTTCTACTAGTCCTTTGTACTTTTTTATCTCATTTTAAGATTCCTGGAAGGGTTGCCCAGAAGCTTGAAAGGATTTTGAAGGATTTTCTTTGGTCAGTGTGGAGGTGAGGAGAGATCATTTAGTTAAGTAGGAGGTCGTGTGTAGACCTAAGGTGGAGGGGGAGGGGGGTTGGTTCCTCGTCATTTGGTGTCTAAAAACATTGTCCCCTTGGCTAAATGTTTTGTGACGTTTTCCTATGTAGGTAAATTCCCTTTGCCTCAAGGTTATAAAAAGTAAATTTGGTCTGCCACAAAATGGGTGGGATGTGAATTTGAGTTTTTGAAGTCCTCAGAGATTTCCTGGAGGTTCATATTCCAGGTTTGCTTTATATTTCTTCCTCTTACTAAGTTTGATTTGTATAGTTAAAAAATGTATTTTTTTTTTGGGAAGATCTTTTGGGGGGGGGGGGGGGGGGGAGTTGCGTTATCTTGTTCCTTTCTTTGTTTGTATTCTTTTTATTCTATGCATCAATCCTTAGATCCCACCTTTGTTTTTATTGTCTTTCTTTCACCTTGATCATGTGATTTCCTCTTTCCTTGTTCTAAAGAGGGACTCCTTTGGATTTTCATGTTAAAAGGGTCTTGAATGATAGAGTGTTGGAGGAGCTTTCTTCATTGCTTATTGTGTTGGAGAGTTGCTATGACTCCAATTGGAGTGATATCATAATTTTTGGATTCCCATGTCTTTTTCTCTTTCTTGGGGCATATCGGTTGCTAAAGTTCCATTAAGGTTTTTGCTTGGTTGGGGGCCTTAATAAAGTAACACCAACAATGTGCTGTGGAGTGGGAGGCCTTCTAAGCTTTGTCTCCAAATATGTGTCTCATGTGTGGAAATAGCTCTGTGGATGCATCTTATTTGTCTTTACACTACTCATTTGTTCTATTCAGAGTTCTTGGTGAATTATGGGTTATTAGTGGAGGAGCTTTCTAGAATTTCTTTTGTTGGTTTCAAGAAGTGAAGGATGTTGGGAAGCTGTGGAGGTTTGTTATTTGTGCTGTTCTTTGAGGAATTTGGTTGGAAAGAAATGCCAGACTATTTCTGGAAAGAATTTGTCAGGGCATCTTCTCTGGACAGAATATGGTATTTGAGATTGGATGGCTTTATTAAGTTGATGCTGGTTTTTATTTTTTCTTCATTGCTTTTATGAAAGAAAACCTATCATTTATATGTCTTTTCTTGAAATTTGAACAGGGAACTCCTGTAAGTGAGCGTGCAGTACCTGTTGCGATATTTGAAACTGATACTGGTAAAGTTCTGCAATTACTTGGATTGCATTCTGTTACTGGATTGCATTCTGTTACTCTTTATATATGAAAGAGAGCAAGTATTTTTTTTTTAATGCAGAAATAATGAAATTTTATGTGCGGAAGTGGTGCAAGATTTCATCAGATGTTGGCATTCGATCCATTATTGATTGGTCTTATTACAAGCAGCGACTGAGTTCTGCAATTCAAAAAATTATTACGATTCCTGCTGCAATGCAAAAGGTCCAGATGCTTGTTCATTATTATTTATTGAAGTCATTGTTGTTTACCTGCTCAAAATTATTTATTTGTTGAATTCCTTCAGGTTGCAAATCCTGTCCCGAGGGTAATCCATCCTGACTGGCTGCATAAGAAAGTTCGTGAGAAGGAGGACAGATTCCGCCAACGAAAATTAGTTGATATCTTCAGCTCATCAACTCGGCAGGTCAAAAAGAATAATGAGGCTACAACCACCAATCATGTGATAGATGGAGAGAATGTTGAAGATTTTGAGGACTTCAGGAACAAAGGCAGAACTTCTGCTGTTGGACCGAGACCTATTGTTCGATGTTATGAAGTTAATAATGAGAGACATTCAGACAAGAAAAATAGCCATGTGTATTCCCTGCAACAGGAAACTGTTTATGGTGAAAATGTGCATCAATTAATCTCGCAAGAGCAACAAAATGCCACTGCTGTTGAACATATTGACAAAAATTTAGATTATCAGGGATGGCTGGAAATAAGGAAGAGAAAGTGGAAGGGTATTCGGGAGATGAGGAAACGGCAAAGGTGCCTTATTCTTGGAAACCAATTAGTATGATCTGTTTCAATATCAATGGACATCCTCCCGCAAATTAATTTATGAGGAAAAATATGGAAAATAAATATACGAATTCGCTTATTTTCTCTATTATTTCTTTTTTTACTACTTTTACAAGATTTTGCACGGTATAGGCCACTGATTCAGTGGTATTTGAACATGAATATCTTAGTTTCTGGAGTATGGACATATATTTGTTCAATGGAGTTGGCTCTCTAAACAAAACTATGTTGACTCTGATAGGTTGACCCATTTAAAGGGATCACAGCAAACTAGTGTGGTTCCAGAACTGCCTAATGGTCTGATAAATCATAAACAAGCTCAAGGAAGAACAGGAGTCAATTCATATTTTCAAAGACATGAATTAGCCCTTACACACTGTCATTGGCAGGTGATGTTATCTGTTTCAACTGAAACATTTGGCTAAGGTGACTGCTTTGTGGGTTCTTAATTTGTCCTTATGTGGTTCAGATTATTCAGCTGGTCCCAAGTCCACGACATGGCCAATTTTTTGCTTGGGTTGTCGTAGAAGGAGTCATGCTTAAGATTCCAATAACAGTTCCCAGAGTATTTTACCTCAACTCGAAAGCCCCCGTAACCGAAGAATTTCCAGGAAGATGTGTCCACAAGACTCTTCCTCATGGACACCATAGTTTCAATCTAATTGAGGTACATTTGGAGATTTTATTCTTGGAAAAAAGAACTGTAATCCCTTAGAACTGATTGCTTTGAATGACGAGTTTTTGAGTTTCTGTTTCTTTTTCTCTATTTGCTTCTATACAGGTAATAATTGAAGAAGATCAATTTAGGGCAGAGAGTAAGAAACTTGCAGCTCACCTTGCAGATCCTGAAGTTGAGGTCAGCATACTAAATCACCCATGTACATGCATAGTTGCAACCTAAAATGTTCATGTGTGCCTGCTTAGCATGAGTTGACTTTATATATATATATATATATATATATATATATGCATGAGCAAAGAAATAGTATTAGAAAAGGAGGTGCATCTAGGGGATGCCAATCAAGTACAGAAAGAACAAAAAATAACAAAAAAAATACACCGGTCATAGAAGTACATCAAGGAAATCAAGAATAACATAAAAGTCCCTCCTTGGCATCCCACTATGCCAATTAGAGATCATAGGATCCAGTTATCTTAGACAGCCTGCAAAGAAGAAACCATTCTCCTATAAAGTCCTGCTATTCATGTCCCCCAAAAAATAGCAAGGGGAATAAGGGAAAGATCCCTCCTTTGATCTTGCTGGAGCGGATCCCTTCCAAGCCCAAATCTCACCCTCAACTGAAGTTGCCATGTCCCATTTCTGCTTGACCATGGAATAGCCATGTTCCAAAGATTCCTGGTCCAAGGGCAGTGAAGAAGGATGTGGTTCACGGATCTGTTTCTTCAAGGTGCAGAAAACACCTATTCACACTAGTCAAGCCCTTTCTTTGAAGATTATTGAAGGTGAGTATCTTAGTGAAAAAAAAAAAAAGCAACCTTTGAAGGGGCTGGTACTTTTCAAATGAGCTTTTGAGGAAAATTTCTGATGCACTCACCGGGCAGCAAAGGTGATTACAATAATATTTGTCTGTGAAATTAGGGCCCAAATGGGCTTATCGGAGGAGGGCTGGCTTTGAACATTGTAAAGGCTATTGTTAAAAAATTATAAGAGTATCAATTTCCCAATCATGACATTCCTGATCAAGGGAATGTTCCAGAAGGCCCCATGATTAGTGCATTCCTAGTGATGGCATTATGAGGCCATCTTTATCTCAGGCAAGCCCATAAATGGATGAGAATGAAGAGGTAAGGTGGGACTTGCCACACCAATGTCATGCCAAAAAAGAACATCCGCCCCATTTTCCATGCCTGATGAATTTCCAAATAGTTGTACCATGGCCTCTGGTCACCTCTTTGCAGGCCCAACCATTGTGATGAAGGCCATTTTAGTAGTAACTTCCCTCCAAAAATAATTTCTCTCGGACATGAATCTCCAAAAGTCACTTCCCCAACGGTGCCTTGTTGAAAGTAAGAAGGGATCTAAGGTCGAGCCCTCACTTTTGCATGAGTTGTTTGACAATCCCTTATTTTACAAGATGATATTTGAATTACTCTCCTGTGTCCCCCCAAAAGAATCTTTGAATCCTTTCCAATCTTTTGGTAACTGCACTAGGGGATGGGAAACAGAGGCATACAATAAACTGTGAGATTGGCTATAAGATGCATTCGAAGAGAGGGAGTCTGCTACCCTTGGAGAGATGATTCCTTTTCCAACTAGCTAGTTTCCTTTCAAATGTGCCAACCTAAACACCCTCGTCTTTGAACTTGGCTCCCACAAGGAGGCCAGGGTAAGAAATAGGAAAAGTTCGAAGATTGAAGCCTAAAATTCCTACAAGCAAGGGTTCACAATCACAAGCCCCCGTAAGAATGATATTACTCTTGCCCAAATTAACCTTAAACCAGTGAATGTTTCAAACAAGAAGGATGCTCTTGAGGTTAGGGATTTGATCAGGATTGTCCTTGCAAAAAAAAAAAATAGTATCATCTGCAAAAAGGGCGTGGGAGACTACTAAATTTCCGTTGTTCCTTCCGCCCCTTTAGAAGGTCACATTCATTTGATTTGGTTATCATATGGTTCAAAACTTCCATAACCAAGATATTTACAAGGGATGAGAGGGGTTCTCCTTGTCTAAAACTGCGCAAAAAACTGAAAAACTCCATAGTGTAGCCATTAATGAGCATTGAGAATGAGGGCATAGACACACAATGACTGATCCATCTGCACCAGATTTTGTCAACCATTCTCCAGAGGACATGAAGTAGACAATTCCGGTTCACATGGTCAAATGCCTTCTAGATATCCAGTTTACAGACCACTCCTCTTTTTTTCCCTCCATTCAAATAGATGTCCACAACCTCACCTGCACTTAAGGGCAGCATCCATGATCTGTCTGCCTGCAACAAAGGTGTGCTGATGTTTCCCAATTACTTCTGATGTTTCCAATTTGAGCCTGGCTGCGAGAACCTTGGCTGGAGCTTATACAAGCTACCAACTAGGCTAATGGGACAAAAATATTTGATGTTTAAAGCCCACACTCTTATAGGGATCAAGGAGACAGTTTGAATTGATGCTAGCAATGAAACTGCTTAAGCTGTGGAAGTCTTTGAAGACTCCAATGATGTCTTGCTTAGGAGAGTCTCAATTCCTTTGAAAGAAAGCCATGCTAAAGCTGTCAGGTCCTGGGGCTTTGTTCCCATTGCAGCTCTTGAGAGCTGAAATAATTTCCTTCCTCAAAGGGTCTTTTGAGCCACCAAGCCCTTGAGAAGTTCAGTTTTTTGAAGGAGATACCCTTTGCAGTTGGTCTCCAAGATTCCTGCGCAGCATACAGATTTCTTTAGAAATTGCAAATCCCTCTTTTAATATCCCTCTCCTCCACTAGGAGCACACCCTCCATTTCAAATTTTGTCATCAAGTTGAATCTTTGATGTGCATTAGCAGCTTGGTGGAAAAAAACTGGGGTTCCTGTTCCCTGCGTTTGACCATAGGGCCATAGATTTTTTCCTCCATGCTATTTCCCTTGAGTTGACTTTAAACTTATCACTGATTGTCGTTTACTAATCTGATGTCACTAGTTTTTTTTTTTTTCAAATTCTTTTTTTAACGTTATTATTTTTTCCTGCTATTTAAGGTTTTGCCAACTGAAAACTGTGCCATGTCAACAAATTTTTTTCATGGGGCTTATCTTAATATTTTCTTATCTGCTTAGTCAAAGTCAATGTACTGTTAGTTTTTATTCTAGATTACAATGTATGGTGATTTTAACAGTTCTGACTACTACCAAGTTATTGCGATACATTTAACTGTGTGCACCTTGCAGCATCTTTACCTTGCTAGTTTGGCCCAAACTCTTAAAATGTGACATTTATTAGCATAAGTCTTAAATATTGATTTCGACTAAAATTTCAAAGCTTCAAAAGTATGAAAATTTCAATGGAAATTTCGAGTTCATTGTCAATTTTTCCTATGAGTTTGAAAAATGATGAAAATTAGTTGTGAAGGATACAATCTTTTATGGAACTTTAGAAATTGTTAATAGACATAATAATGCAAGTTTTGGTACTAAAGTATTATAAATTAAATACATCAATGATAAGTTGTGTATAAGGTGCAATTAGCTGTAATACCTCCTGTAATATGATAATCATATAAAACATATTCAGTTAATGCAAATGAAATTCATTAATCAGCTAAATATTATTTATTGTACAAATAAAGATAATTTAGATGTAATGGTCAAGTAAATGCTGTTGCAAATTACTAAGTTTAATATTTCATATAATTTTTGCTATCAATTTTTTTTTTTCATATAACTTCAGAATCCCATGTAATAATCTTTGGTTACAATAAAAAAAATAAGATAAATTAAGAGAGAAATTTCACTTTGGATTTAAATCTCCATTTGAGTTTCAAGGAAAATTCATTCTATAGTTAAAATTTTGACATGTTTAAGTAAAATTTTGAGGTTTCAATCAAGCTTTGATGATTTGTTAATTTCAATGGAAATTTTGTATGATGGAAACTGACTGCAATTTTCAATTTTGAAGCTGATGGAAAGCAAAAATTTTGACAATTTCCTGGAGATTTAAGACTAAGTTTATTGGTTACTCAACCTATGTTCCATAGTACATGGTTCGGTTGCTCTATTGTCGCTGTTACATGACTAGGGGATGCATTTATCCAACTATTGAGTTATCCCTCCCAGATATGGGTATCCTAAGTTGTCAGTCATCAGTCGATCATAGTATAATTATTTTTTGAATAGAAAATAAATGTATTGAAATTGAACAAAAAGGAAATGCAAGCTAAAAGAGGGCATGAGGCCCTCAAAAGAGGGAAAAAAGTACAAAGAAGAAAGCCCAACAAATAACTAATAAGAGAACTCCTTTTTAAACCCTTCTGCTAGTAGTTGATTGAACCCTTCAAGTTTACTAACGCACATCAACTTTTTCTTTTTCACCTTATGCCCTCATGAGCCCCATCCAATCAAACCTCTTTGTTCTAGGATCAGTCAACTACAAGCCCTTTCTCATCCACAAGTTGTTGAGCTTCAAGATCATTCATGTTAATCTTCTCCTCAGGGGACACAGGGATAGGAAAAATATCATCCCTAATCTGGTCACTCACCTGATGCTTTTTACACATTATTATCCTCAAAAATAGAAACACTCTAAAGTCTAAACCTTCAAGAAAAGTCTAGACCTTCAAGAAGAATCGCAGGCACAGGAGAAATGTCACCAAATAAATCAGGGGGGATCTGAAACCTATCCATTTCACTCACAAAATTAATCCGGCAATAAACTGCAGCAACTGAGACGAAGAAAAAGCAACTGAGTGACAGACGCTCCTCTTCTCCACCTGTACAGCAGACCTATTAGCAAGACATAATGACCCCTTTGCTTCCTGGCCTAATTTTGGGCCTGCCTATTAATAATCCCCTCCTCCTTCCTTAGATGGGCTACTGCACTACTAGTACCAAAAATTGTACTGAGCCTCAAAAAGACCCTACTGAGCATTTTCCTCATTTGAAATCAGTAAATTTTTTTAATAATTGGACCAAATTGAATTAAAAGATAAAACGTCTGGCCCAATCCAACCCTTCTTTTCTTTTCTAGTCATTGTATATTTATATTATTTGTATAATCATATGTCTTATGTGTTTAATAGATTAATGGAGTGTATAATGTATTTTATTTATCATGCATAAGAATAATGATAAAGTATAAATACACACGCGCACGTAATTTTTCAAAATACACTAAAACTCTTTATAAGAAGGGTTAAAAGCTTAAAACATGCAAATATACTAATATGCACAAGGTTGTACGTGCTTGAAAAAAATTCACCACCGTTACACCCGCTTCCTGTTATGTAACAGCCGCTACTCTTGCTTCCCGTTACACCTATTACCGTTAGGTTACGCTATCCATTACCGCGATTTAAAACCATGCATCTAATACTACCAGCCACCTTATTCTTTCCCTATACCAGCAACATACTACTGCAATAAGCACAAAAATAGAACAGAGACTATCAAAGGCAGTTGCATGACCAACTAGAAGTCTGAGGATTGTAAGAATTTTTAATGTTAAGGCTGGCATATTGTTAGTTCACAAACAACTAGCTGAAGCTTTTGTCTCGTAGACTTGATAAGGTTTTGGAGCCATGGTTTCTAGGAGGTGTTGCCTGCATTTATCTCCTATCAATTTAATTGGGCTAAGCTGGGAGTTGTTATTACCTTGATGGCCATTATTCATTGTTCATTTACCTCCATGTGCGATCAGACCATGTGTTTGGGAAGGTGTTAAGGATTGATATACATTGTTGGCACAACCTAATAGCTTAAGCTTTTAGGTTTAGTGGGGACTTTAACATACAGCCAAATGGATGTTTTTGTTTTCCAACATGGATTCAATCATCCCCAATGTCATGTTATGTCGTGGCTGTCTAGGTAAGTGATAAATCAACAGAGGGTTGTGTTGTGTATCTTGGCTATTTTGTTTGTAATATGTTTATTGTTAGCGATGTCACATATTTAAAGCAGTGTTAACATGGATTCAATCATCCCCAATGTCGTGTTATGTCATGACTGTCGAGGTAAGTGAAGATCAACAGAGGGTTGTATTGTGTATCTTGGGTACATTTGTAGCACAGTGTATTTCTGGTTCTGTCTGCTCTTTGGGTAAACCAAAAACTAAGCTGGAGAAGTCAGAATCTTGAGCATTAATATATTTATATGTTCATGCATCTTAGCTAGAAATTTGGCAAATCAATATCAACAGACGTCCTGCAGACTTCATTAATTGAAACTTGAAGCATGTGTCTCTCACTTCAGCTTTCTTGGAATGTTTGGTGTATATTTAAGGTTGTGTGGCATTCAACAACCAAAGAAAAAGTCCTTTTGGTAAAAAATTGATCAGCTAGTGTCAGATTGAGCTCATACGCAGGCATGTTTGTGATATTCTCATAAGAACTTATGTCATATGTATGTATGCATATATGTGTGTGTGTGTGTGTGTGTGTGTATAAAACTCTTGCAAAACATGTCAGGCGGCCACTACAGTTAACTTACTATCATAGTTTTAAATCGCGGTAGCTGGTAGCGTAACGTAACGGTAACGGGTGTACCGGTAGATGGGAGTAGAATATGTTACATAACGGGAAGCGGGTGTAACGGCCGTGAATTTTTTTGAAGCACGCACAGCCTTGTGCGTATTAGCGTACTTGCATGGTTTAGGCTTTTAGTTCTTCTTAGAAAGAGTTTTAGTGTATTTTGGATCCTTTAGTTCGTGTAACTAAGTTATTTGGTAAGGGCAACAAGTTTACATTTGTTTTAAACCACCGTTGATAGAAAAATTACATGTGTGTGCGTATTTATACTTTTCATTGTTCTTATCTGTGATAAATTCTTATGTGTGCTAAATTAATTAATAAAACAAAATACATTATACACTCCATTAATCTATTAGACACATAAGACATACAAATAATACAAATATAAAATAGCTAGAAAAGAAAGAATGTTGAAATTGAAAAATATAGAACATAAATATCACATTACTAATATTATCAAAATAAAATATTTTCCTAACAAGTTAGTATTTTCTAATTGTTAATTAATACATCTAGTGTGAGTATTTAAAGAAATAGTAAATTTTGTATCATTGTCATCCTCATTATAATCTTTTCCCCCTCTTGCCACTAGGTATATTGAAAGTGAGAAGAAAAAGTAAAAAGTAAAATAAGTTTTTGGTGTAACAGTCTTGTAGCGGTTACGTAACGGCTGTAGCAGCCTTTTCGTAACGGTTGGGTTCCATAACGGTCGCTACGGCCTGATTTTTCTTTCCACCGATTTCGCGGTGTGTAATGGTATCGCTAACCCAAAAAACCGTTATGTAACGGCATAACATAATGACCGCGACCTTTATTTAAAACCATGCTTACTACATTGTTTGAATCTTTTGATTGCATTTTCATGAGCATAGCTGGTAATAGTTAATTTTATGGGAATCTATTAATCACTGGCATTGCTATTCTGGGTTGCTAGTCTAAGCCCCCTTTCGAAACATGTTAAAAAATAAGTATTTCTTCATAAAAGTACTTTTATAACCAATAAGTAGTGTTTGGTTTACAGTTATATAAGTAATTTATTTCGAAAAGTACTCTTCCATTTTTTTAAAAAAAAGAAAAGAAAAGTAAATATTTTGTGAAAAAATATTTTTGTTGAAAGAGTACTTACCTGAAAAAAGCACTTATAATAAGCAGCCTATTTTTAGGTAAGTACTTTTACAGATAAATACTTTTCCAGAAAAGCACTTTCCTATAAATAGTTCCAAGCGATCTCTAAGACTAGTTGGCTACCACACACATTCATCACTAGAGAATGACATAGATCTAAACTAAGATATTCTGATTGGTCCTTATTTTCTTTTGTCATTTTAACAGCAAGTTCTTACAGCATTATGGTTTTACAACTATATCATTTTTATTTAGTTGCATGTTAATTATCTCCATTATAAGTTCCAGCATCCGCATTTCCCAAAAACATTTGTTTATGATAAGGATCCTGATGATCAGATTATATTTTGAAGCACAGTATCCCTTTTTATGTTTACTTTGATTGTTCATCTTTCAACTATAGCATGTTGCTTTTGTAATTATTATTATTTTTTTTTTCTATTTAGAACATCTGCTGACATATTTAACCTCTCTTTCGAAATTATGATGCTTATTTTTATTAAAAGCAATCAGAAAAAAATATATATTGAAACAGACTCCTTAATAAGTTCATTCCTCAAGGGTGAGGAGCAATTATTACTGGCTAAATTAGTATCTATTTGGGTTTAAATTTGCAACAGGCATTTCGGTGGTTTGATTGCAACAGCTTTATTCTGATTAGAGAAAGTTTTTTTGATCAGGGGATCTATGAAACAAAGGTGCCATTGGAATTTTATACTGTTCTCCAGATTGGATGCGTCTGTAAGGTGGACAAAGCTGCTAAGAAACGAAATCTCCAGGATGGCTGGGGTTTAAACGAACTGCATATGAAGACCACAACAGAATGTTGTTACCTGGAAGAGTCCATCTCTTTCTTTTACTTGTATCATAGGTATATCTTGGTACTGACTATAGGATAATAATTTTACATTATCATTATGTAATGCATGGGGTATCACATAAAATATGACAAGACGTATCATGTCTGTTTCATGTATTGGGATGCACATTTCAACCTTTTGTCTTAAAGATATAAATAAAAATGAACTGTGATGTGCCGGAATGTTCGATCGTTTGATAAACCTATTTACATTTCAGATGCATCTACTTTGATAATATTTAGTTTTTATATAACAGGAGATTATTAAGAGAAGATGAGAAGAATAGAGGTTGATTGAGGACAGGGAGTCTTCTAGCATAACAGAAGCAAAAATGGAAAAAAATAAAACCATAGAATTGAGGAGCATTGGAGGTTACTCAATTCTCTTTTTTATAAGATCTGGCAGGCACTGATCCATCCTATCCAGATTATCTTGGTTCTTATTGGCATTATTTTTTTATGCTGCCCCTGGAGACAAACCCTGCTGCATATTCCTTAACAACATGCAAATCATTTTCTTCATCATTAATTAAAGGAACCCTCTCCAAGTATCTCATCTGGGTCTTTGAGACATGAGAAACATCATCCAATGATGAATTGCAGCCATATTGAGCTTGAGTTTAATCTTTGAAGTAATTTTTCACAGCAGTGTGAACGACGGCCATGGTTGGTGAATGACGGCTAGCAGTGTGAACGACGACCACGGTTGGTGAATGACGGCCACCTACCATGGTGGGTGAGCCACCACCATCTACCATGAGATCTTGTCACAAGCCAGAGGCTATAAATTGAGACCCCCCACCGAAGCTAAATGATACACATCTCAACAAAATGGGGTTGCCGAACGAAAAAATAGACATTTCCTTGAAGTAGCTCGTGCATTGCTATTTCCTACCCAATATGCCTAAAATGTTTTGGGGTGATGCCATTCTCACAGCTACATATCTCATTACTAGAATGCCTAGTCGATTTCTCTCTTTTGCCTCACCTCTTGAAAAATTCCAAGCATTTTTTCCAAACTCTCGTCTCAGCTCAAATCTCTCTCTCAAAGTGTTTGGTTGTACTGTTTTTGTCCATATACATCATCAACATAAACTGGATCCACGCGCCCTATAGTGTATCTTTCTTGGCTATTCCCCTACCCAAAAAGGGTACAAATGTTATGATCCTCCAACAAAAAGAAATTTTGTTAGTCTTGTTGTTACTTTCTTTGAAACTACTCCTTACTTCCAAAAGCCCTCGCTTCAGGGGGAGATTTTGAGTAGTAAAAAAGCTCAAGTTTTGGACTTCAATACCTTTATTATTGAACCTGAGCATGTCCCAAACACTGAGCCTATCTTGAAAAGTGCTTCTAATCTACCAAATACAAAAGAAAACTTGAATTCAGGGGGAGATGTAGGAAAACAATATAACAAGGAGATATTTGTCTACTCAAGAAAGCCAAAATTAAAGGACGCGGAGAATCTCATACCTGGGGCACCAAAAGAGTCGGAACTGGTGATAGATCCAAGCAACCATGAGTCTTCATCCACTCTTGATCAAGTAATGTCTAATCTTGAGTCCTCCTTTGATAAACCTGCACAGGCTGATCTCAATTTACCCATTGCTCTTAGAAAACAAACTCGGTCATGTACTCTCCATCCCATTTCCAAATTCATGTCTTACAATACTTTGTCTACAAGGTGTCTTGCTTTTATCTCTAATCTTGATAGGATAAAACTTCCAAAGAATATTCAGGAAGCCCTTGAGATCCCTGAATGGAGAGAGGCAGTTATGGAGGAAATGTGGGCCTTGGAAAAAAAATGGAATGTGGGATGTGATGAATCTACTGAGAGGGAAGAAACCAGTGGGCTGTAAATGGGTGTTCATTGTGAAATACAAAGCTGATGGGACAGTGGAACGGTACAAAGCCCACGTTGTTGCAAAAGGGCTTACTCAAACCTATGGCATTGACTACATAGAGACTTTTGCACCCGTGGAAAAACTGAATACTGTCTGAGTTCTCCTAGCCTTGGCAGCCAACTTGGATTGGCCACTTCAGCAACTTGACATCAAGAATGCTTTTTTGAATGGCGAACTAGAAGAAAAAGTCTTCATAACGATACCTCCGGGCTTTTGTAAAAGGGGTGAATAAAACAGAGTATGCAAACTCAAAAAGTCCCTGTATGTACTCAAACAGTCTCCAAGAGCTTGGTTTGATAGATTTACAAAGGTGATTAGGAGCCAAGGATATCGGCAAGGACAATCAGACCATACTATGTTCTTTTGGCAATCTAAAGATGGGAAGAATACAATTCCGGTTGTATATGTCGATGATTTCATCCTAACTGGAGACAACATAACAGAGATGGACAGGTTGAAGAAAGTCTTGGGCACTGAGTTTGAGGTAAAAGATTTGGGACAAATGCGGTATTTTTTGGGGATGGAAGTTGCTAGATCAAAGAAGGGAATCAGTGTTTCTCAGAGGAAGTATGTCCTAGACCTCCTAACTGAAACCGGCATGCTTGGGTGCAAACCAAGTGATACCCCCATCATAGTTTTAAATCGCGGTAGCGGGTAGCGTAACGTAATGGTAACGGGTGTAACAGGAAGCAGGAGTAGCGGATGTTATATAATGGGAAGTGGGTGTAACGACCGTGAATTTTTTTGAAGCACGCACAACCTTGTGCATATTAGCGTACTTGCATGTTTTAAGCTTTTAGCCCTTCTTAGAAAGAGTTTTAGTGTATTTTGGATCCTTTAGTTCGTGTAACTAAGTTATTTGGTAAGGGCAACAAGTTTACATTTGTTTTAAACCACCGTTGATAGAAAAATTACATGTGTGTGCGTATTTGTACTTCTCATTGTTCTTATCTGTGATAAATTCTTATGTGTGCTAAATTAATTAATAAAACAAAATACATTATACTCTCCATTAATCTATTAGATACATAAGACATAAAAAGAATACAAATATAAAATAACTAGAAAAGAAAGAAGGTTGAAGTTGAAAAATATAGAAAATAAATATCCCATTACTAATGTTATCAAAATAAAATATTTTCCTAACAAGTTAGTATTTTCTAATTGTTAATTAATGCATCTATTGTGAGTATTTAAAGAAATAGTAAATTTTGTATCATTGTCATCCTCATTATAATCTTTTCCCCCTCTTGCCTCTTGGTATATTGAGAATGATATATGAAAAAGAGAGAAAAAGTGAGAAGAAAAAGTAAAAAGTAAAATAATTTTTTGGTGTAACAGTTCTGTAGCGGTTACGTAACGACTGTAGCAGCCTTTACGTAACGGTCACAGTCCGTAACGGCCGTGATTTTTCTTCCCACTGATTTCGCGGTGTGTAACAGTATCGCTAATCCAAAAAACCATTACGTAACGGTCGCGACCTTTATTTAAAACCATGACCTCCATTGAAGCAGGAAAAAGAAGAGAGGACATCAGAAAACCTGTTGAACGAGAAAGGTATCAAAGATTAGTTGGCAAACTAATTTACTTATCACACACTAGACCCGACAATGCATTTGCAGTAAGTGTGGTGAGTCAACACATGCATTCATCGAGGGAAAGTCACCTAGAAGCAGTGTACAGAATTCTTAGATATCTCAAGGGATCTCCGGGAAAAGGACTATTCTTTAAAAAATATGAAAGCAAAGAAATAGATGTCTTCACAAATGTTGATTGGGCAGGATCAGCAGAAGATAGAAGGTCCACTTCCGGGTACTACACCTTTGTATGAGGAAACTTGGTGACTTGGAGAAGCAAAAAACAGAACGTTTTAGCTAGAAGTAGTGCTGAAGCAGAGTTTAGAGCAGTGGCACAAGGGATATGTGAAGGACTGTGGTTACGGAAACTCTTGGAGGAGTTGCATGTCACAGTAAAGTTCCTTATCAAACTCTACTGTGATAACAAAGCAGCCATTAACATCTCTCTCATTCCAGTCCAGCATGACAAGACCAAACATGTAGAAGTGGACAGACACTTTATCAAGGAAAAGGTTGAAGAAGGAACCATTTGCATGACTTATGTTCCTACCAAAGAACAAACAGCCGACATCTTCACCAAAGGACTACCTCGACAAAGTTTTGATGATTTCACATACAAGTTGGATATGGTCAATATCTATTATCCAACTTGAGGGGTAGTGTGGAATGACGGCCTGCAGTGTGAACAACGGCCATGGTTGGTGAATGACGACCACCTACCATGGTGGGTGAGCCACCACCACCTACCATGAGATCTTGTCACAAGCCAGAGGCTATAAATTGAGACCCCCTATCGAAGCTAAATGATACACATCTCAACTGCAAGTTGTGTCCTCTTTTGTTTTTCTATATTTTATTCTCTGTGTACATGTTAAATAGGGACCCGAGTATATAAAGAATACACAATAGAATATACAATTGATTCATTCTCATTCTCTACAGAAATCATTCATTTTGATTTCAACTATGCATTCCAAGGACTATCCATGGCTGAAGAACTCTCCTATCCATCCTTTTTGAGAGTTTTCGTTGTTCGTAGTTCTGGATGCCTCCATTCTTCAACAACATTGCTGTTCTGTCGCTGATTGTATCCCAAATCTGGCAGCCTTTTTTTCACAAATAGATTTACTTCCACTACCAGTAGAACATAGTTTCTGTTGAATGCCATGTTGATGACCTCTGTACTTCAACTTGCACACCTCATTCTTCTCCTTTCAGACCTGATTTGACACCATTGCTGATGAAGGCTCTTTCTTGTCATGAAGATCTCTTCAACATGACTCGACGAAGCTGCCTTTTCTGTTCTGATTCTTCCTTTGTTGCTGCTGATTACTGTTGCTGTCGAATCTGCTCATCAAACTACCCCATCACCAGCATTGTATCTTGCTGGTGACCCAGATCTAAGAATCTCCTCCAGTACTCATCCTAATATGGGTGTGTGATAGTAATTTTATGTTATCTGAATGCATATGGGATATACGATATATCACTTGGAGTTCTGGACATGGTTAATATTTTGTCATTAATGCTGATTTTGGAGAGCAGGTAGAAGCTGTTCAATCATTACGTAGTTGGCTCATCCCATAAAGAAATCTTGAAGCTCAGAAAAAGGTGCCCTTTAGAATTTCAAAGATAAACATGCTGACTTGCCAAAAAATCTACGAGTCAGGAACCGAGGGTGATTAAATGGATTTGCAAGTTTCATTCTTTTACTTTCTTAATATGGTGAAATTTTTATAGTCAAAACGAATATAAATCAGCATTATGTAAATGCCCTAAAAATTATTAATGCTGGAATTCGGTCATAATATCTTTTAGATCCCTTCTTCATTGAGTTCTGTGATATTATATGGACATTTTAAATTATGTCAAATGCTCTTGTTAGAATGTTAGACATACCTGACTTCTGCACAAGGATGGGATATGTGTTTCATATGCTGTTTTGGGATGTATACCCAACAGGCAGGTCAAACAAAAAACAAAAGGAACAAATTCCTAAATCTCTGTAGATTGCTTACTCCTACAAAATTATTGATTAATTTGATGGTCCGTTTTGTATATTTTCATTCAAGCGAAATCCTCATGTTGAACAGAACAGCACAATCACTTCATTCCGCTTATATATGCATATAAAAAATTAAATATGTAAACTAATTCAATTATGTCCCCATTTTCCAAAATTTGTTGCTTACATCTTGGATACTCGCATGCGCCTTCATGCCCAACACTATTTCTAGTCCATATAAAGCAGCAAGGGTCCTCAATAGAGTTAATTATCTAATATGTCTCTTGAGTCCTTCTTATGGACTCTTTATACGACATTTTAATATACTATCTTTATTTAGAATTTCTTTGTATATTTTCTGATTTTCAGAAGCCTGAGATTCTTACACATCTTAGATGTCAAAATATTGTGTTTGGATACTCTGCATCATGGGTCTAAGAAATGTAACAGATACCTCGCTAGGATATTATGCATGGTGCTCCATTATATATTATCATTTTATAGCTCATCTTTGAATTTATAAAGTTATTTCTTGACTTTTTCAAAACATGCTACAAAAATGAGTGACTTGCTATATTGTATTGTGTATTTCTATGTAATAAATTTAGGTCTTTTATATGTGGACCCCATTCTAACAAGCATTCAGAAATGTAGTTATTCAACATTTTTTAACAAGCATGTTCACACTCCTTTTAGTTCTGCATATTTTCTTTCCTGTTCTGTTTGCCTAATGACAAATTTTTTTATTTTGAAAAATCCATTCTGTTTCAGCATCTCTGAAGGACGTGCCATATATGTTGGATATTTTCCTGCTTCTAGAACAATTTATGTTGTGGTGGTTAATCCTTTTCAGAATAAGGAATTATCAATATCTATTCTTGAAAGACAATTCCGTGAAGCTTGCCAAGCTTTGTCTATTGAGCCTCCTTTACCCAGAAATGGTATCAATTTCAAGGTGAAGTTTAGTTTTGTCTAAGCATAAGCTGTCTTGGTTTGTTATTCTAGTGCAATTTCTCACTTCTTTAATACTTTACGGATGTACTGATGCTCAGGTGGACTATGTTGGATCTGTGAAGGATGCCGAGAGGATTTTGCAAAGAACAATAAATGAGCACAGGTTTTACAATACATGCTGTTCATTCTACTGCTGTGCAATACAATGTTTGATATCTGATGCTTTTCTATTGATTCCAATCATGAACTTCGGCATTCTTGTGTTTGATATTTCAACAAATTTGCTGTTTCTTATAGTTCAATTTTTATTCTTTTCATGAAATATTTCAGCCTACGAGAGTGTCTGTAGTGACCTAGTTAAACTAACTAACAGGCTTTTTGGCCAGCCATTGGGTGGAAAGAAATGCTGCTATAATGTTGGACACACATTGATTAGGAGTGGGACTTGTAGTGGGTTTATTTGCTTGTTAGATGCCCCCAGTTAGTGGCTTAAGCTTTGTGTTAGATTCCAAACCAGTACACTAATCCAGTTCTGTACAAGTTGTTTTTCCCAGATTTCCCCTTTGTACAAGACTTTTCTTTCACATTTTCTAGTTGTTAGTCTACCAAACTTTTGATGTGGTATTAGAGCAAGGTTTATGGATTCAATGTGCAAGAATCATTTGTGTGGTTTTTTTAAACATGTTTTTAAGCAGGGTGGGGGAAGGGATTGGGGATATTTATATGCCTATTTTTTAAGGAGGACGGATCATGAACTTTGTTACAAATGAAAAGGGGAGAGGGTGCGGCAATTCCACACAGCTTTGAAGCAGTATCTAAGCAAAGCTGTGACATCATTTTCCATGGAAATAAGTTTTGAACTGACTTATTAGGAATCCATTGATACTATAGTTCCTAGAGTTTGATCAAGGTGGGAATGAAGACCAGAGCTAGCTTGGGCTGTTTTTGAGACTTTTTTTTTCTTTTTTTTTTTGGGGGGGGGGGGGGGGGGGGTTGTGGATTCAGAAAAGGAAATTTGGAGATCAGAGTGTATTGCGAAAGAAAGTAATTAGCTAGATTGGCTACTAATCATACAGTCCTACTCTAAAATTCCCTTAGGATTTCTAATGGATTTATATGAATTTTATCCCATAAGTAAAATAACTTCATGATTTTAGCTTGCAAGATGGGTGCTATTTTGGTTATTCAATTTAATCTTGGTCACAAGTTGTCAGTTAGTTTAAGAGGTCCTCTCTTATGAATTCAGTTTTAAGTATTGTGCAAATTAGAAGACCTAATCACAATGATAGGTCGCTACCTCTATTATAACATATGCCAAGTATATAACAATGATCATAATACCCTTACTAATTCATGCTTACGAACACAACAATAATGCTAATAACTAAAAAATAACCAATAACTCTCCCCTTCATGTTGGAGAATAGATCTAGTTAAAAATGGATTTAACACAATCATCACCCAATGTCGTGGTTGATAAAGATTGGAATTTAGACTTTACATAAGTGGTTGTGATGAACTTCTATGTGTTCTGTACTCTTATGGAAGAGTGTGATGGAGGCAATATGAATAGAAACTTGATTATTTCATATCAACTTCATAGGCTGAGACTGTGGAAAACCAAGTTCTTCCAACATGTTCTTTATTTACACAAGTTCACATGTAGTGTGGGCCCTGATCCGATACTCCAACTCATCACTCATCCACCACAATTTTGTTCTTACTTTTCTAGGTTACTATGTTACCACCAATGAAAATATATTACATGGTTGTGGATCATGGTTGGCCAGCCTGATCTACATCTATATACCCCTTAACACAAGTATGATCTCAATCCCAATATAAAAGACATCACCCATGTGCACTTTGAGACATCCCAAGACACAAGTGATTGCTTCCCAATGACTTCTTCTAAAAAAAACTAAGAAATTGTCTCACAACACATGTTCCAATAGATATTGCTAGACAACCACTTCACCTAAAAGTTTAAGTTGTTAGGTTGTGGGCCAACGATGTATATTAAGCTTTAACACTCCCCCACACGTGCAGCCCGACAACACGTGAAGCGATGAACACACGGTAGATAACACGCATCACAGGGAATACAATATTTTTTTAAACCCTCATAGTAAATGTGGGCAACAAGACTAGGACCTAGGACCTCTTGGTAACCAACTCTGACACCATGTTAGACAACCACTTTACGTAAAAGCTTAAGTCGTTAGGTTGTGGGTCAACAATGTGTATTAAGCTTTTTTATAGATATATTTGGTTGAAATATTATGAGATAGCTCAACTTTTTAACAAGTCTTGGATATCATCCAAAATCAGCCAACAAATTGTCCACATCAAACGCTAACTTGCTGTTAGGATCCATGTTTAGATCCCAGGTCTCATCTAAAAATCTTGGAAAATACTTCTCTGTGGCAATACCATTCCATACAAGATGTAGATGCTTCTATAATAAATATTTCAATGGCCCAAAATCTTTGGTACGAAATGAAGTATGTAGAAAATGCATCAGGCACTAGATACCTTGATTATCATCAATAGTAAATACAATGCCATCCACATACACGAGCAGAATCTTACTAGAAGTAGTATGATGACAAAATACAGAGTGATCTACTGCACACCATTGAAGGCCAAACTCAAGTATGACAACACTAAATCAACCAAACCATGCTTTGGGAGACTACTTCAAATCATACTAGGAATTCTTGAGCTGGCACACTAATCTTGATTCCCTTTGAGCAGTAAACCAAGGTGGTTGCTTGATATGGACAACCTCCTGAAGATGACTGCGTACAAATCCATTCTTTATCTCTAACCAGTGCAGAGCCAATGACACATGGAGGCTAAGGAGATGAATAAATGAATTAAGTTTCACAACTTGGGAGAATGTGTCAAAATAATCCAAATCATATGCCTAACTCAAAATAATCCAAATCGTACACCTATGTATATTCCTTAGCTATAAGGCAACCTTCAAATAAGCCACGAAACCATCTAGATTGACTTTCTTGCGACTCATGTATCTCTTCAACTACTATAGTCCTCCACCCAAAATAGGATAGGGCTTCAAAATTATATTTAGGAAGAGCAACACAAGATGAGTCCTAAAATATAGTAACATAAGGATGACTAAAAAGCATAGCAAATGAAAATAGAGACTGAATACTAGATACATATACATTTACCTTTCCAGACAGCAATATGAAGATCAACATCTTGGGAAATGGAATCATCTCATGAGGAAACCAAAAGCGTAGCAACAGAAGCAAGAGGAGGCTCTCCTCCCTTGAGTTGTTGTCACGTGTCATGTATACACTTCCAAATTATGGTGATCAAGGCGACTGAAAGTACTCAAATTAATATATAGGTGGATAATTGAGCAAAGTTAATAAGCCAAAAAAAATTGGAAGGCTGGACAGAAGAATGGAATCATCAAGGTCAGATGAGGAATCAGAGTAGTATGGTGTGTACTCAAAGAAGGGAACGTTGTAATAAACCAAAAAATGATGCAAGGTAGGAGTGTATGACTATAACAACGATCTCCTTTTCATTGTATGAATAACCCAAGAAAAAAATACATTCTATAAAATAAGGGTTCAACTTGTCCATGCTATGGGTTAACTGATGAATAAGTAAAATGAATAAAGAAACATAATGGAACAATTGAGAATTTTACCTAGAGTAGAGGATGGTATTCTATTGATAAAGAAGGAGGGAGTGAGCACAACATTACTCTGAAACACTTTAGGCGCATTCATCTCATACAATAGGGTATAAGTGACTTCAAGGATATGTCTATTTTCTTATCTATGACTCCATTTTTATCTTTATGACTCTATTTTTTAAGGAGTGTGGGCACCAAATGAATGATGAATCATCCGAAACTTAACCATATAGATAGTGAATTGGGTGTAGGAGCCTTAGCATTATCACTAAGAAGTATTTGAATAGATGAATCAAATTGAGTCTTTATTTCAAAATAGAAGGCACAAAAGATATGCAACTCAAAATGATCATTTAATAAAGCCAAGTCACCCTTGGATAGTCATCAAGAAAAATTACTAAATATCGAAAATTTGACTTGGACACAACTTGACTCGGACCTGAAACATCAGTATAAACTAACTTGAAAGGACTTATTGCCAATTTATTGACTTAGAAGCAAATGGAACACAATGATGTTTTACAAGATTCACACTCACAACTAGACACATAACTCAAAGTAAGAGCTAGTTTTCTTTTATTTGTCTAATGAAGGACGACCAAGGCCACCAAGTGTAGGTAGAAGAAGGAGATGGTGACTCAAAGTAGTGAAGTCCACTAGCTTATGTTCTCCTCCACTCATCTTCCTTGTCTTCAATAATAACATAATGAAGAAAGAATGTTACTGAACAATTTGTGGATTTTGTAATCTTGCTAACGTATATAATATTGAAGGAAAACTGAGGAATATACAAAATACAAGAAAGAGACATAAGAATTGGGATTTACTCTTCCTATTCCTTTAAGAATAGTAGTGGACCCATGAGCAAGGGTAGCATGAATAAGCTTTCATAATAATCAAGGGTGGAAAAGAAATTGGTTATATGTGTTAGTAGTGGTTGAATCAATAACCAAATGACTAGTTGGGAGAATTCTAGATAATAGGCAAGCATGTAGGGTTACCTATCGAAGAAAGAGATATAGTGGGAAGTGAAACTTTATACTAATGGAACTTTGAATACTCTTCCTTTGACAAAGATATGGTGCACTAGTCCCCACTTACTGAACTCGAAAGATTGGAATCTGCGGTGGCTACATTGGCAGTGTATGGTGGTTTACCATGTAGATCCCAGCATTGCTCAATCATATGACTTTGTTGTCCACAAGGTGCATTTGGGAGGAGGGCCTTTACCACATCCGTCCCTTCCACCACAACTTGGTGGAAAACCAGAATCAACTTGTGTGACAAAAACAGTCCTCTTGGAGCTAGAGGTTGAAACACCATAACTAGGGGCTGAGGAATGTGTGTTGGAGGAAGCATGAAGGTTGGAAGAAAAAACATGATCATAAAGGAAGGCAACTTTTGACCACCAAGGATCTAGGACTAGATTGCCTCAAACTTGAGTTTCAAACTTGCTTGGACCCGAAGGACTGTCATTTGCTCCGTCTGCTTTTGCATCTTGCGGACATCACTTGTTATGGGTTGAACAATGTTCAGTTTCTTGTGGGTGCACTTCATCTTAGAAAAGTACTCAATGACACTCATGTCTCCCTGTTGTAACTGCTATTGGGGATAGATCAAACATACCTGTAATGTTTTTTTATTATAAGAGCTTGACATAATCCCAGATCTCCTTGCAAACATCCAAAATGCATGCACATCTGTGCAATCTGGTTACATCGAGTTCAACAATAGGGAGGCAATCAATGCCTCTTCCTATCCATACTTCCTTTTTCTCACCACCAGTCGCAGGTTGAAACAAGTGTTCAGATTTACCTAAGCCTTTCAAATTATTGTTGACAACCTTAAACCACTGCATATAAATCTTTCCATCCAACTTCCGTTGTTATCTATTGCAGTGATGAAGGGAAATGTTAGGAATATACGAACAAATTCCCGAAACTTGTGAGAAACAAATAGAGAAAGAATAACGCCAAAGAAAAATTCAATCACACGCACAAGACAATATTTACGTGGTTCGGCAATTTTGCCTACGTCCACGGAGTTGCAGGGATTATTAATATTATCAAGAAGAAAGCACAGAGAGTGCGGCGATACAATTCTCTCACTCTCGCTCTCTCGCGGATACAACCACCGAAACCCTAATCACCCGAAAGCACCCTTTTATATGTTGTGCCTAGGGTTCCGTTCCGAATGGGCTCCAAAAAATTTTCCCCCCCCACAAGTACGGCTTGTACCACTTAGTCCATGAGCACTGCGGCTTGGGCCTCATAGCCCAAGCCTTCACTCCATGGACTAAGCCTTAGGATAGAAATCTCTAATTAAATAGAGGTCGGGTCATCATCCAAATCAAAACATAACTAGGCTCCACAAAAGCCCAACAGGGAAATACTTCTAGGATTCATGGACTCACAAACGAGACAAACAAGGTCAAGGACTGGAACAATGAAAAACAAGGTGAACAACTGAAATGACAACAAACAAGTCACAAACACACTAGAAGAACAGTGACACAGCCCCAAGGGAACTGACATACAACTTAAAAGTACCAACCACTCATTATCAAAGTGTCGCAATTGAACAACCAAGAAAGTTTGGGTCTTTAAATAAGAGATTCCACAACTTGATATTATGGATTATAGAGGGATTCGGAGCATTTTGTAAGAAATTGGAGCAAAAACAGTGCTCAATGAGTTCTCATGCACTAACGCATGGCATTTGAGAGCCTTCAGCTGGTGCATGTGGACATGTGGCTAGCCCTTAGGGGATGAACTTTGAGGTGGTTATAGATCAGAAGTGTCTGCGATTACCTGTAGGTTTGGTTTTGAAAAATCTGAAGGGGTTATTAGGTTTAGTTCTCCGGTGACTCCTGGAGCTGTTTCTGGTCTTTGGCAGTGTGGACTATCCTCCTACAGTGGCCGATTTGCATAGGATTATGAGTTTCGAGGCTTAGTTTGATGGCGGCCATGACATTTAGGGTTTAGGTTGGATAATGCTCTAAAACAATGTTGCAGGATTGTGTACATTGGAAGACCTAATGGCAATGATGGGTCTCTCTCTCTATTTGTAATTTATGTTAAGTACATTATGATGACCATAACACCTGTACTAACTCATGCTTACTAGCACATAAATGATGCTAACATTAATCAGTAACAACATCATTCTGAATATTGTAACACTTTTAGTTGTGGAATGCAATAGAGTGGGAATAGTTAGTCTAGAAGGTTGGAATAGTATGAGCCTTTTTGTGTCCACTTGCCCTAGAGTAATGCCATATTTTATGAACTACTATATTACTACATGACAACTATCCCATCCTTGCTTTATTTCAAATCATGAACTAGATGTAACCTAATAGCACCAATTATTTTATAATTTTATATCCATTTTCTTTGAAATAGTACAAAGTTTTGTTAGATAATCTACACAATACCTATTTCATTCCCATTCCATTTCATTCTACAAACCAAATGTAACCTTAAAGGGAAAAATTGTTCTATCTCAGTGTATCTCCTTGCTATAATGCCATGTAGCGTAAGCTTATACACAACTATATAATTTCTGTGCATGGGACAAATTAAAATAATATTAGTTGAACTCAGTGGCTTTCTCTCTATGATGCCATGGAGCATGTCCATGTATACAACACATGTATATTTATATATGTATGTTCACATATACCACATGTACATGCACTGTACACAATTTTAATTTCGATTGTGCACAAATGAGTAGACTAGTAAAAAATTTCCCATCCCAAATCCTCCTGACAGTTGAAATAACTTTAATGCATGTAAAATATACACATACTTTCACATACATGTATTATGAATGGACTGGTGTATACACACACACTCGCATAGATGCACACATGTCTGTACTCACTTGTCAATCATGGATGCATATACATTATGCACACGCTACACACTCAGTGTGTACTTGAAAAAATAAGGAGTCAAAAAGACGAGGTAAAAAATGCAAAAAAAACAAGGCAAGGAAAAAAGGAGAGCAGTTAACTGCAGCAATGGGTGCTGTGTTGCAGTCCAATTCCTTCAAAATAGATTTTTCAGTTAGATAATAACTGTTCGATTCTCGCTTTATTTTATTATCCATATGGAGTGTAGCCTTAGAAAAAACAAATTTTGCATGCATGTAATAGTAATCTCACAGTTTGAAAAGAATGAAATAATATTGCTTATTGTTTTGTGTCAGTGAGTCTCCTTGCCGTAAAGCCATGTAGCATGTACACTTATACTGCTATATATATATTCCTATGTGTAAAAAATAAAATAAAATAAAATAATTGTATTTGATGTTAGTGGCAGGGTCTCCTTACTATGAAGCCATGTAGCATGTGTCAATATTTGGCTGTATGCATACATTCATTTATGCATGCATGTACATACGCGTACGAAGAAGGATTTCATTAATAGAATAAGAATATACAGCTAGGAGAATAAAACATCTCCTTTACAAATTCTGGAAAAATCCAGATAAAAAAAAAAAAGAAACAACCTAAAGACTAAAAAACAAGAGAGAGAAAAACCAGCACGAACTGACACTTCAACCCATAACCAATCGCTGAACATCAGAAAAGCTCACCCCCTTAAAATTCCTTGGCCCACACACCAAAGAGTAGCCAAATGATGTATCCTTTCCCAAACCAACAACTGAGACAACTTCTTCCCTTGAAAACTGTGCACATTATGCTCCATCCACAACCCCCAAAAGACTGCAAAAAAAAAAAACACACACACACACACATTTCCAAAGCACTGCCGAAAAATTCTCCACTGTCTTAGAACTCACCCAACATTTGCCTAAAATACCAAATGACTCATTCCTCGCAATGAATGAACAAATGCAATGATGATTCTAAACAATTAAGACAAGAGAACTGATGTCTGGAGATATAGCCTTCAAAGGTCTCCTAACCTGTAACAATTTATTGGTATTTATCCTATCAAGCGCAACCAACCAGATAAAAGCCTTAATTTTAAAAGGGACTTGGTCTTCCAAATGGAACTATAGAGAGGAAAATAAAAATTAGATCTATTCAAAAAATCACAAAAAGATTTGCAAGAGTAAACCCTCAAAAGATCCAATGACCAAGACCGCCTATCCTCCTCCAAAGAAGAAGGGCAGGTATTCAATAAGACTAGCAAAGAGGATAGCTTTATCATCTCCCTATCATTTAATGATCTACAAAAGTGGAAATCCCAAGAGGGCAAAGGAACACCCGATCAAAAACAAAAGAAGAAATGGACCCATCCTGCCCTGAGCTTAGGCGAAGAAGGCGTGGAAAAGAGGTGGAAAAAACTAGATTCCCTAACCAAGGATCTTTCCAAATCCGGATATTACTACCTCTTCCCACTAGGAATTTAATATGGGGAATGAAGAGGGGATAACTCTAGGAGATAACTTTCCATGAACTCTTTGAAGAACATCTAAATCTCAAATTAGTATGCCACCCATTCTCGTTTAAGCCATACTTACTTTTAACAACCAAATGCCACATGGAAGAATTCTTTGTAGGAAACTGCCAAAGCCATTTAGCCAAAAGAGCTGTGTTTTTAGACACCAAATTTCCAATACCCAAACAACCCTTCTATTTAGACCTACGCACCATTCCCCAACTCAAATGATCCATAAAACCCCATATCCCTAACCACAAGAAATCCCTCATTATCTTCTCAATTTTATTAGTGACCCCCTCGCCAAGATCTTGAAAAATGAAAGAAAATATAAGGGGATACTAGAAAAACAAGCCTAGATAAGCATAATTCTACTACAAAGAGAAAAAAGAGTACTTTTCCACCCATCCAATCTATTAGAAACCCTTTCCGCAGCAGGATCCCAAAAGTTAGCAGATCTAGGGTTACCCCCAAAGGAACCCCAAGATAGGACAGCAACCAATCCAAAACACTACACCCTAGCTCCGCAGATGGCCAATCTAAAACACTACACCTCAGCTCCACAGATAACTCCCTAACACTCTCAACATGCATATTGATAGCCATGATACTGCTCTTCCCCATATTAATCTTAAGCCCAAAAACATTCTTAAAAATGTGAAGCAAACCCAAAATATTCTTTAAGGAGGGTATATGGTCCTCTAGAAAAAAAGATAGTATCATTAGTATCATCAGCAAACTGAAGGTGTGAGACCCTCACCCCCTCTCTCCCCACCTCCAAACCTTTCACTAAACCTCTAATCGCGGCTCTATCCACCATCCTACTCAAAGTATCAGCCACTAAAACAAATAAAAACGGGGAAAGAGGGTCACCATGCCTAATCCCTCTTGTAGCCTTAAACCACAACTTAGACTCGCCATTCACTAAAACCGAGTTGCTTACATTATGCAAACAGCCTCTAATCCAGTGCCGCCATCTCTCGCCGAACCTCTTCCTCAAAAAAATCTTATCCAGGAACTTCCAATTCACTCCTTCATAAGCTTTTTCAAAATCCAACTTAAAGATTATTCCTTTCTTCTTCCTTCTTCAAATATCCTCCACAACCTCATTAGCAACTAGCATGGCATCCATAATTTGCCTACTCCTCACAAGCACACCCAAAGCCTTAGAATTAGTCCTATCAAGTACCATACTTAGCCTATTAGCTAACACTTTAGTGTTGATTTTATAAACACTAGAAACTAAGCTAATAGGTCTAAAGTTTGAAATCTTAATGGATTTATTCTTCTTCAACAGTAGAATTGTGAAAAATGTGGAGTTGATACTCTTGCTTAAAATCCCATTCCCATTAGATTCATTAAAGACCTTAAGCAAATCATCCTTAACCACCTTCCAATAATCGTGGAAGAAAGCCATATTAAAATCGTCAAGTCCTAGAGCTTTATCCCTCTTCACCCCAAAAACTGTGGTCCTCACTTCCTCTACCTCAAAAGGTCTCTCCAACCAAACCACCTCCTCACTAGCTAATGGGTCCCACTCTAATCCTTTCAGCCATAGGTCTACTATCATCCTCCTTGAAATACAAATTAGATTAAAACTCAGCAATTTCAAAAGCAATTTGACTATGATTGTCTATAATAACCCCCATATCCACTTCTGAATTCCTTATTTAAGTTCTTCCTCATTTTCCCAATAGCTATCCTATGAAAAAATGTAGAGTTACAATTGCCATCTCTGATATTGGCCTTTCTAAACCTTAAGTCTCTGAACATCTCCCTATTCCAATATTTCAACTTCTCTTTTAACCTCATCAGTTTTTTCATGAATCGAAAACCTTCCCATCCCCTTTGCACATCCTCATTCCAAGAATTCCTGATTTAGGGCTAAAAGGTTCGTGATCCAATTACGTATTTTCAAGCCTAAAAGGAGTAGGTCCCCAAAGAATCTTCCTCAATTCCAACAAGATGGGGAAGTGGTCAGAAGTGGACCTATACATGCACTTTATGTAATTTTTATTTGGATTACGAACATATATAAATAGACTCATAATGAACTTTCCATCTCAAACCTTCCCTATCTCTAAAAATGTCCATAATGCATGTAAATTATACAGGTACATTCATGTACAGGTATTATGAATGGGCATAGAGCCATAGATGTGCGCACACACCGCATACAGACATCCATGCTCATCGTCACATATATGTAATATGTATATACATTATGGTCAAACTAGCGCAACACAAAGTTCACTGAAGACTTCAATAGAGAGCTAGAAAGGCAATAGGAAAGAAATCTGGAAGAAGCAAAAAAAGGAGCAACTTCACTATAGAAACAAGTGCTGCTTTGCTGCTCACTTGGCATCTTACACATGCACATATACACGCACAAGGTCTTAAATTTTGATTTCGGAGAAAATTTCAAGGCTACCAAAGTATGTAAATTTTGATGAAATTTTGATGTCAATGTGAATTTTGATCTTGATTTTAAAAATTATGGAAATGTGCAATAAAGCATGGAACTCCTTTATGAAATGTTTGAGACTATTAAAAGGTAGGCACAATAATGCAAGATTTAAAACTTAAATATTAAAAATGAAATTCATCAATGACAGGCATGTGGTGTATAAAGTACAAAAATTGTAATGTAGTAATGATATTAAACATATTCAATTAATATAAATGAAATTCATGAATCATTCAAATATTATTTATTATAAAAATACAGATGATTTAGAAGTAAATGGTCAAATAAAATGTTGTAGCTAATATCAAAGTTTAATTTTTTCATATTGTTGGAATTGATGTGATCCCAAGAGGGGGGTGAATTGGGTTTTAAAACTTTTTGACTAATTTAAATATTTGCTGATTTACCACAGTTCATATCTCATTCATAATATAAAGGTGTACGTAAATTAATAAAGCGATAAGTACAGACATACATGTAGAACATATCTCATTTGAAATAGAGGTGTTCATGCAAATGACTATAACTATAAATGAAAGCATACACATGCAGAAATTTAAGTGCAGAAATATAAATGAGACAAAGAGAGAGTGATACACGATATTTGTTATCAAGGTTTTGGCCAAACTAGCCTACGTCCTCGCCTTGGGCATACCCCCCGGGGATTTCACTAACCCTACTCACTTAAACGGGCGGAGTAGAAGCCGCTACAACCTCTCCTTACGGGGTGAGGTAAATCCCAGTTCAGTTACAAGGCTGAGCCCAACTTGTCTCACTTACGGGGCTAAGACTCCCCAGTTCAATTTTCGGACTGAACCCAACAAGTCTCACTTACGGAGCTGAGACTCCCCAGTTCAATTTTCGGACTAAACTCAACCGGTACATTAAAAACATTTTTGTACAAGATAATGTTTCTGAAAATACAAGCAAAGATGTACATGTTTAAGCTCTACAATGCATTCTCTAATATGATATGAAATATGCTTAGTAGAGTAAGGGTGTTTTTCAAACTGTTAATTCAAAAATGAAATATATGTGAATATTATAAATATGTTCTCCAACAAAGATTTTTGCAAATAAAGATATTTGGAGAATCTGGGAATTTAAGTTCAAGAAAATATTTGTGTTATAAATAATTTTCTCCCAAAAATATTTATCAAAGAAATAACCGAGAGAAATGCAAGCAATATTCTCAGGAAATGATTTCTAGAACATAAAGAACAAGTGAGAGTATGTGCAAGTAAAATGCCCTAAATAAAATACTCTCATCAAAAATGATTTTGAAATAAAAGCATAGGAGAGATTTGGATAAAAAAATTTTCCCCAAAAGAATGAATTTAAATTATAAAAATTGGTTTGGGGGAACTTTGATTAACAAAAGTTTAGAGAGAATTTTAGAGTTAATCAAAGTTACTAATATGAGTTATGGAGGTCTTTATAGATTTCTAGGAAATTTGACCGTTGAGGGACATGCTCGGCATTTTGGAATGTTTAATTAAAAAGTTAATGACGTTTTAGCCCTTAAGAATTTTCCAACCCGAGAGGTTCGGTTGACTATGGAAAAGGTTTGGCCGACCACTTTAATAGGTTCAGTCGACTGTGACAATTTTGAACTATAGATTTGGTCGACCGTCTCAAGGCGATTTTGAACCCTTCATAGGTTCGGTTGTCCGTGGCTAAGGTTCGGTTGACCGCTCATATGGTTCGGTCGATCATGGCCAATTTGAACTACTCAAACGGTCAGCCGAACAGTTGGGGGTCAGACATGTTCTAATTCGGTCAACCGTGGATGGTACGTTCATTTCAATACAGTCGACTGTGAAAAGTCAACTTGTTGACTTCTGACCGGTTCGGTCGACCATGGCATTTATACTGCCAAGGGTTCGGTCGACCAAGACAGTCAAATTTTTGACTCAGGGCTGGTTCGGTCGATCAAGCTGATTTGTACTAAAGGATTCAGTTGACCAATGCTTTTGAATTAAGCCTAAAAACCTAACATCGGTCGACCTTGTTTTTGCCCCGATTTTGACCATAACCAATTTAAACCTTTTTGTATGAATTTAGTTGTTAAGAAAAAGGTTTTCTGTGAAGAGTGTCGGTCCCTAGGGTCTGTCTACGGTCATTCTGAGCATTTAAACATAACATGCAGATGCATGCATTATTACAGACCAAAATAATAAAAATTCAATGCAATACAAGTAGAATCAAAATGTCTTCTTCTTTTGCTCTTCATTTTCCATGGAATTCGCCCAGAGAGTGTGAGCTTTATGTTCCTGTTGGCATCTATTTTTCGGTATCTTATGTTCGTGCTAAAATGAAAATCTATTCACTGACTAAATGCACATATAAGATACTGGTGCTTTATCAGCATCAAAACAAGGATCGGACTCAAAAAGTCAACACATATAATGCCAAAAGTCTGAAAGATATTCATATCCTTGTAATAATCTTTAATTGCAATCAGAATATTAGATAAACTAAGACAATTTTCAATTTGGGTTATGAATCTTTAATATGAATTTCGAGGAATTTCTCTATAGTTAAAAGTTTTGAAAAATTTGCAGAAATTTCAAGATCTCAATAAATTTCATGAAATTTGTGGGAATTTCAAAAGAAACTTGGTAAAATGGAAATTGGCTGCCATTTTGATTTCTAGGTGGGAGAAGGTGGAAATTTTGACAATTTCATGAAAATGAAAGATACACACATATAATCATCTTAACTAATCTTCTGCTTATGTAGAATTTTTATTTGTTTTCATGTGTCCAACAAATGGAATAGTAGTAATTTTTAAAAGTTTCTTATATAATTATATTGATTGGCAGACATCAACATCATGGACCTGCGATAGCTGTCATTGAATGCCCAAATGTTCATTTGATGAAGTCAGGTATACGAGCTTTAGAGGATTTCCCATGTGTAAACATCCCTTCCAATGCCCGTGATAGTCACTATCAGGTAGAAAAATGGCAGACTATACGTTCTACGTTTTATCTGTTTGTCTTTGGTTTATTTTGTTCTATCACATGGTTGAATGCATATGATGTTTATTAAATCTATTATGTACAGGCTCTTGGGTGGCAAATAGTAGCATCAAAAATTGGGATGCAACGGTGTGCTGCATCTTCTCAGTGGTTGAATGAGAGAATATCTCTTTCAAGATATGCCCATGTATATTATTATTTCAATAATTACTTATGCATATTGCACTATGTTAATATGGATATGAATTTTTTACATTTCTACTGGCACAGGTACCGCTGGGTAATTTTGAACTTGATTGGCTTATATATACAGCAGATGTATTCTTTTCAAGAGCATTGCATGATCAGCAACAGGTTATCTTTTGATCTGTTATCATGTTGTTTAGTTACTAAGTGCTATGTTCTGATGGTAGAAATGCTGCTCCTTTTTCTTCTTTTGGGTTTACAAGGAGGGAAGTGCCCCAAACAAAAGAACTTGAGAGGACTATTGTGTCCTGGGATGGGGTGGCCTACCATCAATGTTTTAAATTTTGATTTTGTAAGTTTTGAGGCTTCAAAACTACTGAAATTTCAATGTGTTTGTTTGTTTCAATTTTGATTTTTAATTATAGAAATTAGTAGTAAGTCATGGAATTTTTTTATTGAAACTTTAGAAACTGTTAATAGACATAATAATGCCAGATTTAGAACGTATATTATAAATAAAATGCGTTTGGAGAAGTATGTGGTTTATAAGGTGCAATGTCCATAATACAAAAATCATTTTAAACGTATTCAATTAGCATAATGAAATTCATCAGTCAATTAAATTATTATAAAAGTGTAGCTATTTTTAATGTAAAAGCTCAAATAGATGCTGTAACTAATATCTAAGTTCAATTTGGCATAAAATTTTCAAAATTCTTGAAAGCTATCTTCATGTATTTTTTGTTATTGTCTCAATTTTTAATAAAATAAATGATTCATTAAAAATTCAATTTTGGGTTTCAAAGCTCATGTTTCATTTTCAAGGAATTTTCCGTAGTTAAATTTTTCAAAAATATTCACTTAATTTTTTAGATTTTGGGATAAATTTTGAGTGACTTGTGGAAACTTAAATGGAATTTGTTAGACCGAAATTGATTGTCATTTTGATTTGAGGATAGTTGAAAGTGGAATTTTGATGGGAATTTTTACAAATTTGTGGAAATTTGAGAACATGCCTACCGCTAGGCTCGGTCCTACTCATCAGGCATGTTGCCCTTTGATGTCTTGTGTTGATGCTCAAACTAGTTCATTGGGCATCTTGCTGAATTTGTATCTTGACAGCTTATATTACATATCTAATCGAACATGCTTTGTTTTTCTTTTCTTTTTTAACTTCTGTTTAATATGCATGTGCATTGTCATTAAGTGTCATACTTGAAAATTAAAAATATTAAGTTATCAATTTTTTGCATATTTTACAAAGTATCTCTTCCCTGTGTTTTTATGCCTTATTTTCAGCTATTTCTTTAGCTCACTTAGCTTATGATTCTCTCCCAGGTACTGTGGATATCAGATGATGGCATTCCAGATCTAGGAGGCAGTACTGAAGAAGATACATGCTTTGCAGATGAGGTTAGTGACATGGGCATATAGTTGTACCAGGGCAGTAAATTATGGTTATTTTGGCTTTTCTTGTCAGTTTTGGTGGTGCAAATTTTTTTTTATCTTTTTATTTTTCTCTTCCAAATTATCTCTTTCTTGAAATTTTTTTTTTTTTATTTTGAGATGTGTTTGGGCTGATCTATAGTCCTTTTCTATGTTTTTAAAGTAGAAGATTCTTTATGTCCACAGTTCTGGTTTCATGAAATCAATTCTGAACTTACCAGTGGTTTTTCGAAAGTAGGTCCATCAACCTGTTCTTACTTATCCTGGAGCCTATAGAAAGGTCACTGTGGAGCTAAAGGTCCAGTAAATATATTTATACTTCTTTTCTTATTTATTTTATTTTTTAAAAATTTTGTTTGATTGGATTAATATTTTGTTAAGATTTGCTCGTGCAGATTCATCACCTGGCTGTAAATGCCCTTCTTAAAAGCAATCAAGTGAATGAAATGGAAGGGGGTGCTTTATTTGGATTTGACCAGGATGTGAATTATGGTGCACAAAATTTGAATGAACAATGTGGCTTTGATGAAGCTACCTCATGTGCATCAGCATTCCGCATCTTGAAGCAATTAATTCAGAGATGCCTGGCAGATGCAGTTACATCTGGAAATGTATTTGCTGATGCAATATTGCAGCATCTATATCGATGGCTTTGCAGGTTGTAACATGTCAACTTGTTACATGTTCCTCCTTTTTCAATTCAATTAGTTACACCTTTGCCTTTTGTATTGCAGCCCACAATCAAAACTTCATGATCCAGCTCTTCACCGGATGCTTCACAAGGTAGATGCTTGTTTAAGCAAAGAAAAAAAATTCCATCTCCCAATTTTTTGCTCTATTAGATCCTGTTAGTGCTATTGTAACACATTTCACAATGTTAAATGGGGCGTTTGTGTGTCATGATTTGTTTAGGACCTACTCTTGATTGTTCTCAATATTTACAGGTCATGCAAAAGGTGTTTGCACTATTGTTGGCTGAGTTTCGCAAATTGGGTGCCACAATTATATTTGCAAACTTCTCGAAGATTATTATAGACACAGGAAAGCTAGATTTATCTACAGCCAAGGCATACTGTGATAGTTTACTCAAAACTCTTCAAACTAGGTAGGTGTTGGCTGAGAAGTTGTCATTAACTTGAATCTTTTGCCTTCCCTTCCATAATCATTCTCTGTTCTCTTTTGTAGAGATTTATTTGAGTGGATTGAGCTCGAACCACTACATTTCTGGCATTCCTTACTTTTTATGGATCAGGTTTGTTTGCTTGGTTTTCTACTTGCTTTAAATATATAGCTCTATTTTTGACAGAAACTAAGAAGAAACTTCCTCTATCCCCATAATAAGGAAGAAAACCAAGCCAATGAAATGAATTTTATTTGATTGGTCATAGAGAATTTACTATAGACATTTGATTTCCCATGGTAGTGTATTCACCTGGTTTCTAAACAAGAGAAGCAGCCAAGAAGATACTCTGTTTAAGTTTAGAATTTGCTATATCTTTTTCTTAAGCATAGAGTTTTGCAAACATGGTTCTTTTGAAACATTTTCTGATAATAAAGAATTTTTGAAACAGTTTTTAATAATAAAGAACTTGTCAACTTCAAGATTTTAGGCCAATAAATGATCTTTTTATTTGTGTTTCTCTCTCTCATAACACGCAAATTTTGCGCGACGATGCTGGGCAAAAGTGTGTTTACCTTTTCAAACAGCAATAAGAAGATTAAGATCATGAGAAAGAGGATCAGTACACAATGAAATTAAAGGTGCAACACAAAAGTCTATGGGGATCTCCTACTTTGAGTCATTGCCGTGTATACACCTGCAAATTAGGATGATCTAGATGATTAGAAGGACTCGATGAAAATGAAGGCTCGGAAGGATGACTAGGTCAAAACAATAAGCTCAAAATAGGAAAAAAATAGGCAATGGAAGGAATCATTAAGATCTATAGGGCTCAAAGAGTTAAGAATACTAGGGTATAGACAAAGAAATCAACATTACTAAAGATAAAGAAATGACGCAAGGTAGGATTGTAGCACTGATACTTTTTCTGAGTATGGGAATATCCCAGAGTAACACATATGAAGATCCAACTTATTGACATCTAGAGTTAAAAGAGTTGACTAATGTACAAAGGGCACATCCAATTTTATTTTATTTTATTTTATTTTATTTTTTTCGAAAAAGGAGGACGGCACCTCCTATCTTTATTAGAAAACCCCTCACTTATGGCGGAGGAATACCGTGGTTCCAACCTCGAGACTTGGGTGAAACAAAATCAAACCCCAAGAATCTAAAATAGACTTAACCAACTAATTCAAAACCAATAAACCAATAACCAACAACCAAACAAATGAATAAGAACTAAACAACTATAAGTGGAAAACAAACAAAACTCTAGAAGATCTCGAGGAATAAACCAACCACTCCAACCTTCACAAACACCAGCACAAAGCATCACAAGCGCAAGGAAGGAAATCCCAACAAATCCAATCGAATCATTCCCCTAACTTGCTGTGGAAGCTCATTTTGGCAACTATATGATCAAGATATACCAGATTCACTCTGCTTGGTAAAGAAATCTGCACTTTGATTCACCTCCCTGTAAACATGTTTCACTTTGTAATGTATGTCTTTCAATGCTAACACAAACTCTTCCCACAATTCTCATAAGTTCCAAGCCAAACACTTCCCAGAATTAATCCATTGAACCAACAAAGCAGAGTCACAGGCAATTTCCACTTGATCAAATTCGAGATCTTTGCACAGATTAATCCCTATAATAATCGCTTTCAATTCAGCCTATTATTGGTTCCATAATCAGTAATGAGGAAAAATTTGCTTTAAATAATCCTCTTTCGTCACGCCTCCACCACCCCAATTACCTGGGTTACCTCTATAGCTTCCATCCACATTCAATTTAACCCAACCTATCCCAGGTTTACACCATCTGACTACACAAGGAAGACGAACCCTCACATTTTTTACTTGAATATCCAAAGCACGAAGGACTACAATATCCGTGCAAGAAGCAAGTGCACATTTAGTTAACTTGTCCGAAATGTATCTCATCCAATATTTAATATCAAGTCACATAGTTCTCACCGAATCATGAATTGATTCCATCCTGGCTCTACATCGATGTGTCCAAAGTCTCCAAATGATGAGACTAGGTATGAGACCTACCAAAATGCCTAACTGTGAGGCCCGTCTTGCACAACTAAATCAGAAATTAACTCAGGCTTTCCATGTATTCGTTGCCATACAACTAACATTCAATGCCACTGCTGCTTGTTTTCATACCTCCTGAGCAAAATATCTCGTGCAAAACACATGGTCTAGAGATTCAATCTTGGCATTTGAACAACAATCACACCGAGAGGCCATCTGAACACCTACTTCTTGAATACGAGTATCAACCAGAAGACAAGCGAACCAAGACTTCCACATACAAATTGACACCCGTTTTGGCAACATAGGATGCCAGATCCATTTTGAAACTAAGAATTCCTCTTTACGCTCCCTTATAATTTCCCAAACACTTGCCGTGGTAAATTTCTCATCTGTTGAAGGTTCCCAAATTACTATATCTAGACCCTCCTTGCAAGAAATAGCAGAGTACATTACTTCCTTAGCCTGTTCTTCACCCAACAGATCCACTAATAAATCAACATTCCACCCATCTCTATCCCAACAATCTCATGTTTGTAGCTTATGGTTTCTGATTTCCTAAACCTTAGCACAAAGGGGACCAGAGGCTAACCATCGATCAAACCAGAAAGAGGCCGACCCTTCTTTAATTTGAACACGAACATGCTCTAATACTTCAGGTATCACACGAGCAATCGATCTCCAAAATCTGGTTCCTTTATTTGGCTTTATTTCTCTCAAGTGGTGTCTATTATTCAAATACTTGGCTTTAAAGAATTGAGTCCACAGATTATCCATAGTTAACAATCTCCATACAAACTTCTTATGTAATGATTTTTTTACTTCCTCAAAATCCCTAATACCCAAACCACCCTCATAAACAGGCTTACATATATTAGGCCAAGAACACCATTTCCTTTTTCTTTTATCATTTACTCTATTCCAAAAAAAAATTGATAACATGGAATTTAACTTTGTGGAGACAATATTAGGAATGTCAAGTACCGCCAATTGATGAACCGCCATTGATGATAATACATGCTTAATTAAAACTAAGAGGTCCCCTTGAGATAAAGGCTTAAATTTCTAACCCGCTATCTTTTTTCTCAATTTAGCAACTAGAGGCTCTAAACTATGGCCCGTAAGACGACCTGATACCAAAGGAACACCCAAGTATGTAGCAGGGAACCCTCCTTCCGCAAAGCCAGTCATCCTTAACAAGGATCGCTTCCAAGCATAAGCAATTCTCTTTGACTAAAAAATACTTGACTTGTCTTTATTTATCATTTGGCCAGACCAATCCTCATAATTCTTAAGAGTCTTGATAAGCATTTGAATGGAACTTCTCTTACCATTGGCAAAAATAAGAATGTCATCCGCATAAAGTAGATGAGATACCAAAGGCACTCCACGAGGATGATAGCAAGCTCCTATCTTATTCTCCATAATTTTTTTCTTTAGAATCTAAGAAATAACTTCCTGTAAAATAATAAACAGATAAGGAGATAGAGGGTCTCCTTGGCGAAGCGCTCGAGAAGGTTTAAAGAAACCTTTATAAGTGTCATTCATCATAATGGAGAACCAAGGAGAGGAAACACATTCCACCACTAAACCTCAAAATCTCTGGGAGAATCCAAATCTTTTTATAACCAAGTTTAAAAAAATCCCAATCGACCCTATCATAAGCCTTAGTCATGTCTACTTTGATCATTACATTTCCACCATTAGACTTCTTATGCAGAGAATGAATCATTTCTTGTGCCAATGTAATATTTTCAAATATACTTCTACCAGGAATGAAAGCTCCCTGCTCTGGAGAAATCAATGCAAACAATAAACTTGCCATCCTTGCAACAATATTTTTTGAAAAAAATTTGTAGATAACACTGCAAAGACTAATAGGCCTGTACTTGTCAAAACTCTGGGGATTCTAAACTTTTGGGATTAGAACAATGTAGGATGCACAATAAAATCTAGGAAAAGGAGACCCAACAAAAAAATCTCTAGCTGCATCGATCACCTCTTCTTTTACAATATCCCAACAATCATAGAAAAAAGCTGAACCAGAGCCATCCGGACCTGGGCTACTATTTCTCGAGATAGAAAGAAAAGCATCCCTTACCTCCGCCTCAGATGGAGCATGACAAAGAGCAATATTCTCCTCTTTAGAAACCATAGGAGATATAATATCATCAAGTTAAGTTGTTCAATTAGGTCCTGCACCTATTAAGAAAGTTTGAAAATACCTTACTGCACCCTCATGAACAGCCTCTATAGAATCCAACACTTCTCCATTCGGAAGCTTCAATGAATGAATCATAGCCTTCTTCCTCTTTTGGTTCACAAATGCATAAAAGAACTTTGTATTATTATCCCCCACCTCCAACCACTTCTTTTTTGCTAGCTGAGAAATACGAGTCTCCTCCCTCTTTTCCCAAGCTTCCAACTCGAGTTTAGAAAGGAAGAAATCTTCCTCAATTTCTGGTGAATACACTCCCTGAAGCTGAGCCTTTAGAACCTCCATACTTTCCTCCAATTTTTTAATGTTCTGATGCACATGTCCAAATACTTGCTTGTTCCAGTTTCGAATTGCAACTTTCGTATGCTTCAATTTAGCAGCAAGTCTAACTAAACTCATGCCATGAGATTCCTCCCTCCAGGCTTCCTCCACGCAAGACTTAAAAGACTGATGAGTGCTCCACATATTCTGATACTTGAAGGGAGAAGGACCATACCGATGCTAATTTCTATGAAATCGAATAATCAATGGGTTATGATCTAAAATCCTCCTATTTCCATACTCAAAATAAATATTTGGTAAAGATTGAAGAAGAGTCGAATTATAGAGGACCCTATCCAATTTTGCCCAACTCCGAGAATTTTCACTGTGACCATTACACCAAGACATGTTGCTGCCAGTAACAACCAAATCTCTAAGACCACAATTGTTCAAGCAAGTACTAAATTCCTCCATAGCCGATAACGGTCTCGTATGACCACCAATACATTCCGAATATGAACAGATGGTATTAAAATCTCTCACCACTGACCAAGGGAAATCATCCCTCTTTACAAACTCCAAATCATTCCAAATTTCTCAGCGATCTGTTTGATGACATTTAGCATAAACAAATGAAGCCAAGAAATTTTGTTCCACATAACTAAAAATACCCGAAATAACTTGATCAGATATATGTTGTAACTCAAAGCACACTTCCTCTTCCCAAAACATCGAAAGTTTACCCTCCCCCCCCCCCCCCCCCAACCGATGCATTCGCACAAAAATTCGGAAAATTTAGAAAGCCAGCCCATTGGAATATCAAACTTTCATCAGAAAATGGCTCTGAAAGAACCAAAATAGAAGGCGAAAATTTCCTCATTAATTTTTGTAAACGGCTTTTAGACATACCTAAACCCCGCACGTTTCACACTAGAATTGTATTAATCATAAATCAAGTTTCTTTGGACGGGTAATAACCCGTTGAAACTTCAATATCTTTCAACTTAACAAGCGGAACATGTAAATCATCATCCGAACAATACCCTTTTTCCAATGGGAGTTTCTCCAAAGTATTTATTTCCACCTCCCTATCCGATTCACAATTATGTAGGACATACCTAGGCATGATTGTACACTCTTGTTCCAAGATTTCTGAAACCATGTTACAAGATGTCATCAACTGATCATGCACTATTATAACATCTTTCACTATCAACATATCAGCGTCGGGAGCACCCAGGACTGGTTCAGTAATCTCCTCCCTCTGCTCAATCTCATACTGTTTTGTGTTCAACTGCAAAATCTCCACTTCAGGCCTCGGTTCTTCAGGAACAAACTCCTCCTCTTCCATCTCACTTTGCATAACTGTCTCCATCACTGGCAAAATTTGTGATGTCATTGCACCCTCTTGAACATGATCCACCTCTTAAGGTTCTTCAACAATGCATGGATCTATCAATTCTCTCTAAACCTCTTTCCCTTTATCCAAATGCTTCACACGCCAAACTTCTTGTCGATTTTCTTGTCTAGCATTTTTTGTATCCTTATGCCTATCCCCAATTTTCTGTTTCCTTTCACCCACTCAGCATACCACCTTTGAATGCCCTTGTCTATGACATTTCTCATAATAAAATTCTTGCTTTTCATACTTCACTTCCTACCAAATTTTCTGATTTGCAGAAACAACAATAGGGAAAGCAGCCACCTGATCTACCAATAAATCCACCTCCACACACATTTTGCACCTGTAGCTCCAGTTCGGGTAAGCGTAGCATTGTCAATTCCCAGATATCAACCAAACCTCGTGGCTAGAATCTGTAAACAATCAGGTCTGTACATGTGCATCGGAAGACTAAGGAGAAATAACTATTGAGGGGCCAAGGATGGTTCCTACTTCAGATTGAATTCCTTTGTCCATCGAAAAAGACGAAACGGAAACCCAGCTAAAATCCTTCCTTTACGAGACCATCCATGAAGAAAATCTCGTTCATTATTCATCTAAACCAGTACGTGAAAATCATCCATGAAACTAACTGAAGGGATCTCCGAAAGGCCCCAAGACTTTATGATATTCAAACGGATAACATCAATGGATGGCCTAGAGCGCAAAAATTTCAAAACTAACGCAAATCAGAAATCTTCCCCACTTTGTTCATCTTAGCCTCAGAGAAAATGAATCCAATATCTCCATCTACATCAACAGGATATCTCATGGCTAGTTTGAAAAAGGAAGGCGCTACATCCACAAGATATCTCATGGCTAGTTTGAAAGAGGAAGGCGACGGGTTAACAGCATGAGAACATGATACTACATGGGCATACGACAAAAGTCTTGAACCACCTTTCGAAAGAGGCCCTGCTGGTGGAGGATCCACTAGAGGGTCAGCAGGCGTCGCCATCGTAGGTGCCTAACTTCAGCGAAACCCTAGACCGTGCGATGGTTGAAGAGAGACATACCTGATTAAGGACTTCAATGTCCTGGAGATCCGGCAGGCGGCGAGATGGGCGAATCAAAAGGACAGCAGAAGTTTGAGATGCGTCCACTGACCTGCGAGCGTGCAGCTGCACGAACAGCTTAGCGCCGGCAGCGAGGGGGAAGGGAGAGTGCACGGCGGTGACGACAGGGTAGGGAGAGTGTAGAAGCGGCGGCGGACAACGGAGAGAGGAGAACGCAGCGGCGGCGCTGGGGGAGGAGAGATGTACGGCGATGATGGCAGGGTAGGAAGAGTGCGGAAGCGGCGGCGGACGGCGAAGAGGGGAGAACACAGCAGCAGCACTGGGGGAGGAGAGTGCAGCGGCAGGATGAGGGTAGGAAGAGTGCAGAAGCGGCGGCAGCGAGATGGGCGAATCAAATTCAAGATGCATCCACTGACCTGCGAGAGTGCAGCGGCACGAACAGCTTATCGCCAGCAGCAAGGGGGAGGGGAGAGTGCACGGCGGTGACTGCAGGGAGTACCTTAGGGTAGGGTACATCCAAATATATTGGGAGGTAATGAGAATGGGACAATCACGGAATAGAATAGAGTAGGGTTTTTACTCCAAGGACAATGGATGGCATTCTATTGACATGAGAGCAAGCGCTAACCACACATCAATCCAGCATACTTCGGATATATTGATTTGATACAAATTATGAGTAACTTAAAGAATATGTTAATTTGCCCTTTCAACAACTTCATTTTGTTGTGGAGTGTGAGCACTAGATGATTAATGAAACATGCTTGCAATAGTCATATGGGATATGGCTGGTCAATTCAAATGCTGAAGTATTCTTTAGCATTATCACTGCGAAGAGTTTAAACAGAAGAATTAAATTGAGTTTTGGTTTCAGTATAGATACTACAAAAGACAGAAAATAATTGAGAATGTTCTTTCATTAGATAAAGTCATGCATCGTTCAATAGTTATCAACGAAGGTAACAAAATACCGAAAATTCAACTTTGGAATAGCACAACTAAGACACCAAATATCATAATGGACTATTACAACTATACAAGGGGCTTACAATGCATTCATTGGCTTAGGAAGCAAAAGGAATATAATGATGCTTTCCCAAATGACATGACTCAATTTCTAAAGTAGACATAGCACTCAATCCAAGAACCAACTACTTCAATTTGCCCATGGAGGGATGATTGAGATGACAATAAATTGAGAGCACTGTTGCTGCAGCAGTGTAAGAAGTGGATGGTGATAACAACCCATAACAGTAAAGTCCTCCATCTTCAAGTATACTGCTAATCATCTTCCTCGTCTTCACAATTATGTTGGGAAAGGTGACTAACTATTTAATGATTTTGTAATCTTGCAAAGGGACATAGTATTTAAAGAGAAATCTTGGTAAATATAGAAAATATGATTGGGGGACAGAGGATATAGATTTATTGCCCCTATTCCCCAGCTAGGGTAAGACCTATTGGCAAGGATAACATGGTGATGTAGGACAAGAAGTAAGACCTTGGGAAGATCCTTGTTGGAAAATAATTAAGAGTTGGGTTAAGGAATTGTGGGGTTAAGTTTGTAGTTTATTATGTGTGTTTCGTATTAATTAGTATAGGATTTTGTTTATTTGGGGTTGTTTGTAATATTTGTGTAAAGTAGGGGTATATTTGTAATGTAATGTAGTTTTAGGGATTTAAGTGTAATTTAATGTAAAGAGGATTTCTTATAAATAGTGTATCAAAGCCATGTTGTAGGCAGTAGTTGATGAATTTGAATTGAAGTGATTGTGCTTCCCCTTCCTTCTTTTCTAATGTCTCTGTGGCTGCAGAACCTTTCTTCTCTCTTCCCTTCCGTTTCCTTCTTCTCTTCTAATGTCTCCATGGCTACAGAACCCTAATGCCAGGGGGAAAACTCACGTTCACTTCAATTCAAATTCATCAACAACTGCCTGCAACTAGGCTTTCATACACTCTTTATAAGAAATCATCTTTACATTAAATTACACTTAAACCCCTAAAACTATATTACATTACAAATATACCCCTGCTTTACACAAATATTTTGCTGGTGGTTCTCCACAAAATTAGGAGAAAAAATCAAAGTTGATTGTGGCAGTTTTTCCTTGTGTAATTAACCCTCCTTGTGTATAAATAGGTGTGTTGGGAATGTAAAGAATCATCAGAAAAATAGAGTTGAGAGAAAAGAGTGGGAAGGTAGAGAGAGCTGTGAGAGTGGCAAGCAAGTAGTAAACATTGAATCTACGTAATTCATTAACAACACCTCCGTTGACATTGTGTGTTTAGCGAGGGAGGCAAGTAGGCCAAACACCTTGACAATAGCTAGTGAATTTACAATGACTAATGAACACTCACCCTCCCCTAAAGAGGTTTTTATGTAATTATCTTCCTAACACTAGGAAACATCAAACTGACTGAGGAATCATACTGCCTTATTTGGCATACAAATAAACTACTAGCAGAAAATAACCCTGCACTAATATTTACATGGTGGAAACCCATCCCAAGTACACGAGACAAATATTACAAACAACCCCCAAATACACATCATCCTATACTAATTAATATTGAACACACATAATAAACTACTAACCACAAACATAACCCCACAATTCCTTAACCCAACTCTTCTGCTAACCACAAACTTAACCCCACAATTCCTTAACCCAACTCTTCTTAGTTATTTTCCAGCGAGTATCTTCCCAAGGTCTTACTTTTTGTCCTACATCACATGTGATAAGTTATTATAATACTAGAGTGTCTACAACTGTGGAAGGAATTGGCAGTAGATTCAATGGTGGCAGCATTAGCAAATATCCGGGGTTTGTTGTGTGACCTCCATGTCTACAATGAATCTCATCGTTTTCATGATGCACCCATATTACATCCATATATACTAGGACTATTGTGCACAGTGCACTTGAACCTCCTTGAGCAGATTTCTCTGTGCTGGCAGTGGGGATATTAGAACTAGGAGAGCTCAAAAGTATTAGTGCCTGACACAAAGCATGTGTGGGTAAATTTTGCATAAGATGGTAATTATTCAGTTCCCAAAATCTGTGATTGGACTGACTCATACCCAAATTTCAAACCGGCCAAGACTCAAATAACGGTTGTCCTCTATTTCTTAGTTTTCTACATTTCATGAGCATCTACCCTTATCGGTTGCACAATATACAACTCTTCATGAGCGCAATTCATCTAAGAAAATTATTTGACGATATATCTCTCTCCCTGTTGTAAGTTGTAACTAAAAAAAATCCAACAGGTCATATATGAATGAGATTACTAGAATATGGTAGTTTTGCATAACCCTTCATCTCCTTTGCAGTATTAAGGTACATACGCATTCTAGCAATGTGATTCCATCAAGTTCCAATTGATATAGGAGGTGCATAATCTCCACCTTGACCATATCCTAAATAATATCCATAATTTGGGGTTAGGGCTGGGGCTAGCTCTGGGTAGTGTGTAGAAGAAGACTGACTAGATCCTGACCCACTAGGATAAAGATGAGACGCATAATATGGATCATAGTGTTGGGGTGGTGGATATGCTGGATGAGATCCATATAATTGTGATGTTGAATCATCTAAACCAAAGTCACCAAAGCTATGAACGACACCATATAAATCTTCAGCAAAATCATGATCTCGGTGTCGGTGACTTCTTCTAGTTTGTGCACCATGACTCCCACTAGGGCCACCACTAATAGAACTCTTCTTGGGTTGTGAAGATTGGTACTCTAGAGGAATACCCAAGTCATAATTTTTGGGTATATTATGTAGTCTATAATGATTAGGAGGATATGTATCCCCTACAAATGATGTTCTTATGTCATACTCATAATCATATTCTACACCGCCCCTACCACCACCACCATCACCCCCAGTCCTAGCCCTAACACCATTTCCACCATCATCATCACTTGGTGGGCTCAAACCAAGATTGTCATCACTTTGTGTACGTTCAGAGCTTGAACTTGAATCATGCATGTTTATTGGTGGTAGATCACCTCCTTCTGCAGTACCACCAACCTCTTCATCTAACCAATTTGAGTTGTTCTAACTGTCGAGAAATAGCGCCTCTCTCTCCTCTAACCATTGACTCAAAGGATCATCTTCTTCAAAAATATAGTTCAAATTGATGGGGTTGAAACTATCTTCAATTTCCTGTGGTATTCTTCTCATTGTATGTCTTAACTTTAACCTCATGTTATAATGCACGAAAACAAGTTTCTGTAATCTCATGTACTTCAGTTTATTTTTTGTTTTCGTATGGATGAGGCTAAAGGTGCTCCAATTATGCTCACAGTTTAAAGATGATGTGGTTTGGCTAAGAATTCTGATAGCAAACATGCCATAATGAATCCACCATTTGGCTACATGAATAATTAAAGAGAGTTTTACGTTAGTATAGAGTATTTTTCAAAAGTCAAATTTGAACATAAAAATGACAAAATAGATCCATTCATCCATTATTTAGCTATATTTACCAAGATTTGTTTGTTTCATTGCCTTATGGGGTTCCAAATGTCTCCTATTTAGCCCAATGTAGCATCAACTAAAAAAGGATGATTGTGAAGTATAATTAATTAATTAGATACATTAATATATATTCTAGAAAGTATTACAGAATACTAAAATAATTCATTATTTAATTCAATAGAACCAATACTTAATTGATTAATTGCCCAATTTTGAGTGTCTATATCGGGTACCAACTTGGTTATCACTTTTTTAACCCCATCCATGACTTCTTTAACAACTTCAAGAAAGAGTGAGGGACATTAATTAATTAGATACATTAATATATATTCTAGAAAGTATTACAGAATACTAAAATAATTCATTATTTAATTCAATAGAACCAATACTTAATTGATTAATTGCCCAATTTTGAGTGTCTATATCGGGTACCAACTTGGTTATCACTTTTTTAACCCCATCCATGACTTCTTTAACAACTTCAAGAAAGAGTGAGGGACCATAAAGAAATTGAGGGTTCAAAAAATATTTTAAAATTAAATTTACAAACATATTAATTAATAATAGTTTTTTAATGCAACTATGCACAATTTAAAAGTTAAAATAATAAGAAATTGTATTTTGTTTACACTTACTAGCAACATGCAAATCTTGGTGCAATTGAAAACTCCACTGATTGTCAATAATTTTCCAATAATCTTTGTAGAATCGGCAATCTTTTTGAATTACCAACTTCACCCTATCAATTGTTTTGTATATGAAACCCATGGTTGGTTTTTCATCACCATCAACCAATTTAAGAACTTTCACTAAGGTTTCCTATATTTTAATTATATTGGAGGCCTTTTGCTAAAACTCTTTCTTTAAGATAATTTTTTCGCATCATATGTTGGGTCTGATTTTTCCATCCCAAACCTTGAGTTTTTCCAAGCATCAGATGTGAACATTTCCATCAATGCTTGTTTATGCCTAACAATAGTCACCAAGACAATAAAGTTGGTGGCAAATCGAGTGTTTGCAAGGCGAAGCAACTCTCTATTATTTGTGAATTTTATCATGAAATTCATTATCCATTTGTGGTTGTAAATAAAAGAGGTTATCGTTCTTGCATTTTCTAAGATCTTATTCACATTACTTTTCTTATCAATATCTTCAAGGATATGGTCTATGCAATGAGCTAAACATGTTGTCCAATAGAGATTGGACCTCTTCTACATTAATAATTCCCCTCATGTCTTCATTGCAGCTTCATTATCAGTTACTACTTGGACAACATTCTCCTCTCCAATTTCTTCAACCACCTCCTCCATTAATCTGGAATAAAATTATAGATTTAATAATTACTACTACTTAATTAAAAGTATACAAGTCCATAATAATATTTGTATATACAATCAAAATTAAAAAATTACCTGAAATAATATTCAGTTGTTCGGCTTGGAACATCAGAGGCATCAATTGACTTATGAAACATTGCAGTAAATTAAAAAGTTTATTATGTGTTTTCTAGTTGGTCTTGACCAACCATCTCACATAATGGTTACACCTCTCCTTCTAAATTCTAGCAAAAGAAAATATATAATCTTTCATTTCCCGATACTCTTGCTTCAAATAAATTTCAAATACCTCATAGGGTGATGGACCCTTCACCTCCTTTCCAACCTCTGCAGCAACATCAAGCATAGGCTACATGAATGGAGAGTCGGCTACATTTGTTGGAATTTGATTATAAATTAGGAATTTTTCAACTGATTTTCCTAATTTACTTCTTTAACCCTATAATACCTTAGTGTTTATATTTGGTTGTTTCACACTCTTGCTTCTTTCTAAAATAGGATCTATTGCCCTTAGTCTAGCTTCAAGGGCATCAAGATTGATCCATTGTCGTCCACTACTTCCAGTTTCTCAAACACTATAAGATCGAGCTCTACTGAAACCACTGGCACAACCACTGCTAGAGCCACCTCTATCTTCATAAATATTACCCCCTCTAGTTGTTCTTGCTCGAAATCTTTGTCTTTCTTCCCATTGTTGTTGTGACTGTATGCTTTCTTGTCGAGCAAATCTCATTCTTTTTTCTTGCAAGTCTTCTTCATCGCTCAAATTCTCAAAATCTTCTCTAATTTGACTTTCTGCTTCTTCTTGCCTTTTTTATATCTCTTTTCTTCTCAACATATTGTTGTAGATGTTTCATCATTTGTTCTCTTACTTGTATGCTTACATTCGAGCATTCAGTCACTTGACCTTTTCTATGTGTCAAGTGTTGTTTTAAGCGTGTAATGCCTCCTTTTAATTATCTTCCCACACAACTTACACATAATAATATGTTTGTTACCATCTACAGGAGTACCAAAATGCCATCCAATGTCCTCACTAGGTAAGTTCTTGTTTCCTTTCTCACATGGCATCTTGATAGTAAGTACTAAATAGTCCTTCTAATTTTAAATATTTATTACATAAAAATAAACTATAATCTTTGGTTAAAAATAATTAGTATTCATTTAAAATCTTTAAATAATTAAATATTTACAATATTTAGATATTTCATCTATTAATAAAATAAGTCATAAAATAATAAAAAAAATATTAGTTATTTATATGCAATATATTTATTTTAAGATCATTAAATTTATTTCTCAAATCTCAGCAATTAGGAATTTGGGATTTTAGGTAAACGTCATAGAATATATAATATATAAATAATTAAAGCAATATATAATATATAAATAAAGCTAAACCTAATATAATATATAAACAATATTATATATAAATTATATACTAGTTTAAGATTTAAGTAAGCAACAGGAGAAATTGAGAAAATAAACAAAGAACGAAAATGAACCTGAAGATTGAAGAGTCAAGAGAAAGACGGAGAGTACGCTGGAGGTGGAGTCTTGAAGAGTCCACTCCAAGACTCAAAACTCTCAAAGACCAGAAGGGAGATGGGGCTGGTGGAGCTGCTGCAAGGCTGGCAGCGACTCGCGGAGCTGCTGCAAGGCTGACCTGCAACTGCTGAACAGGCTAGGACAAAGCTTCAAGCTTTTGACTGCTCGAGTAGGGAGGGAATCTAAGCCTTTGACAGTTCAACTGCTTGAGGGGGGCATATCTTAGCCTTCAAAGTCGAAGAAATTTGAGAAATGGAAGGGGAGTGCTGGCTGACTGCAAACGAAGGGTCCTTCTTATTCTTCAGCTTCCAACAACAAATCAAAGGTACGATTTCTGGATTTCAGTCTTTGGAATGGTAGATCTGCCAAGGGTGAGTAGTTGGGAGAGGGGGAAAGCAGGGAATCGTGAGAAATTTGGGTGGATTTGAAGGAGAAAAGCCGAATTGAAATGTCAGATGCTGTCATGGCCCGTAACGGACTGTAATGCAGTGTAACGGATCATAAGTGCCGTTATGGCTGTGAATTCCACCCCCCCCCCCCCCACACACACAATATCACTCCGTAGCGGTTTCGGCCTCCCAATTTTCTGTTATGTAACAGCCGTTATTTAAAAACATGCCAAGCACCCTGTGCATACTTTTGTGACCTTCTGTCAAGAGGAAGCCTGGAGCAGTAGCTCACCAGAGAGGCTGCGATGAGTTGTGTTTTAGGTGACAATTCTGAAAAGGGCTGCATTAACGTGAAGGATGACAATGTTGTTTAGGGTTTGTGCATGAGAATTGTTGATGGCGATTTCAGGGTTTTAGGATCATTGCTCTGTTACCATGTTAGAGAAAGAAAGGAGAAGAGAGGGTTTATTGTAATGAGAGAACCTAAACAAAACATTAGCTCTCTCACCCTGTTCATAATACATCAAAATGACAATTGCACCTCACTAATATACGATAATAAAGTAATACATTATATGATAACCTCTAATAACAAGAACCGTTCTTCACAATTTCATAGTTGTATATTGAGAATTGCTGTAAGAGAAATACAATTTTATGATTGGAGTCTGTTATCCTGTCTCTGAATGGAAATCTGTCTATTAATTGCTTTTTATATTTATGTTTCACACTGCTCCATGTTTTCAACTTTTAGTGAAGATTCCTGCTTTAAAATAAACATTTTTCATTGATGGAAGAGGACCAACATAATATTCAACAGGGTCCATACTTCCACGAAATTACAAAACAAGAATTAAAAATTTTATTTCAACTGAAAAAAAATATATTATTGGTTAAAAAAAAGGAGGAACATTTATCTCCATAGCTGTGTTATTTTATAAAATCTTTGACTGTTCAGAACATAAAAAGAAAGTGTTTTTTTCTGGTTAAGAACTATTATTTTAGAAAAATTTTGGGCCTGACGCAAAAATGGAATATTGCTTTTATGAGCAAGTTATCTATCTATGTGTTCATGGAAATATCAAGGAAGTTTTGTCAAGATGTTTATTCGCTTGTAACTCTTCAAATTTCAAATTTGATGCCAAATTTGGTATTTATAGTCTCAGGCACAATCAAGCTATCAATGACATAATAAAAGCATAAGATTATTTCCATTTTTGACAGTTCTATCAGTTAAATGTGTTTTTTATATTTTATGCATTTCAGACTGTATTAGTTATATTTTTAGCTTCTGATGATTTTCTTTTTATATTTCTTGTGATAGTACAATTATGGTGGAATTCAGGCCAAAGCCCATACTGGATCATCAGCTGGTATATCAAGACCAACTTATGAAAGCATGCATGATGAGTCTCAAGTGGATATCATATCAAGCTGGAATATTGCTGAATATTTACCAAAGACTACTCAGGTACTTAACCAAAGTATGCTTTCACACTTGGATCTGCTTTGAAAAAAAATCCATCAGATTATGTCCATGTTTAATTAAAGTACTAACCACAGGAGTATTATTCTATGTGGTTTTGAACATTTTGTTGCTTTCTTTCAATCTTTGCAGGATCATTTTATTTTAATTGTTTCTGAATTTATGTATATCCCATGGAAACATGCACAAGAGCAACAAGCAATTAGAGCATCCGTGAATGATGGTGACTTGTGCACTCCGTCAATCACTGCCTCAGCTGCAGAGAAGTTCGAATCATGTATAACAGAATATCTTAAAGAGCAGGTCTGTATACACTATACATCATTTGTGAAAGCTTATGACTTCTGGATTCCTCATTATTCAGAACTTCTAAATTAAGTTTATATGGCTTGGATATCTGCTGCAGATCAGCTCTTACTTTACAGACAAACTTCTAAGAATTGTTCGTGATACTGTTCTTCATATTAAAGGATCAAACAAATCTGAGAATGACAATTTACCTGATGGGCATCAACGACTTTCTGGAAATAAGCACACAGGAGATGCTGCACTGGAGTTTATTAAGCATGTCTGTGCTGTTATGGCTCTTGACCAAAATGTTCAGCATTTTATTCTGGTAAGACTTGTTTTAAATAGCCACTGCATATTAAATGCTGCAGACACTTTTCAGCTAGTATAAATGTAGTATGCTTGTGATGTTGTAGCATGCTTCAAATACTGTGAACTGATCTTTTGTTTTAAAACCCATATAGGCTTTGTGTTGTCCCTTTTCCTTTCAATCTTCACATTCTCCATATTCCTGTACTCTATGCTCTTTTTTTCCCTAGAAATCTCTTGTTTCTTTTGCTTTCTTGTTATTCTTTCTACTTATTTTTATAATGTTAATTTGTTTTTTATGCTTTTATATCCTTCAAAAATATAAGAATTTTAAAAAATAAATTTATTTATTTATTTATGTTTCTAAGTAGTTGAATTCAATCCCAATGACCCCATTGTACTTGTTTGGTTCTACCATGGATTTAGAACTGGACTGGTGTCACGTTCTCAGCTCAACTTCAATGAGGTGGTGTTTGTTTTGGGCCACAGGCCTCACAGAACTTGTCCTATAAAAGATGTCTCACATAATTGGAACCCAAACCATCCTTATAAGTCCAAGATTTCCCTAGTACACATTCAATGTGGGATTGTGACATTCATCCAATCTCTAATGCCCTTGTTAGAGTACCTTTTGTGCAGGGTCCCACATGATAGTAGCCCTAGGGTAGCTCTAATACCATATGTCACAATCTCAGACACAACTTCAGTGAGGTATTGCCCACTTTGACCCACTGACTGCACAGTTTTGTCCTATAAAAGGCATATTACATAGTTGGACCTCAAACCATCGTTATAAGCTTATGATTTTCCTAGTACACATTCAATGTGGGACTGTGATAACTGACCAGTTGGCTGCTTTGGGTTGGAACAGTTAAATCCAGATTTTTTTATTTTTTTTTTTATTTTTATAAAAAATTAATTTTAGTAGAATTAAAGGAAGAAAAAAATTTCCTAGAAATTCTTTAAAACAGAATTTTCCCTGCTAAAAAGTAATTGCCTGGCTTAATCCAGTCTATTCAGGTTGGTTGAGGTGCACTTGGACCACTGCCTTCTGAAAAAATTATGTGCATCATAAAGGACTCAAAACAGTGAATCATGAAGATAAAGTTACAACAGTTTGCCATCCAGCCAATGAACTTTTTTTTTATAAAACATAATTCTCAATATTTCTAATGGAAAATGGTAAAGTGAATGAATAAACAATATTATATCATTTATGCAACTTTATAACATGTTCTATAGATATTTATGTAAATGTATAGGAAATAAAACATTTATTTCTACTAGTTGCTTACATTAAAAATATTGATTCAAAGAAATTTTCTTAAGATTGCATTTTAAAAAAAACTGAAATTCACAACAAAGCACATAAAATATAAACTTATATGCATACAATAATATTTAAAATATAAGCACATAAAATATAAACAAATATGAATATAATAAGGGGGAAATCTCTTTTGGATTCAGCCACGTTGCCTGGTATTAAGGCATAGCCTTCTAATAAATCAGCTGAGCAGGCAAATATGTGGATGAGACACTTTACCGAACAGGACATGACTTGTTCCCTATAAATTTCCCAGAATTGGTATGGCAATCCAAATATGGGACAGGCTAACGATCAAGTCCTCTATTCCAGTACAGTTATTCAGTTGTCCCATAAATGTTAGCCTCTGAAAAACACCTGCAAGGAATAGAAAACCTACCTTGTTCTTTGAGCCATTCCTTTCATACATGTTGGGTTTGATTGCCCTCGTCTTTACCTTTTACCTTAATTTTCAATTAGGAAACACATCTTCCCTGAAGTGGTGGTCTCCACGGTGAAGATGTCTAGAGAACTGCCAAATAACAACTCAAAACAACATAGGGAAGTGTATCCCACTACCATCAGTTGATTGATCCTTCCATGATCTTCATCAGAAACTTGACTGAACTTTTATTAATATACATCTTCATCTATGGTTTTTCAATTCTTCCAGAACCTTGTGTCTTTCATTTTTCAGATCTCCTTCATGGCATCATGTCCTCTCTAGTCCAGTAAAGTTATTCAGTCGTCCCGTAATCCGTAACCATTACTCCATTAGCCTCCAAAACAAATGCACCCACAAGGAATAGAAAACCTACCTTGTTCTTCATGCAGCTCCTTTTACTCATGTTGTGCCCTAGTCTCTACATTTTGCCTTAATTTTCAATTAGGAAACATATCTTCCCTGAAGTTGAGGTAAAATTCCATAATGAAGATGTCCAAAGCACTGCCAAATAACAACTCAAGACATGTGAAAGTGTATCCTACTGCCACCAGTTGATTGATCCTTCCATTGATCTTCATTAGAAGCTTGACTGAACTTTTGTTATTTATATCTTCGTCTATGATTTTCCAATCCTTCCAAAACCTTCTACAACTGTTTTTCTACATGCATTGAGGTGTCTTCCATCTTCCAAGTCTCCTTCATGGTATTTTTTACATAATTCTTGCACAAATTTGAGCTACATGCACCAAACCAAAAAAAAAAGGAACATGGACTATATCACCTACTCAAAACTAGTTTTTGGCTTCTGGTAGATACAAATGCCTAGTAGTGCAACTTGGATAGAAATTGTTTATGACATGGTTTTAGAAACCAACTTGGTGGGACAGTCATGATGCTGGTTGGGCTTCATCAAACCGGTGTTGACGGTTGACCCAGAAAACTCGGCCCGAATCAGGCAGACTTGGACGGCCAGCCAGGTTGCCCAGCCTCTTAACTGAAAAGTTTTAAACTGTGAGGCTTGTGGGATTTGAACCTAGGCCTCACACCAAGAGTGCAAAGGAATTACCTGGACAGCTCGAACTCCTTTTTTGTGCTGTATTATGGAAATATACACAGTACTATTACATCAATATGAACGCATGAACTCACTGGAGCTAATCAAACTCTGTATTTTCATTTTTGTTTCACTAATAATAATACCAATTTATAATAATAAGTTTTTAAAAATATCTGAAAAATAATAGGAAAAGAGGCATCGTAATTTTTTGCTATTACTAGTTATATCACTGGTCTGATCCACTGGTTCAACCAGTCCAACCAACCCAATGACTTTTCCAGGCCACTGTTCCAGGTTTTAAGACCATGGTTTATGATGTATGAATGGATATGCATGCAGTTTGGCTTCAGACAGTTGCTATTTGCATGGGTTAGATAAAAATATTATAAGTGCTTTGATTCACCCTACTAGTCCCAGATTAACTAGCCTTTGTATTATTTTAAGAAGATTTTTGCCATGAAAATTTCTGTGCTTTTAATTGCCCTAGAGAAGCTAAACTTGTAATGGAAACTGGGACACAGCAAATTTATGCAAGTTTTCTCTGATCCCTGAAATGATGCGGCTTTGTTTTACAGGTCATGAGGAAAAATCTATTAAAATATGTGCGTGTGAGAGAGTTTGCTCCAGAAGCAGAGTTCCATGATCCCTGCCTTTCTTTTATCTTACCAAATGTCATTTGCAGGTAAAAATAATTGGACAAAAAGTTTTGGTTTTACATTTTACTGAGCAGATAAATTTAATAGGTAATGTCTTGTAAGAATTGCTAAGTGACATAACTTCGAGTGCCATTTGAAGTAAGACAACATAGGACAAAATCTGAATGAAGGGTAAAACCATGAAACATCAAAATTTTCTATTTAACCTAAACTAAGATTCCATGATTACAGTTCCCCTTTTAAATTGATGTCCTTGAAAAACAAGAGGGCAGTGATTGGCGTGAAGGTAAAGTTGTTGCCATGTGACTTGGAGGTCACGGCTTCGAGGCATAGAAACGGCCACTTGCTCAGAAGCAAGGTAAGGCTGCAAACTATAGACCGATCGTGATCTGCCCCTTCCTTGGACCCTGCATATGTGGGAGCTTTGTGCACCAGGCTGCCCCTTTTTTTCGCATGCTTCACAATTGTTGTAAAATCAGGGTTTGTGAGTCGGTAATTATAATAGGTAAATCACATGGCAAGTCCTTGAAGTTTTTATGCAAGTTCAGTTGCTTCAAAATATTTTCGATTTGCAATTTGACTCTTAAAATTTCTTGTTTTGGTCTGTTCGGGTACATGTGTAATTGCACAGAACTTCAAATTTAACAGTGAAATTTACCCATTATGACATTGCTAAGTGAAAACACAATCAACCTCCTCTGCCAGCTCTAAGGAGCATTTGTGTTTTATTTGGCTCTTTGGGATTTGTCGAAGTCAAAAGTCTTGCAAGTATTTCATCTGTACTTGATGGTTGATGCCCCCTGCTCAGAGAGACGGAGGGGGGAATTTTCGGAAGTGCTATTGGGAGTCCAAAAATCACCATTGGCATTCCACTTTTTTTTTAAAATGTAATCAATGAAATTTTTACCTCTTAACTTTTACTTTTATCCTCTGATTTTGATTTTACAAGTGAAAAGATAAAGATGCCAAATTCTTCATCTTATTGTGTAAGAAAAAAGTGATGGGAGGGCCATTGGTATATTTTGGAATGCCAATATCATCTCCCGAGAGTTATTATTATTATTATTATTATTATTATTATTATTATTATTATACCTTTCCTATTAGCCACAACACTTCAAAAGTTGAGACTAGATACTGATTTACAATAATTATGTTGTCAGCTACTGCAATGACTGCAGAGATCTAGACTTGTGTCGTGACCCAACTATCCTGGCTCAAGAATGGCGTTGTGCTGTGCCTCAGTGTGGGCAGCCATATGACCGTGGAGTAATGGAAAATGCTCTTCTCCAAATTGTTAGGCAGAGAGAACGTCTCTACCATCTGCAGGATTTGGTTTGCCTCAAATGCAATCAGGTAAAAGCTGCACATTTAGCTGAGCAATGTGCATGTGCAGGTTCATTCAGGTGCAAGGAAGATGTGTCTGAATTCCGCAGCAAAATGCAAGTTTTCTTGAACATTGCTGTTAATCAGAAATTTCAACTCCTCCAGGAGTGTACTTCATGGATTTTAGAAGTTCGATAGCTTTTCCGATCATGTCTTTTTTGTTCCAGTTAGGCCTGATGGCCAATGAAGCTTAGCATCAGCTAAAAAGTGATTGGCAAAGGTGCAGAAAATATAGAATTTCACCACTTTACTAGCTTAGCAGAGGCAGTTGTGGAACTGGGAACTGCTTGTCATTTATTATTCCTTGTAAATGTTTCTCGTAGTTCAAGGGTTTAGTCATGGCTGATAAAAGTTTCTTGTGTTTTTGGGCACGGCCACAACCACCCAGTTTTCTTTTGGTTGGGCAATGATGCATTGTATGTATCCTATCCTAGGAAGATGTCATTATAGTACGTCTTGTATCCAATAATTTTTTCATTTTTTTGGGTGCAAGTATTGTAAAATGTGTATGCTTAGCTTCCATCGTTAATCAATGGAAATTGACTTCTGTACTTTTGGTGTTAAAAAAAATAAAATGAAAAAACAATCCCTTATTGGATTGATTGCAAGCATGAAGGTTACTGGATACTGCACAGATTTGGCAGGAGGGTCAAAAATATTGTTGCAAAATATCGCAGGCTTGCAGCAAGAGAGGTCTGTGTTGGTTATGTAGGATAAAAGTATTACGCAAAGGATATTTTGAAGGATATGACGCCATATGCAAGTACTAATTTCCAGATCCATTGTGTTGGGTATTTAAAAAGTACATGAAGAGTGACGCAGAGGATATTTGGGAATATTAGATGCCTTTTGCGGGTAGGGTATTATCCCTGAAACCAATTGAAACCTTCAAAACAAAATATTTTTCATCATCATATACTTAAAAACTGATTAACCTGACAGGATGATATGATGCTACACAAGGCTGCTTCCAACTCTATTTGATTGCACAAAATCCAGGATCAACAATATTTTCTGGTAGACAAGTCTTAAAACTTCATATATTATTTGTACATTATATTATTTTACTGAAACATGAAACAAATTTTCTTTAACGAGCATATAATAAAACTGATTTTTCCAACTTGGTATAATTATCTACTGTTGCACAAAGGTGCTTCATACTCAATGTTGATGGCAGGACAGCTAAAAAATTTCTTGGTCAATGAAACACATCTTTACACACCAGTGGCTATTATCCACTACAGAGAAAAGTTTAGGCCTTTGCATCGAAGTACAAGAGCCAAAAGGACAGCCGATCACATGTTGCTTGAAAATATAGAAAATGCCAATGGAGTTTTTTTCTACACTACAAGCAACCACCTGCAGATTGCTAAGTGTATAGTGATTATTTCAATAAATAAAATGAAAAGGACAACAAAGGGAAGTCGCATGTGTTATGCATGCATGTGCGTGTAGGCAGTTGAGACACAGGCAATCACATAACTTAAAATAGGGAAGGCAAGTCTGTCTATAGTTACAATATTGGTTCTGTTGAGCCAAAAACATGCTCTACTAAGAAAACAAATATTGGAAAGAAGAAAAGCTTCCATGGAATAGCCAATTCTGATACAATTAAATTTCACTTATTCAAATTATCAAGTGTTTACATCACGTTTGGTTTGCAGATGGAATAGTAGGGATGGAATGGAATGAAAAATTAAACAGGAAGCATGTCAAAATTAAGTTATAAATTTGCTTTGTTCCAAACATGTAGTTATTGTACTCTTTGTCAGCTGCTTGGCAAGTGTGTCCAATAATCATGCCATACAAATGCAGCAATAAACTCTACCAAAAAGACCATCTTTTGGGGGTTGAACCTCCAACTGGTTCATCTTTCTTTCTCTTCTCCATCCCATGCTTCAAGGACTCCAGCCTTTCCCTGCGCATAATTACATTAAGTAGATAGCAAAGAATAGCAAACAATGAGCACACAATGGAGGATACAAGTACTTGCTATTTTCCAAGTGAAACTGCTGCAATTTTTATTCAACGGACAACTCACAAAATATGTAATTTTTAAACCATGACCCTCCATCCCTTTTAAGGCCAGGTGGAAGAGTGACCCAGATCAGTACCCAGGACACCCAGATAATCTAGTGCAATTTATTGTAAATGCAGAGCCCACCCAACACCCTTTTGCCAAAGTACTCAAATCTTTATAGATTACCTCATGCCAAATAATTAATACCTACCCATGAGACTTTCTTTCATATGATAGATTATTAATTAAATGCACCTTCTGAAATGGCCAGCTGGAAGATAGGAACCAAAAGAAATGCAATTTATGCTTGTTCTACGAAATGCAAAAGATGCATGTAAAAATTACTTGGTATCAGTGAGGCGACCGTGTAAACTCCATCTTTGGCGAAATCCTTCCATGCCTTCTATTCCACTTGCAAGAATCAAGCGCCTATGAAAATCCAGGATTAGAAGAATAGTTGGTGTTGATTAATGATTCTACATATTATTAAAAAGAAATGAGGTGCAAAATCTTATGGTGGCAATATAACAAAATCTGCTACCTTGGCCATAGGAAGTCACAAACATTGATCCTCGGGGATAGTCTAGCTTAAGAAAGCAAATTGTTATAGAATAAATATGCTTCTACAAAAAAAAATTTTAAATGTATTTCAGGCTTGTGAAGGCCCCTAAAACCCGGAGGAAGTTTGACAGCCAGTATAGCTCTCTATATGAGGGTAGGAAGCTGGCAAATAGAGTACCCCAAGAGAACTATGGAACTTTGTTCCTCAAAGCCTCTAGTTGAAACATGAATCCATGAAATCTTTCACACCCAAATAGGGTAGAATAGCCAAAAACAAATTGTGTAATTAACCCAAAGTGTTTAAAATAATAACTTTTACGCAATGTTTTAAAAGGTGAAGGCGTATGGTGAGATATTTTAACCCTTGTAGGACAAGACATATGCCTTGAGACTTTTGAAGCATAAATCTTTGAAATTTTTTTAGATAGAAAACGAAAATGAATTACATACATCTGTAAAATAAATTAAAAATTATGAAAATGTAAATATTAGAAATTCAAATATCATTGGTAAACTACTCTAAAATACTAAATTGAGTTCATTAAATAGACCATGCCAAGACCGAGCAATAAATAAATAAATCATGTCAACAGATAGCTACAACATCACAAAGTGCATATTGTTTTGGTGAACTAAGATGCAACTCTCAATTGTTTTAAAAAGGCTGAGGTTCCAAGAGTTATAGAGATCAACTCAAATTATGGCATTCCTTTCATACAAACATTTGATAAAAGTTTCTAACCAAATTTAACTAAGATATTTGCACACCCAAAATGTGTATTCCTTTTCATATAATGTGTATGCCTCCCAAGATTTTTTTTTTTTTTTTTTTTTTTTTTTAGTAAAAGAAGAAAATCATTAATAGAATAAGAATATACAGCCAGAGAATAAGGCATCTCCTTTACAAAGTTTGGAAAATCCAGATTAGAAACTCAAAGAAACAACCTGAAAACTAAAAACCAAGATAGAAAAAACCAACATGAACTAACACTCCAACACATAACGTCAATTGCGCTGAATATCAGAAAAGCTCACCCTCTTAAATCCCTGCCCCACACACAAAAGAGAAACCAAACAATGTATCTTTCTTCCCTAGAAATATATGTTCATTATGCTCCATCCACAACCCCCAAAAGACTGCAAAAAAAAAAAATTCCAAAGCACTGCCCTTTCCTTTTTGCGGCCAAAACCAGCAAAAGAAACTGCCAAAAAGTCCTCCACTGCCTCTGAACTCACCCAGCATTCGCCTAAAATACCAAATAGCTTATTCTATACCCTCTAAGCATAATCAAAATGAATGAACAAATGCAATACAGATTCTGAACAATTAAAACAAAGAACACAAATGTCTGGAGATATAGCCTTCAAAGGAAAATCACAAAAAAGATTTGCAAGAGTAAAACCTCCAAAGCGCCCAAAGACCAAGATCACTTATCCTCCTCTACAGAAAAAATGACAGTTATTCAACAAGACTACCAAAGAGGATAGCTCTACCATCACCCTATCATTTAATGATCTATGGAAGTAGAAATCCCAAGAAGGCAAAGGACCAACTGGATCAACAACAAAATAAGAAACAGAATCATCCTGTCCTGAGCTCTAGCGAAAAAGGTATAGAAAATAGCTTGACAAAACTGCATTCCCCAACCAAGAATCTTTCCAAAAACAGATATTATTACCTATTCCCACTTCCCACCAGGAATTTAATATGGGGAATGAAGAGGGGATAACTCTAAGAGGTAGCTATTCACGGACTCTCCGAAGAACAACTAAATCTCAAATTAGTATCCCACCCATTCTTGTTTAATCCATACTTATTTTTAACAACTGAATGCCACAAAGGAGAATTCTCTAGCAGAAACCACCAAAGCCATTTAGCCAAAAGAGCTGTGTTTTTAGACACCAAATTTTCAACACCGAAACCACCCTCCTGTTTAGACCTACCCACCACTCCCCAACTTACCAAATGATCCTTAAAACCCCCTACTCCCAACCACAAGAAGTCCCTCATTATCTTCTCAATCTTACTAGCAACCCCCTCCAGGATCATGAAAATTGAAAGAAAATATGAAGAGACACTAGAAATGCAAGCCCGGATGAGTACCACCAAGAGAAAAAGAGCATCTTTTCACCCATCCAGTCTCTTAGAAACCCTTTCCACAATAGGATCCCAAAATCTAACATATCTAGGGTTACCCCCCAAAGGAACCCCAAGATAGGACAGTGGCCAAAACACTACAACCCATCTCTGTAGATAACTCCCTAACACTCTTGATAGGCATATTGATAGCCAAAATACCTCTTTTCCCCATATTAATCTTAAGCCTAGAAACCTTCTTGGAAATGTGAAGGAGACCCTCTGGTATTTTAGATTGTGCTGCAACACATTTTGGGGATGCACCATTTTGAGGCGAGACTCTGTTCAGCCTTTTAAAGCATCACTTTTAACTGATGAACTTCAGTACATCAGTCCATTTTGACATTCATAGGAAGCCATAAAACAGGATAATGATGTGCCACTCCTTCCAACTCATTAAAGATTTTTTTTTCCTACAATATTTTTGCCATTATGATCTCATCTTTGAAATTAACATTCAACAGACTGAAACAACACAGCAAAATTCATTCATAACAAATTATAGCAATAAAAATGGTGCAGAAGAAGTGGTTTAAGCTATACCTCAAATGATGACGTTCAACATATAGCCATAGAGGGCCATAGCCCTCAAAATCTATTTTCTGCATATTCAAGATTACACAGTCAGCATATTCCAGTGTCTTACTTAGTATTAATTAACAGTATTCATAAAATAGATTAGGGCTTAAAGATCTTCATTTGTTTGTTCAACATCAAATTGGACAACACCCCTCCCTCACCCTCTTATGACCATCACTCTCCAAGATGGTCACATGCTAGCAATTTTTCTCCAACAACATCCCTCCCTCCCTTCCTCTCTGAGAGACTGTATCTCCTCTGCTCGACCATTACACCTCTTCAATTTGCTGCCATTTATTTGAGAACCCAACAAATATTTCTTCAATTCTAAGATACTGCAACTTACGGATGCATGCTCAAAGGTCCAGAGATCAAGTTGAGAAAGCTGGTGGGTGGTGGCACACACTATCCCTGAGTAAATCAGATGAATCAGAAGCATTCCAATATTGTTCCCAAGCCTCATCCAATAGCAATCCCCCATCACAAGAAAACTCACTAAAGAATTCAGTCATTATCTGAGGCATCAACCCATTTCTTCTCCTAACTCTTGTTAACTCTCTCAACTTTAACACTCTTCTGAACATGTGGAAATTTCATAATATATAAATTTCCCTAGCATTCCTCTCTACATATTTTTCATCACCCCACCAGAATATCTTCAAAAAGTCTCATTCCAACACCCATCTGTACCACCATCCGATGAGCGCAAGCCTTCTGACCCATAAGTTGTTTCCCCTACCTGTGGACTTTTCCCTCAAACCACCAATTTTACCCTGAATGTCATTGACACAAGTCCTGGTCCTTAGTAACCCACCCCTCCAAAAAAAATCAACAGCCACCAATGGGAGCTTACTGCTTGTTCTCTCACCACCACAACATTCCTCTTGCACAACTGGTTTAGAAACATCAACAGAACCAGAAGTTGCCCAAACCAAGTCTGAGTTTTACCAGATCCTACCTTCAAGACTCACTGGATTGATAATGCTCGCCTGCAATAAGGATGCTTTCCGCTACTGTTTCTCCAACTGCAAAACAACTCCAGAAGAGTGCCACTGCTTCCTCGCTACCATTATGTGGCTTTCAGAACTGTATTGTATCCTCCTTTAACTTAACAGAGCTACCTTCAGGCCCAACATCTCAAAATAGAGTTTTATGTGGGTTCCTCACAGAAACAGCATGCTTGCAGAGTCAGATGGATATTGGGCCTGTTTCAGAAGCTAATTGGATTGAAACCATGGGCTGCCTGCTGAAATTATTTGGATCTAGCCCTTTATAATCCCAAATCTAACCAAAGTGCAGAGTAATGTTTATGACACCCAGCCCAACCCACTCCGAGTCCACACCAAATACTCTTGGGACTCCTAGATCTTAACCCTCTTCAGCTTACAAACGCAAGGTGCATTGAAGTTCTCTGGGCTAGCAGCCATTGCCGTATCTACAGGAGATTGCCACCACCACCGCCGCCCCCCACCCCCCCCCCCCCCCCGGGCGCCCCCCTCCCCCTCAAACCCCCCAGCATCACATCCTTCCAGCTTTGCTGATCCTTAGATCCTGAAACTGGAAATTGTGGTCCTTCATCGCATCTAACACCACCTCCTGAACTTCAACAAACCTACGCCAGTTCTCCCCTTTCAAACCCATTGGTGAGAAGATAGAATACCTCTTGCAAATCGAATGCACTCCCAGCTCCAAGTACTTGCGTTTGTGGTTTGTTTTAATCACCACCCAATATTGAATCTGCCAAACATTTTGTATTGGTCGAATGTCTCCAGTCTCTAGAAGACTGAGGACAAATCACACACTCATCGTGTAGCCGATACAGTGATCCTATTCACCAACTCCTCTTTCAGGATCTCTTCTCAAATTGAACAAAAACACCCTTCCCCCAACCTTTTCCAAATGCAGATTATAACTCTTGCTTTTGATCTGCAAGGATTTGAGGAGATTCTTCTCCATACCTAACTCTGATGAAATCCGTGGAAAAGGGGGAAAAAAACAAATGAGAGCTGGGGCAAGAGAGACATACTGAAAGTGATCTTAAAGATCTGGTATCGTCTTGGATCCCATTTTGGATCTTTCTAAATATCCGAGACGAGAACTACCTGAGTAACAATCTCATGGATGGGCATGTGAGTCTGGCTTTGCAATTCCAGGGGCAAATACAGATTGGATTATAGGATTATGAAAAAGAGGAAAAAAACAAATGAGAGCTGGGGGCAAGAGAGAGTTACCGAAATAGATTTTAAAGATCTGGTACTGTCCGGATTTGGATCCCATTTCGGCTCTTTTTCAGTAGCAGAGATGAGAAATATCTGAAAAACTATTTCTTGGATAGGCACATGAGTCTGGCTTTGCAATTCCAGGGGCAAATACAGATTGGATTCTAGGATTTTGGATTTTTTTGAAGTTATTTTTAGCGATAAAGTTTATATAACAATCTTATAATTTGTTTCAATAAAATCCATATTATTTTTAGGATACAAGTAATGTTTTATATACTTCTATTTTTTACTTAAAACTTTTAAATAAAAAAAAAGATTCTCAAAAGGCTTATGCCTCAATGCCTTGAGGCTTACAACTTGTCTTACACCTTTACCTTCTAAAACACCTATCCTGTCATTTGAAACTTCAATATGAATACCTCTCCAAGGATGTTGCTTCAGATTCAAGCTGAGCGACTCTATCTTTTGCTTCATCTAAAGGCATTGAGAAGCCCAATTTGCGTTCACTATCCTTAAGCCGTTGCCTGAGTTCCGTGTCCTGCAACTCAATTTTGCGAGCATGCATTAGACAGTTGGTCTAAAATTCCAGCAATTCCCCCAGTTCAAAGCTAAAAAAGAAGCAAATAAATAATAATCTCACCCTTTTTTCTGCACACTCCCGATACAAAGCAATCTCATCTTGACAAAACGGTTCAACATTATGAACTTGCAAACCTGAAACATAATGCTAGAATTACTCCTCTCATGCCTTCACAAACTAGAGTTTTAAAATGGAAGATTTGGTCAAAGATCATGAAGAAAGCTAAGTGTTAGGGGATGACAATGTAAGGAGATAAGACGGGCAATACAATGACCCAATATATTAATCTCCAAGAATATGTGCCCCAATATCTTCCCTCCAGGAATTTCTATTGTAAAAATTACTGTAGCCTCGTTATCAAATAATATGAGTAGACATGCTGTAATGTTTATTTGCTACCAGTGCTACTGTGTGATGGATATCTACGTTGAATGTGACTTTTGCCCTCTTGTGTTGTGGAATAAATGTGACATTGTCCATTTACTAATATTGTGGCTATGATGACTTATGAGATGTTTGTGCTTGCAGAGTTGATCCAGGGAACGTTGGCTGACTTGGCTAGGGGAGAGCTCTAAAGCCACATGAACCTCTCAAGTAGGAGGAAATTGAGCAGATGTGACAATTGATATCAAAGCCACCTCGTGGGTACTATCATGTGGGACCCTGCACAAAGGCACTCTGACAAGGGTACCAAAGATTTGATAGGAGAGAAAGTGCAGCTTCACATCGGATGTCTACCAAGGAAATCTTGGGCTTATAAGGATGGGATTGCGCTCCAACTATCTGAGGCACCTTTTATAGGACAAAGCCGTGAAGCCAATGGACTAAAATGGACAATACCTCACCAGGGTTGAGCCCAAGACTGTGACACCAAGCACAAGACACATGGTCAACTAATAGGAGCCCTACTAATATATAAGCTATCCCAGTTGTAATGAGATTCCGAAGCAGTAATTTAGTACCATGCACTCTATAGTTTTTCAAAGTAGCATTCTATCACGTGTTGTCAATTCTTTATTTTTATATATTTTTTAACTAGAGTCTATGACATGACACATCAATTGCCAAGTAAGCGAGTCTGAGTTTGGAATGAGAACTTGTGAGTATGAATAGCAATTTCCTTTCCCATATAATCATATATAATCAAAGTAAATGTGCATTTCACATACAATAATAATGAGGGAAATCACAAGTTAGTCACTCTACTATTAAGTAAAACTTGTTTTAATCCCTATACTTATAATTAGAACAATTAAGGACCTACACTCACTAATTTCCATAATTACATTTGTCATCCAAATCAAGTTTAACAGGATTAACGAAACTGCCTGATGAGCTGTTACATTTTATACTATTAGTTGCCATGAGCCTAATATTAAAAAATAAAATATAAAATAAAATTAAATTAAAATTAAAAAAAAATCAAGAAATGAAAGAACAATAAGGGGTTCCAGTCATGAAGTTATAAGAGCTTGTTCTCATTTAACAGTATTAGTGCGTACAAGTGTCTCCAACTCACAGGTTAGTTTGTGTATGGAGATATTTTTAAGCGAATCATTTCAAAAATTATGTTAAGGCTTGATATACATTGTTGGCCCACAACCAACAACTTAAGCTTTTAGATAAGGTGGTAATCTAATATGGTATCAGACCACAGTTTCCAGGAGATCCTGGGTTACTGTAAGTCTGTTAAAAAAAAAATATCATATTCCTCAAATTAATTTTGTGGTCAGGAGGGGTTCTCAAGTTCATTTTTTGAAAAATCCATGGCTGGGAATAATGTCCAATGCGCATCTTTTCCTCTCATCTCTTTCGATTGAGCTCAGGGCAGGATAGTATGATCTCTTTCTTTGCGGTTGATTTGGTTAGCCCTCTGTTTGTTGGAACTTTTTTTTCAGATCTCTAAATGATACAGTTGATGGAACTTTCCTTCTTTTTATCGTTATCAAACAATTGTCATCTTTCTTCAGCTAGGGATACTTGGTCTTGTGCTTTGGATCATTCAGGGTTATAATCTTGATAATCTTTTTCTGAGTTTTTGACCCATTTCAACTCTTGTTTTTCTTTATTTTCATCTATTTGGAAGGCCAAAGCTACCCAAAGATTAAGGCTTTCGTTTGGCTGACTCTGCTTAACAGAATCAATACAAATAATCTGTTGCAAATCAGGAGACCTTTGAAGGCCTTATCTCCAGATGTCTGTGTACTTTGTTATATGAATTCTGACATGGCATCTCATTTGTTCTTACACTGTGATTTTCCTTGGAGCATCTAGAATAAATTATTTGGTGTGTTGAGAGAAACTTGGGTTCACCCAACATTGGTGGAAGGAATGTTGGCTATTTCTTTTAGGGTTTTGGAAGAAGGAAGGGCAGGGCTGCTCATTGGAAATGCGGTATATCTGCTCATTCTCCTCTTCGTAAATTCTTCCCTTACTGATGAAATCTCTTCTTTTTCTACCAAAAAAAAAACATCTCCACATGCAATCAGGCTACATGTGCCGGAGAGTGCTAAGGCTTGTTATACATTGTTGGCCCACGCCCTAACAGCTTAAGATTTGAAGTAAAGTGGTAATTTAACAATTATAAACGCCCCAGTAAATTCAAAAACGAAGTAACTTATTTTGGATGACAACTATAATTGCACAGAATTAGTAACTATACTAAATAAAAGTACAAGGACTAAAATGGGTTTCACTGAATAGTAGAGGGACTATTTTATGATTTCATTCTAATAATAATAAAGCTTTTATAAAGTATATACATTATTGTTGACCCAAAGATTGATTTTGATGATAAACTTAGACAATGAGAACTACTGCAAATATTAAGTGCCCACGCTTTTTTTTTTTCTTGATAGCAAAAGAAAATTCATTAATAGGAAAAGAACTAACAAGAGGGGGAATGAGACATCTCCCAAAAAAGATATGGAATAAACCAAAAAAAAAAAAGAACTAAGAATGACACAGAAAATATCAACAAGCCAGCTTGTTCCTCCAATCTCTTTGTAACTCCTGGAAACATCCCTTTCAAAAATCCAAAACCAAGGCACCACAGTGACGCCAAATACTGAATTTTATCCCAAACCAGCACCATATTTAATTTCTTCCAGGAGAATATCCATGTGTTATGCTCCAGCCATATCCACCATAACACTGCAAATATGCCACACTTCCATAAAGCTGCCCTATCGTTCCTTCTTCCAAAGCCTGCAAAAGAAATGGCTAACAAGTCTTCCGCAAAAGGGCATACACAGCTCTCTCCCATAATACTGAAAAGCTTATTCCAAATTCTCCAAGCGAATTCACAGTGCAAAAGAAGATGAGAAGCTGTCTCGAAGTTCTTGTAATAGAGCACACATACATCAGGAGAGATAGAAAAACCTTAAATTTTGGGAGAGCCTAGGCGTTTCAAATAATAGGATAAGGTGGAAATGAAGAATTAGAACAGGTCAAGAATTCAAAAAAATGAATCAAGTGTGCACACTTAAAAGTTATAAAAAAGGCGGGGGGGGGGGGGGGGGGAGGGGGAGCCCGGTGCACAAAGTTCCCGCATATGCGGGGTCCAGGGAAGGTGCAGACCACAATGGGTCTATTACACTTAAAAGTTTAAGTTGCTTAAAATTTACAGAAAATGTATTAACCTTATATGTTGGATGATTCATCTCACTTCTTTCACAAGGCATCTCATTTGATTCCATTGAGGTTAAAATGGATGTTTTGAAACAGTTATAGGTGCCCAAATAACTCAGCACAATCTGCTGTGGGCCATCCTATTTGATGTGGAAACTTGAATATCAAACATAAATGACTTTGTGATTCAAATTTAGATTTAATATCTTGCTTGTGGGTAATTTATTTTGCAGGAAATCTGAACTTCATGAATTAACTGGGTATCTCTTCAGATCAAGCTTTCCATATCCAATCTACTCCTGCTTCCATGGAAGATTGGTTACACTATTTTGCAATTCAAAAATTTACAAAGATTCCATCCAGTTGATTTTGGATTATAATTTGAATTCAAATATCATGGAGATAATCTGACATGGCTGGATTTAACTATTTCATGTGCGTACTGTGTGAATAATTTAAAAACACAAGATGGACCTGAAGATAAGTTGGATTCAAAATTTCCAAAACAAGTAGATTTATGAGTTGGAAGAATATCTTCTACAAAGCTGGACTTTATACCAAGTAGAATCTTGCCATATTTCAAATTTGCATCAGTTTTTCAATGTAAACTTCAAAAATTTGATAAGTATTTTTTTCTGAAACTACTTTGGCGAGCTTTCAAAGAAGAAATGATAATATGAGGATTTTCTATGGTTAAAGGCCTAACAAAAAGAAATAAATGCAGCTGGACCGAAGTTTGATTTGGAATGAAGCTAAATTGGAGTGAAATGACTACATCAAAGCTACGAGATTTGCATCGGCCACTCAAAGTCACAAAATGGCTATTTTTCAAATGCATGCAAATGGCTAGTGACACTTGAAGACAGCACTTTAAATACAAGTCCATGAAGCACAAGAGTAACCAAGAAAAAAAGCTTCAAGGACATAATTTGGATAATCTCATTTGATAGCTGCACATTACATCAGGTCATTTCACCATTTGAAGCTAAACTTGCACTCATAGAGTGAGGTTTTTTTAAATGTAAACAACTTGAGTTCATGAGATAGGGTGCATTCCTTCTTGTTTGTAAGACGAGCAGTCCTAGAGAGGTTGAGGAGCCCGAGTGCAACAGTGGTGTATTTTGAGTAATTGCTTCTGCATTACAAAGTGAGTTGAATTTGAAAAATGCAAACCCCTCCTCCCCCCAAAGGGGAAAAAAGATTGAGCAGGCTCATAATTATGAATTTATACTATTTTGTTCTTATATAATGTCCCAAAACCACTGGAAGTACTTCCAAAAGAAACAAGAAGACAAATATAATCAAGGTAAAGCTAGACCTAGAAAAAATGGGAAGAGTTAAATAAAAATAGCTAGCTCATAATTACGAATTGATAATATTTTGTTGTTACATCCCAAAACCACTGAAAGTACTTCCACGAAAAAAAAGAGAGACAAAAATAATCGAAGCAAATCTAGACCCAGGGAAAAAAAATGGAAAGACTTACACAAAAATAGATTCCTCAATATCCCATCACACAACTCAACACCTTCAAGAACATGAGATGCAATTTCTGGTGGGATGAGAGGTGATGGTGGCCCCATCATTAGATCATCACCAACCAAAATAGTTTCTTCAAATGTTGTCTGTGAATCAACTGAAATCACAAAAAACGTAATCATAATTTTATGAGTATGAGTTCTCATTACCATAAAGGAACTCTTTTAGACTTGAATAACCTAAGACATTTTCTGAAGCAATCTGATTGCAAAAGCAGCATAGATATCCAAATTTTAAAGAGTGAAACATAGACATCAAGGCATGAAGTTAAGCTGCATTCTCAACGAGCAAATATAACAAATGGTTGCCCACCCCCCTCCCCCTTAAAACAAAACATTATATGCTAATATAACCAATGTGTACAAATACTATGCAAATAATTTTAATAAAGGGCATAACATGTTTTTTTAGCTTTTTAATATGCTTATATAATCAATATCTAGTGCATTGCTAGATCTTCCTAGTCATAAACTTAAAAGGGGTAGTATCAATTAACTCACCGTCAACATTCTCCACAATGTCCATATCATCAACTAAGGGTGTGCATTCACCATTCAGTTAATTTAGCCAAAATTTTGTATTAAACAAATTAATGAAATTTTCAAGAAAATTAACAAAATGAATCAAAAGATAAATAAAACTGAATGAACCAAAATTGGAATGTGTATATTCAGTTCTGCCTATTAGAACAATTAGCAAAATTTTGTTGCATCTAGATATTAGTTAAGCTTATTTTTTAACTTAAAAATATCAATTTATACTTAATTTGATATAAATATTCTCCTTAAAGAATTATAGTATATGATATATCACCCAAAAAAAAAAAAAATGAAAAAAGTATAGTTTGGTTAATTTGAAGATTTTTCACAACTGAACCAAATCAATTCAAAATCCCTATTATCAATAAAAAATAATAATATTTTAGTTTTTTGGCCAAAAAAAAAGATACATTGGGGGGTGGAATTACAACCTAGAAAGGATATGAAATCCTCAAAGAAAATAAAATAAAAATAAAATGGAAATTAAAAGGTAATTATTAACCAAGAAACCCCCTTTTTAAACCCTTCTCACTGTAATTCACTTAACACTTCTTTTGATAATTCCCTCATACCCTTCTTTGCCTTGGTTCTATCACCATCTAACCCAATTTTGTTTCCTCCACAATCAAACAAACCATAACCCAAATTATCCATCAAATGTTGAGCTTGAACATCCTTCACATAAATCTACTCAGTGGAGGTGGGCAAAATTCCATCCTTACCCATTGTTTTGTATCCATACCATCATTTTCTCAAAAGCTAATCTCCTCCAATTGGATTGGGGGTGACGGCACATACCTTAAATCCCCAAGCATATCAAATGAGAAGCATAGCCTTCCCGAATCTTGTCCCAATGATCTACTCTCCACATCCTCCTCTTGCCGCTTAGGGGTTGCTGGTGACGGTGCCGTCCTCTAAATCCTTCCCATTCGGCTTCTGGCTTCAGCCTCAGATTTGTGCTGCCTTACAGCCTTCGCCTACTTGCGTAAACCTTTTTGACTCCTAAACTTATCAGAATGTGCTTCCTCACCAGTCACCATTAGATTTTACTCCCAAAACAGCATTATTCCCCTTAATCTTGTCCTCACAAGAATTTTCTTTCTTTACAAGACCCCCCCTTCATCCACCATAAAAGGCCTTGTAAAGGTCCTCATTGCAGGAATTTCCTCTCCCACTAAAAGAACAGAATCATCAACCAAACTTCTGCGATTATTTGAGATGAACCTTTCCTTTGTCGCCTCTCTCCCTCTAATCCTTGCAATACTGTCACTTCTTTTTAGAGATGAGGGAATAGTGGAATACCCTCTTAGCAATCATGAGTATGCTTTGAAGATGAGTGTTGCAGTGTCGGGTTCGCGTCTAGGTTCAACTTCAAAGACAACAAATACAGCACCTCTTTAACTTCCCGAGACAGACTAATTTGGTCTAGATGGGGTAAATGAGCCTGAAATCCCTCCTCTGTACAACCGTCTCGGATTTTATCATTAGGAATTTAGGGCCTCCCATGGAATGACCCCGCTAACACCTTTAAATGCCTATGCATCAAAGTTGATGCATTTCTTGTGCGGTTTGGCCCAGCATGGAACATTCTATGTTCCTTGCATAGCTTGAGTGCTTGACTAATTCCTGCTTAATCGTTCATACTAATAGACTCAATCACTCACAAGGTCACTGCTTGCATTTCTATTTGCTTAATTTCTTTTGAGTTATTCACCATTCCATGGAATAACAGCAGTACTACTTTTCTGGATAAAAGAAGAAATTTCATTAAGGGAGAGAAGAGATGGAAAGTGGAGGACAAGATAATCTCCTAAAATAAATAAAAGAAAACAATACAAAAGAGAAAAGGAGAAGGTGTAACACCCAGTGCACAAGGCTCTTACGCCATTTGGGCCTGGGAAAGGCAAGATGCATAGTGTTACCTCCATACTTGGAGAGATTGTTTCCGTGACTAGAACATATGATCGTCATATTTGGATGCAACACCCTGTTGATGGAGTGTGTGTGGAGGAAATAGACCGCAGAATATGTCAGATTTCTAATCTGAAAAATTGGGCTAATTTCAGGGAGTGGCAAGGCCTATGGAAGGAGCAACTGGTGTATCATCCAACCCAAATGAAAATCCTGAGCAGAAAAGAATAGTTAGGCAACAAGGAAAGGAAAAATTCTGGGTTGGACTTCATTATCTGACCTAATACAAGTACAAGTACATTACACCTTTGGGCAGTAAATGTTCCTAGGATAACGACTATTGCTGATCACGGCTGGACTGACTTCTCTAGACCCAAAAGACCTCATAAATAACTTTGAAACTAGATTCATACTTCATAAGGAATAAACGTGAATGACTGGACCATAATAATGACACCTAATAAGAGTCATAAATATGATAACTACTGTATTTCTATGCTTTAGATGGTGCAGCAGTATTGCATCATTCCCCCATGTGAGAAGAAACTCAATGCAGCATGAGTGGCCTAGTTTTGCACTTGCACACTTTCCAGCATCTATTTTCTTACATTCTTCCTCGTTTATCCATTAAATTTTGTATCTGGTTTCCCTTCCCACTTGACAAGAAAGAAGTAATAGTTCTTTCTTCAGGTCTTGACATGCCTAAATCTTGGATATCACTATGGTATGGTAAGTGTAAATGACAGAAACATTAAGGATTGGAGAAATTTCAAGCCCATTAGGAAGCTTCACCTAATAAACATTTGCCCCAAATTTGCATAAAACCAATCTTCTTAGCCTTTAGCTTATGAAAGGAACCAGTAGGAAATTTTTCTCTTCTAAGGACCACCATCACCAACTCTCCCTCTTGTCCAATCTTCATAGCCTTTAGCTTATGATAGGAACCAGTAGGAAATCTCTATCTTCTGAGGAACATCATCACCAACTCTCCCTCTTGATCCTCTGTGTGAGGTGGCTTCTATATGATGTTGGCTCATCTCTTTCAGCATTCAAAGAACCTCTTCCCAACTTTAAATTTTCAGTCTAGGCAATAGCATCATCACTCACATAGGAATGATTGGTAACGCCCACCAAGTCCACAACCTGATTTGGGCTCCAAACATATACTATTTGGAAAGGACTTACCCTAATGATCTGTCAGTGTCGTAAACAAATTCAGCCTGTGGTAGGGTTAAATACCACCGCCCAAAGTTGTTTTGTGCAAAAAATCTAAACAAATTGTTCAAATTTTGACTCGAAACTTCTGTCTGTCCATTAGTTTGGGGATGGCAGGCACTGCCGTGCTGCAGCTTATTTGCCAGCAATCTCCAAAGAGTTCTCCGAAAGCGGTTGAGGAACTTTGAATCTCTATTGGATGTTATTGTCTTGGGCAAGCATGTAACCTCACAGTCTCTTTGGAAAACAAATGTACTATATGAGTAGAATTAGATGTCTTGTGGCATGCTATCAAGTGGGACATTTTTGAGAAACAGTTAACCATGACAAATAGAGAATGAATACCTCGCTATTTTTTGGAATTCTGCTACAAATTCCATACTTATGACAACTAACGGAACAGTAAGCTCTGGAAAACGTGTGTAGAACCAAAATTTTGCTGCTGGCCCTTGGCAATTTGACATGTTTAGCATCTTTCCACAAACTTGTAAACATCTCAACATAAAGAAAACCAAAAATACCTTTCAAAAACCAAATTCAACATTTTATCCTGACCAGTGTGCCGAAAATCATACAATTTCAGCAGTTAGAAACTCTAAAAGAATCATCTGGAACACACAACTTGTTCCCGTTGAATAAGTATCCATCTTGTAGGACAAAATCAACAAGCACCGCATTGTCCCTAGCTTCATGTCTTTCTAAGATACCTTTGAAAAAGAGGCCTTCCATGTATTCGCTCCTCGATAGCTTCCATTCCAACAACACTGTTAGACATGGTTACCAGCAAACATAGTCTCCTACTTAGTGCATCTGCCACCTTGCTCTGTGAACCAGCCTTATAGTGCAATATGATAATATATTCTTCCAAGAAGGCCACCCACTTTGCAAGTCAATGATTCAGTTTCTCTTGAGAGTTTAAATGATCTGAATGCAAAATAAACTCTGAATCAAGAAAAGGAGCCAAAAGTTTAGGACTTGGACAATAGCACGGAATTCAATATCATAGGTGCAGTAATTCTAGTGTGCCCCATTAAGTTTCTTGTCTAAATAACAAATTAGATGCCATTCTTGACTCAGAACAGCTCCAATCCCTGCTTTAAATGCATCACAACCACTTCAAAAACCTTTTAGGAGTCTGGTGAAACTTAGACAGGAGCTCGTGTAATTAATTACTTAACCTGAAAGCACTTTTCTGCCATAGGAATACAGCAATAGGTCTTGCTTTTAAGACACGCCTTAATTGACGCAATGATGGCACTGAAATTGTTGATGATCTTCTGTAAAAAGTGGCTAACCCATTGAAACTTCTACTTTCAGTCAATGTCTTTGGATTAGGCTAGTCCATAATTTGTTGGACTTTAGTTAGATCCACTTCTATACCGTGAGTAGACCACAAATCCAAGAAATTCCAATCTGTCAACCATGACCATGCACTTTTTAATATTTGCAAATAGCTGATTTTTCTTCAACACTTGCAAAACAGCCATCAAGTGTTCAATATGAGCCTCAGGATCCTCAATGTAATTTAGAATATCATCAAAGTAGACAGCCACAAACTTTCCAATAAAAGATCTAAGCATCTAATTCATAGAACTAATGAAAGTGCTAGGTGCATTGGAATTCATTACTAGCCATCCATGAGAATCCATCCCTTATTTTCAATGCTGTCTTCCATTCAGCAACGTCACGAATCCGAATTTGGTGGTAGCCACTCTTCAAATCCAATTTAGAAAACACTTTTGTGCCACATAACATATCCATCATATCATCAAGTCTAGCCATAGAGAACCTGTACTTGTTTGTTATTTTGTTGATTGCTCTGCTGTCCACACACATTTGCCATATCCCATCCTTCTTTGGTTTAAGTAAAGCAGGCACTGAGCACGGACTTAAACTTTCAGGAATGAAGCCCTTTCTCAACAGTTTTTATAGCTCTGAGATTAGTTTGTGCAACTCTTCATTTTCTTTTGGACTCATTTGATAATGTAGCAACTTCAGAAAAATTGCTCCTAGCACCAAGTCATTGTGGTGCTGTATTCTCTCAATGGTGGTACTCCATTGGGCGACTCAACTGGCATGACTTCCTCGATTTTGTTCATACATTCTGGAATTAAATGAGAATGGATTTTTGGCCTCCTAAAAGCATAAAAAAACTACACAATCCTTGCTTTCTTCAATAAAATCCTTCATCCCCAAAAGTAAACAAGAACATCCAGCCTCTCGTTTGATTACAGTGTCTTCTTTCATTGGTCTTAGCACCATCTTTTTACCATTAAAACAGAAAGAATAGGTACTCATATCACCATGATGAACAGTATTTTCATCATATTGCCATGGCCGATCAACTAAGATGTGGCAAGCAACCATTGGCCCCACACTGCACCAATCTGAATCTCTAAACAAATTACCAATTGAAAAACTTACTAAACACCATTAAGACACAAGCAACTACTTTCCTTGGTGAACCAAAGGATGTGATAAGGTTGGGTCTGTTTCTCAGTTCTGAGTTTCAACTTGTCCACCATTTTTTGCACTACTAGATTCTCACTGCTGCACCTATCAAACATTAAGTTGAAAAGTTTCCCCCAGATGTGCAGCATGTGCAAAAAATAAAATTATTGATGTATGATTTGGGAAGGATTGTCTTTCTTTGAAATGATGACTGGACAAAACAACTTCTATTTTAGCACTACTAACTTTGGACGAACTGCCTTCCTTGTTCTATTTTAGTGCTCAAAACACTAACCAAGGAAAAACCATCAAGAGAGTAAAATGCATGTCCCATATACTTTACAAAAGGAATACTAAAACAAAGATGCAGAACTGAAAGCTGTAACACCAAATCAGTGACCAGAATGGGAAATATAACATAGTAAAGCTGTAAAAGAATAAGACGTGACAGTGATACAGAAATGTATGAGCTCCACATACCATCCATGACTGCTTCTTTCTATTCCTCTGACTGTTCACAATCCAATCCGTGGTTCAATTAGGTACTAGTGGTACACGAGTGAAACCTGAAAATCAATGGAGAGAGAGGGAGCAATGCCAAGAAGAAGAAGAATAGTGCCCATTAATACATAATAAATAAAAAACATGCACAAGCAACTGCTATAAAATGTTCATATGCTATAGGTGTGCCCGTATATTGTATGGTAATGCGTCCAAAGCGTTTCAGCACCCAGACAGCCAGAATCAAGACTATCGTTTTAGGTTAGAGTAGTGCTCGCATGAAGGCTTTTCTATCCAGCATTTCAGATAGCAGCCCTCATGAAGCATGGCATGTAACAGCAGCGGTGACTTCCAACACAACATCAGATCGCTATAGTCGCGTGGATACAATTCTAAGCTGTTGCTGTAGCAGGCCCTAGTGGCTATTTACTCCTTTCTTCTGCCATTTCCACAAGACATGATGGGACGACTAGCCGATCAGGGCTCTACGTGAAGGACCAGGTGTGCTCTTTCTCCCGAGTCTGCAGATGGCAATGGAAGACGAAGAGCACAGGAGCAGGAAGAACTGCAAGGGGGAGGCTGGTGCTTGGGCTGAATGCTGAAGAGCCGCTAGGAAGCTGGGCTCAGTACGGGCTCATTTAAGCTCGTTTATTATATTAACGAGCAATTCTCAAGCTTTATTTTGCAACTTATCTGATAAACAATTGGAGTTTAAGCATAAGTCGGTTCAACTCGTTCCAACTCGTGAACTTATAATTTCAGTTTGAACTTGTTTAATAAATTTATTTTATAATTATTTACAAACTAATTTAATAAAGTCAAATTAGACTTGATAAATTATAGTAGCCTTAAAAGTATAGACTATTTGCGTGTACAATTATTTAGTTTAAATTTCGTAACTTGAATTTAGTAATAAGTCTAATGCTAAAGATCAATAAATTAGCTTGGTGAGCTTAAACATCTCATCTCTCAAAATGAGAGATTCCAAAAGAATCAAATCTTTTGTGAGCATTTTAGTAGAGCTTAGTTAGATAAGTGCTTATGAGTTTATTCATTTATATCATAAACAAGTTTGAGCAAGCATAATAAAGCTTAGTCGAAGGTCAATTCAAGTTCGAGCATAGATAAAAATTTAATGAACAAGTTTGAGCATAACAAAACTTGGTTCGACTCAGCTCGACTCATTTGTAGCCTTATTTGATGTTGATCTTTGACTCGTCCATCATTTTATCAAACTCTTCCCTTTAATTTTGACTAAAAATCGATAATTGAGTTTGTCACAAACTTCAATTTATGTAACATTTTGATTTATAGTTGGAATCGGAATTGAAATCGAAATTGAAATGTATTCGAATTAGAAATGAAATGTTAGATTCCTCTCTAATGCAACCTCGGTTTCGCACAAAATTGAAATCAAAATTGTATTATTGTATTTGGAATATATGGACAAAGGAATTAGAAATAAGTTCAATTATCATTTAAGACATTATATAGTATAAAAAAAATAATGCAATTAATTTAATATTAATAATATTATTATAAATATATAATAATTACAATATCATTATTGAATTATATAATAATTAATTCTAAGAAAAAGTACTGCAAGTGGCACAATTCTTGGAACCACATGATCGCCAATTGTGTGCCATTTAGGAACTATAATTCAAAATGTCCCAAACAAGGGTAACAAAAAATTCCCCAAGAAAAACAAGGGAGGCATAGAAGGAGAAGAGGATAGGGGTGTGCAATCGGTCGGTTCGGCCAATTCAATTAATCGAATTAACCGAATTATTTCGATTAACTCCACCCCATAACCGAACTGACCGAATTGGTCTATTTAACCGAACCATACCCGACCGAACTAAATTGTTAGGTAATTCGGTTAACCGAATTTAACCGAATAAAAATAAAATTAATTATGAGTAATTCTCCCTTAAAACAACTAATTAATTCTCAAAATAATTTCATCCTCCATCCTTTTATCTTCTTTCTGTCCTTTATTTTATGCTTTTGTACTCAACAGAGAATTTTGCATCCACTAATGAAGACAACTCATCAGAAAAACTCTCAACACCAAAAATCTTCTCCATGATACGCAAACAAGGGTTATTGGTAAGAGCGGGGAAGAACCGAAGAAGAAGAAGAGAACAGGGCACTGGACTTTGGGTACAACAAAAGTAAGAAAACACAAATATACAAAAATTAAAAAAGGAACAAAACTCAAATTCGATGAACATTCAAAAAAATGTAAACAAATAACATAAAAGAAACCCATTTTAAATAGGGAGACTGATCAACATGAATATAATAATTTCGAGGAAATATTCTCTCATACATTTAATCAAACACATTGTGCTCATCTTAGGGTATTGTAAAATTTCAATAAACATCAAACTGCAAAGACTTTTGAGTTTTGAACACAACGGAAAGATGAAAAACCTGAAGGACGGAAGCTCCGAAGGAGTACTGCGAGTCTGCGAGAGTGCGAGCTGCGAAGTTGGGAAGGTGGAAGCCGAAGTCCGAAGGGGAAGAATGGCTCTGCCGATCTGGAACAGGAGATTCGAACTCGCCGTCGCCGACTGTGTGCGAACTGCGAAGTGGGAAGGGAACTGAGAATGGAAGGTGAAGCTGAAGGGAACTGGGACCGGAAGTCAGGGAGTGCCGGCTGCCGGAGAAGTTGCGACTTGCGAACTGCGAACTTGGGAAGGGAAGAGCCGAAGAGGGAAGAGGGTAGCGAAGAGGGAAGACAGGAAGAGGCAAATGGGAAATTGGATTTCAGGAATGGCTGAATCCCGAATGGAACCTAGCGGCCAACCTAGCCTAAAAATTAAAATAATAAATAATATAATTTAATAATTTATATTTAATTATTAATTAATTAATTAAAAATTCGGATAATTCGATCAACCGAAATACAAATTACCCATAATCGAACCGAAAACCAAATACCCAAAATTACCTTATTCTAAAACTGAATCAAACTGAATCGAACTATAAATTACTCGAACCAAGCCGACTGAATTTGGTCAATTAATTCAGTTAAAATCGAATTATGCTCACCCCTGTAAAAGGATCCATTTTCCAAAGAGAATGATGACTACCAAACAAAGGTTCACAAAGAACGGGTACCCAAGGCACCTTGAATCAAATAGGCTTTTAAAAAAAGGGAATTCAATGATGTAACTAGATTGAGCTAGCCTCAACTTAAGAGAGAACTAGCTAGGAGAGGCCAAAGGGGAATTTCTTAGTCCCCAAATAACATAGGCAAAAGATTACCCAACAAATAGCTGATAAAGGAAAACTTATTATGGAAATAGAAGCCCAACCGAGGGCTCCCTAGACCTTTCACCCACCAACAAGGGACTTAGAATGACATCATCACTAATTGAGATGTCACTCGATAATGGTGTTCAAAAGCTTAGGCCTAACTTAACTAAAAAGAAAGGAAGATAACCAAACCACAATTTACTAAAACTTGGTTGCAAAGACTCTAAAGAAGGTGGGCTGGGAGGATGGCACGAAGCAACAATGAGCATATGCTACCTAGAGGACACCACCATCAAGGCAAGACTATCTCAAGGGTAAGGAGGTCAACCCACAGTTGCAAATAGTAGCGACCAAGACTGATAAACCTAGATTTTGGGACAATATAAGCTAGTAGGATCAAACAAAGAAGGTCGAGGACGATTTGTTCAAAGGCTAATCAACTCAGGTATGCTTTACAGCTAACTCTCATGAGCATGAACATGGTGTTCACTCTTCTAGCCACTTTTGAGATGCCTTTAGATAGAAGCCATTCTTGGATGGCAATGTGGTGGAGGTAGAGAGATATACCCATAGCATGGAGGGATTAGAGGAAAAACATAAGTAGTTTTGTGAGACTAATTCGACTATTGTTACCCTTGACAAGCCAATTGAAGATATGGCTATACATCTCAAGCTATTAAAGATCATTAACCACTTTAAGGTGTTGGGCTTTTGTTAAGCCTAGTTGCATTCGATCTGGATGATGATGCAACTTTTCTTTAATGAGAGATATTTATCATAAGGCTTAGTCCATGGAGCGAAGGATTGGGTCGTAACCCCTAGGAAAATTTTTTAGGCCCATTTTGTAACCCATTCGGAACCCTGCGCACAACATATAAAATGATTATTTTTGAGTGATTAGGTCAAGCGGTCACACTTCGCGAGAGAGAGAGTATTGTACCTATTAACTTTTTGGTCAGATCCCTATTTTGATTATGACAAATCACGGTATCTCATCTATGTGCTTTGAGTATTTGAGCAGGTTATGCTTTAGTTAGCACAAATGATGATGCAATTTGGAAGCCGAGAAGCACTTACATAAGCACATCATTCGGCGCATTCCATAGTTGTCGAGGAGTTGATCATGAAGCCTTTATTAGTTTTAAGTTGTAATTTTATATATTTTAATTCGGGTCTTTAATAATTTATGGTCTATAGTTAGTGCATATCATGCATGGTAGGAATATAAGCTCAACAGCTCAGAAATATCGTAGATTGACCATAGGGACTGAATGACCATTGGTCGACCGACGCCAAGTTTTTGGGCATACTTGAAAAAGACCCTAGGTTCCTACACATTATGCACAAATAGTCCCCATTATCATTCACACTATCAAGGGATTAAATTGAAATAAATTAGACAAAAAATAGGCAAAAATGAGAGAGGTCGAGCAACCAAACCCTTTGTGTTCAAAACACATTGGACGGCCGAACCGTGGACAAGTCAACATGTTGACTTGAATTTGGGCGGTCGAACATATTTTATCACACCGTCCATGGGCGACCAAATCCCTAACCTGACATCTTTTCACCAACCCAGGCGCCCGAACTTAATGTTCAAAATGGCCTCGGGCGACCGAACACATGAGTTTGGTTAACCAAATCATAGACCGGGCGACCAAAACGCACACAGAATGATTTTCACCTTGGTTCAGCCAACCGAACATACACTCAGCCACTCAAACCTTCAAAAGTGGCTTTCTGAACTGAGTCTATTCAGGTGACCGAACTAAAGGTCAACCACTCAAATCCTCTCAGGTTACCTAATTTTTACCAAGGTAAATTGAGGTTAAAACCGGCTTAATTTCCTAAACTTGTTAAACATTTTTAATAATTCCCATTAAGTCTCCAATGGTCATAATTTTGCCTATGCCTATAAATACAACTTCATTTGCAAAATTAAGAGAAGATTAGGGTTTTAGATTAGCCAAAATTCTCTGAAAATTTTATTGGCGAAAAATCATTTATACTCCCATATCTCTTCAAATCCATTGCCAAAATCCACTCCTTATATTCATTAGCTATTTATTTTGAGTGATATTGTTTTTACATACTTATTATACAAGCTCACACTCTCCCTTATTCATATTTGATTGTGGATTGATTTTTGGAGAGTTGCTTAAGGTTCTTCCCATAATATTTCATTCATAAATATTTGATTGGGAAAACCTATTACTTGGCTTTAGATCTTCCATCCTCATTACAAGATTCATAAGCTTGATTTGTGCTTTCACGAAAATACCTTTTGCAAGCTTAAAACCCTATTATCTATTATGCTTTACATTTGAGAAATATTTTGTGATATTTGCTTAAGGGTTGTAGAGACTATTTGACTGTGCATACAAGAAGCATATTAGTTTGAGATCAAAAGTCTCACTCTCACATACACACATTGATATACATCCTGTTGAGAGTTAACGCATTAGTTAACAAAATCTCACTTGAGCTTAATATCCTATCATATGTGAGTGCATTATTTGATTGATTACATTGGTACATAATCTGCTTAGTTAAGAAGCATATTTTTTGTACGCAAATTTGATTGAGAAATCTGTTGTATTCTAGGCGTGGCCTGAGGGGGCGGTAATCCATCCTAGTAAGGATTATATGTAAAGGTTGAGGTCAGCCCTGTGTTAATTGACCTGATTGTAAAGGTTGAGGTCAGCCCTTTACTAATTGACCTAGTTGTTTAGGTGTCGCTCCACCCGTTAAGTGAGCATTAGTGGAATCTTCGGGTTTGCGAGTTAGAGGCAGGGACGTAGACACAGTTGGTCAAACCCCGATAACATATCTGGTGTTGATTTTATTTCCCGCAACTTACTTTCTGCACCTATATGTTTATGTTTATCATTTAAATATTTGATTGAGATTGTGAATACATAGAAAGACCTTAGGTTTGTGAAATACTGATTGCTAGATTAGTTGAACCTAGGGGATTAATTTTTAAATACCCAATTCACCTCCCCTCTTGGGAATACACTGAGACTAACAGTACTGCGACACTCTCTCTATTTTTCTTCCTGATAATAGTGAAATCCCTTCAACTCCATGGACATAGGCAAAATTGTCGAACCACGTAAATACTATCTTGTGCATGTGATTGATTTTTCTTTGGCATGTATTCTTTCTCTATTTTGTTTCTCACAGGTTTCGGGAATTTGTTGTTAATTCCCAACAACTGGTATCAGAGCCTAGGGTTAAGTTCGAGTGGGAGCAATGGCAGAGGAAGCAGGAAAGACGTTTGGAATAGAAAAGTTTGATGGCACAAACTTTGGATTCTGGATGATGCAGATCAAGGATTATCTTTATGGGAAGAAGTTACATCTGCCGCTTTTAAGAGAAAAACCTTCTACTATGAAGGACGAGGAATGGACTTTACTTGACAAACAGGTACTAGGAGTTATAAGATTAACTCTGTCTAGGTCTATTGCACACAACGTTGTGAAGGAAAAGACTACAACAGATCTGATGAAGAATTTGTCTGGTATGTATGAAAAATCGTCAGCAAATAACAAGGTACATCTGATGAAAAAATTTTGTTGACTTTGGTGCAATCCCAAGAGGGAGGTGAATTGGACATTTAAAACTTTTTGGCTAATTTAAAACATTTCGCTGATTCACCACAATTCATATCCCATTCAACAATGAAAGCGTGTATGTAAAACAATTAAGTTATTAGTGTAGACATACACGTGTATCTTCTTTAAAATAAATGTGCATGCAAATGATTATAACAGTAAATGAACAGATATACACATACAGAAATTACAGTGCGAAAAGTAAATGAGATAGGGAGAGAGGAACACACGATATTTGTTATCGAGGTTCAGCCAAACTAGCCTACGTCCCCGCCTTGGGCATACCCCCCAAGGTTCCACTATACCTGTTCACTTAAACGGGCAGAGCAGAAACCGTTACATCCTCTTCTTATGGGGCGAGGAAAACTCCGACTCAATTACAAGGCTGAGTCCAAGTTGTCTCACTTATGGGGTTAAGACTCCCCAATTCAATTTATGGGCTGAACCCAACCGGTCTCATTTACGAGGCTGAGACTCTCCAGTTCAATTTACGGGCTAAACTGAACCGGTACAATAAAAACTATTTTTGTACAAAGTAATGCTTCTAAAAATACAAGTTAAGATGTACACGTTTAAACTCAAATAAATGCACTCTCTAATGATATGAAATAATGCTCAGTAGAGTAAAGGGTACTTTTCTAAAAATGATTTTGCACAAAACAAAAATACAAACATTTGATATTCAATGTGCAAGTCAAAGCAAGAATGTATTTCTCCAATGACATATTTACCATGGAAATATGTGGAGAAATCTCAAAGCTTAACTCTCAAAAAGTTTTTCAAATATGCAAGTAAGAGAGAGTAAAACACTTGAAAATAAATGTCCAAATAAATGTTCTCTTCAAAAAGATTTTCAAAATAATTAATGGAAGAGACTAGAGAGTATAAAATAGAACCCCAAAGAGATTTTGCAATAAAAATATGTTTTGGGGGAACTTTGATTAGGATAAAATTAAGGAGAAAAGATTAGCTAATAAAGTTACTAATCTTGGCTTACGAAAAGGTATATAGAAAGTTTCTAAAAATTATGACCGTTGGGGACACACTAGGTATTTTCTAAATTATTTAATTAAAAGTTAATTACATTTAAGCCCTTAAAAATTCAAAATCCGAGAGGTTCGATTGACCACTTTTGCGGTTTGGTCGATCGTCGTGCCAAGTTCGGTTGACCATGCTGAATTTGAACTAAGTGTTTGGTCGACCATTTTTAAGGCGATTTCAGAACCTTCGTGGTTCGGTCAACCGTTTTGGGTTCGGTTGACCGAACTTGGGTGTTCGGTCGACTAAGTAAATTTTATACTAAAAGTTTGATTGACCAAGGCGTTGGGATCACCCCACATGTCAGTTCGGTCGACCAGGGCGTTGCAGTATATTTTGTGGTTGGTCAACCGAAGTGTCAAACTATTGACCTTGGGGAGGTTCGGTCGACCAAAGTGCTTAGAGTGTTGGGAGTTTGGTCGACCAAACATGCCAACATTTTGCTTTTTTCAGTCCTTTTCCTTTTATGAAATTGTTCCTAATCACATGATACTTAATTTTAGGATTGTGGGGGATTTTTTCATGCAATATAGTGTCTTATATCCAATCTAAGGTCTTTGAACATATACCCTAAAAATTCGGCGTCGGTCGATTGAAGGGCGCCCTACGGTCATTTGGTTCCCTATGATCAATCTACAGCCATCTGAGCATATAATCCATATCATGTAGATGCATGCATTATTACAGACTAGAGATATGAATATTAAATGCATTACAACTAAAAAATAAACGTCTTCTTCGTCTTTTTGCTCTTCTGACTTCATGGAATGCGCTTGATTGTATATGCTTTAAGTCCTGCAAACTTTCATCATTGTTTCCTTATATGTGTGATAAACTAATGAACTTGTTCATATGTTAAATACACGCATAAGAAATACGTGCTTTGTTAGCATCAAAACAGGGAACATATTCAAAAAGTTAACAATTCAAAATAGGGAACATATTCAAAAAGTTAACAATCTCCCCCTTTTTGATGATGACAAACGCACCAGAACAAAATGGGTACAGCCTGAAAAGGCTCTCCCTAATAATATGCATAATGTAAAAAAGACAATACAATTCAAACATATTCAATAAAGAAAACATTTCAATTTAATCATGCATTTAAATTTTTGCATTAAAGTACAAGTTCAGATATTTTACCCCTATATGTTTGCCCCCCAAAAAAACTCTCGTTTGGTTACAAACATTTTGCTCAAAAACATTATCCCCCTTTTGTCATCAGCAAAAGGATTAAGTTAAGTAGAAAAGATTTTGATCATTTAGAAACAGACTTAGCAAAGAGAACTTCCCTTTTTTTTTGAAAAAAAAAAAACTCTCGCTTTTTAGTATAGATTATGGCCATAAAAAAATTTATAACTGTTTGAAAGATATAGCAGTTAAGCACAGAAATACTGTAACTGGTTATTTAAGTTTAAAATGAAATAACAGACATGGTCAGATCATAATTATACACAAACCATTTCAATTTAATCACTATGTAAGTTCTCGCAAAGATTGGAATTTAAGAATATGCGACATAAAAAAATATGTTTGAGCATAAAAACTGTCTAACTATTTCACATTCATTTCAAATAAGATCAATGAACCAATTGAGCTACACCTTTTAAAAAAAAAAAAATTATAAATAATATAATTTGATGACATAACATTTTAAAACAATACAAGCACAGTCATGAAAACATTTAAGCACACAAGTGAGAAAACATGATGTGTATCTTTTAAAATCATTTCTTGCCATAAGAGTATAGATATATATAAATATATATAAGTAAATAAATATATATTTCCCTTATGATTATCAATAAATGTTGGGTGCAATACTTGCTGAAAAAGAAACTTTAACATGAAAGTTCAAGCAAGTAATATTTTTCTAGCATGACAAATAAGCACAAGGCATTTCAATAAATACTCAAAAAAACCAACCATATAGATCTTAAAAATATTAAAATAATTTTAAAACAAGGATCACATGGTAGAACAAAGAGCTATGGCTAAGTGGTATATTTCAAAAAATAGTTTCAATAAGAATATCACATTTAAGCGCAAGCCACAGAAGAATCAAGAACAAATCTAAGCCTAAAAATGTTGGTAAGCAACACAAGATAGGATTTTATGTTTTGATGTCTCCCCTATCAATTTGAATACATGCTTAGATACTATATGGATAATACATGCACCAAAAAATGCAAACATTAAATTATGTGTAGTGTTCATGTGTACTAGAAACAATCCATATCAAAGATGATTCAATAAAGACAGGATATGACGTTCAAGGTACTTAAAAAAAAATTAGGATTCAAAAAGTGGAAACAATAGAAATAATGATAATGTGAGTCCATGGATCAGGTACTATTAATCCTTTTTCAAGGATGGGGCTTAAACTCTCCGGTATAGTCTCAGGCATACATAAGTGCATTTATGCTTAAGGATGAATTTCATTTAAGCACGCTCCACATGTTCATTGTCATGCAAGAGATTATAGACGTTAAGCTCTTATTTTGGCTTAAACTCCCCCTGTATATTTGCGTGTACACATACTTATATTAAGTTCAAGAACAATAGCCATTCAAGAGCATTCAAAAAAATTCATCCTTTCAAAAGATTTTTAGCATGCAACAAATATAGGCATTTGACACATACAAGCATGACATATTGTATTTCGTTTTAATACACGATAGCCAATATAGGCTATGCTCAAAGGTAATGCAATAGGAGATTAAAAAGAATGACACAACTCAAAATGCCCAATGAGTGTGTGCAAAATGAATGCTCCCCCCCCCCCCCGAGTCATACGAAATTCCTGATCACATGGACTTGAATATTATAACATGATGATTGACCATTTGGGTCCTTCATGAAGTTCATATCCCAAGGTTAGGACCAAATGATGTCCATGAAATAAGTTTCTCCTAGGTCCATAAAATGTGTACATGTTTTCAGTTCCGCACAAAACAATAGGATTTAACATGTAATAATCTATTTAATTTTCTAACAACCTAGGAAATGACATGAAGATTGTGCATGTTTTTTTTTTCCTGTTAAGCACATACCATTTATAATTCAACGTGCACCAGCTAACTAATTAATTATTTTGCATGAATTATTTATTCTAGTACATGACTTCATTTTTTGGAAAAGTTCTATCGAAATTTCGGCAGCATGTCGTCTGTAAATTGAACATTTTCCCATTTTTTCATGTACCTAAAACTTGATAGATTCAAGCAATCAATTTATAATTTAACTCAAGCATGCAAGAACCTATATCCACTACCAACATGCAATTTACATCACTGCATCTGTCATACAGGAGGCATTCAAGATAAGCATGCATTTAGTAGTTCAAACAGCAGTTCATAAAAATAATCTATCCATTAAATAATATATTCACTTTTACAATCAACGGATAGTGGCATTCAATTCACAACAATTTTTTTTTAAAAAAATATCCATTCATCAGAGAATACAATCATTTAGCACAAATGAATATATGCGTTCAGCTCATACAAAGCATCTAATATGTATGAAATGATATGCACCATACAACAAAATGCATATTGGATGAATTTTCAAAATTACCGCCCCCCCCCCCCCCCCCTCAATTACACAGGAAGAGCATTAAATTCTTAACCAAAAGTATTTGATTTTCAATAGACGAACTTTGGCATTTTATTGCAAGGCTTAGGAAAATATGATATAGAATATAAGTTTTAATTTACAAAAGGCCAACACAATATGATGGACAAAGCGATATACTACATTTTAAAATATTTATACTAAAGCTTATATATAGCATCATTTTACAAATTAAACACCATTGTCCATTTGAAGGGAATTTATTTAAACATGCTTAAGAGATTTAATTTAAGAACTGATAATTTGATATAAGCATGGACTAGCCAATATTATCATATATTAACCAATCATAAATATATGTATATATTGAGCAAATAGATTGGATATAATCAATTTAGATTCTTATATTGGCTTGATTTTCTTAGGTTTCTCAGTATGACAATAGTGTATATTAAGGTTTAGAATTTTAAGCATTATATACTATTTAGGCATTTAAAGTATTCAAACCCTATGTACAACAATTTCTAAGATTTTATGAGTATATGAAATTTCCTTGAAGTATTTCTCACAAGATGACATGTTAGCATTATCCAATATATCATGATTCATAAAAATTTAACACAACACAAATCATACAAATCACGACATAGAATTTTCAGTAAAGTTGAAGGAGAAAGACATACCTTTACAATTTACTCCTCCATAATAATTATGCTCAGAGTGGTGTCTTTTTCTCTCTTAATTTTCCTGTACCACTTATTTTTCCCAAAATTTCCTTAGCACATAGAAAGATATAAACTTGCAAAAGCATTATTGACTAAGGCATAGTAAAAGTATGCATGACACTCAAATGATATACATTAAAACACATGTTATGCACATTCAATTCATATTCAGATTTGGGAAACTTTGTAATGAAAAAACATTTAGAATGGGATATGAAAAACTTTGATTAACTCTTTCCAAATCCTCCAATCATTTGATTTTACAAAAATCATTTTCAATAATCAAATAGTAAAATCTAGGCAATGAAAACAGTGGAGGATTTGCAAAAGGTTGATCCTCAAAACAGGGATACACCGAAGATGAGTCGTTGCAATCTTTATGCAAATGCGGTCAAGCTTAATGCAACCTGTCTCTGATACAAATTGTTGACTTTGGTGCAATACCAAGAGCGAGGGTGAATTGGACATTTAAAAATTTTCGGCTAATTTAAAATATTTTGTCGATTCACCACAATTCATATCCCATTCAACATTGATAGCATGTATGTAAAACAATTAAGTCATCAATGCAGACATACACGTGTATCTCATTTAAAATAAATGTGCATGCAAATGATTATAACTATAAAAGAGCAGACATACACACATGGAAATTACAGTTTGAAAATTAAATGAGATAAGAAGAAAGGAACACACGATATTTGTTATCGAGGTTCGGCCAAACTAGCCTAGGTCCCTGCCTTGGGCATACCCCCTAAGGAATCCATTACACTTGCTTACTTAAACGGACGGAGTAGAAGTCATTACATCCTCTCCTTATAGGGCAAGGAAAACCCCAACTCAATTACAAGGTTTGGCCCAATTTGTCTCACTTACGGGGCTGAGACTCCCCAGTTCAATTTCTGAGCTGAACCCAACCGGTCTCATTTACGGGGTTGAGACTCCCCAGTTCTATTTACGGGCTGAATCGAACTGGTAAAATAAAAACTATTTTTGTACAAAGTAATGCTTCTAAAAATACAAGCTAAAATGTACACGTTTAAGTTCAAATAAATGCACTCTATAACAATATGAAATAATGCTCAGTAGAGTAAAGAGTGTTTTTCTAAAAATGATTTTGTACAAAACAAAAATACAAACATTTGATATTCAATGTGCAATTCAAAACGAGAATGTATTTCTCCAACAACATATTTACCATGAAAATATATGGAGAAATCTCAAAGCTTAACTCTCAAAAAAATTTTCAAATATGCAAGCAAGAGAGAGTAAAACACTTGAAAATAAATGCCCAAATAAATGTTCTCTTCAAAGAGATTTTCAAAATAATTAATGGAAGATAATGGAGAGTATAAAATATAACCCCAAAGAGATTTTGGAATAAAAATATGTTTTGGAGGAACTTTGATTAGGATAAAATTAAAGAGAAAAGATTGGCTAATCAAAGTTACTAATCCTGACTTATGAAGGGGTATATATAAAGTTTCTGAAAATTATGACCGTTGGGGACACGTTGGGTATTTTCTAAATTATTTAATTAAAAGTTAATTATATTGAAGCCCTTAAAAAATTTGGAACCCGAGAGGTTCGGTCGACTATTCTTAAGGCGATTTCAGAACCTTTGCGGTTTGGTCAATCGTTTTAGGTTTGGTTGACCAAACTTGGGTGTTCAGTCAACCAGGCAAATTTTCTACTAAAAGTTTGGTCGGCTAAGGCGTTGGGATCACCCCACGTGTCAGTTCGGACAATCAGGGCATTGCAGTATATTTTGTGGTTAGTTGACCGAAGGGTCAAACTATTGACCCTAGGGAGGTTCGGTCGACTGAAGTGCTCAAAGTGTTAGGAGTTCGGTTGACCGAGCATGCCAACATTTTGCATTTTGGTCCTTTTCCTTTTATGAAATTGTCCCTAATCACATGATACTTAATTCTAGGATTGTAGGGACTTTTTCATGCAATATAATGTCTTGTGGCCAGTCTAAGGTCTTTGAGCATATACCCTAAAAATCCGGCCCTACGGTCATTTGGTTCCCTATGGTCAATCTATGGCCATCTGAGCATATAATCTATATCATGCAGATGCATGCATTATTATAGACCAGAGATATGAAAATTAAATGCATTACAACTAAAAAATAAACGTCTTCTCCATCTTTTTACTCTTCTGACTTCATGGAATGCACTTGATCATACAGGCTTTAAGTCTTGCAAGCTTCCATTGTCATTTCCTTATGTGTGTGATAAATTAATGGACTTGTTCACATGCTAAATACACACATAAGAAACATGTGTTTTATCAGTATCAAAACAGGGAATAGACTAAAAAAATCAACAAATTGTTTAATTTGAAGATGGCAGAGAATGCATCAATAGAACAACATCTGAATGAGTTTAATACTATCAAAAATCAATTATCGTCTGTAGAAATTGATTTTGATGATGAGATTCGTGCACTGATCATTTTGGCTTCATTGCCAAATAGTTGGGAGGCAATAAGGATGGCAGTAAGCAACTTTACTAGAAAAGAAAAACTGAAGTATAATGATATACGGGATTTAATTTTGGTTGAGGAGATTGGCAGAAGAGATGCGAGTGAAACCTCAGGATCTAGTTCTACCCTAAACCTTGAGACAAGAGGCAGAGGTAATGACCAAAATTTAGATGGGGGTAGATCAAAATCCATAAACTATAATTGAATCAGAAGTAAATCTAGATTTGGCCAAAAGGGACAATGTTAGAACTGTGGGAAAACGGGTCACTTTAGGAGACGATGCAAAAGTCTTAAGAAGAAGAATGAGGATGATTCTGCTAATGCTGTAACAGAAGAGGTACAAGATGCATTACTTCTTGCAGTAGATAGTCCACTTGATGATTGGGTTTTGGACTCAAGAGCTTTGTTTCATACCACTTCACACCATGAAATGATACAAAACTATGTAATAGGAGATTTTGGTATGGTGTATTTGGCTGATGGTATAACCTTGAATGTTATGGGTATAGGAAACATCCGGATGTCATTGCCCAATGGGTCAGTTTGGTTACTAGAGAAGGTACGACATATTCCTAACCTGAGAAGGAATCTAATTTCTATCGGACAGCTTGATGATGAAGGCATGCAATGTTGTTTGCTAGTGGCACTTGGAAGGTTACAAAGGGAGCCAGAGTATTCGCTCATGGAAAGAAATCTGGTACTCTATACATGACCTCAAGTTCAAGAGACACAATTGCAGTTGCTAAAGTAAGTACTGATACAAGCTTATGGCACCGCAAACTTGGTCACATGAGTGAGAAAGGGATGAAAATGCTGCTGTCAAAAGGGAACTACTAGAATTGAAGTCCGTTGATTTTGACTTGTGTGAAAGCTACATCTTAGGAAAGCAGAAAAGGGCAAGTTTCATGAAAAGTGGTAGGATACCAAAATTTGAAAAATTGGAGTTAGTGCACACAAATTTGTGGGGGCCTTCTCCCATTGCATCCCTTGGAGGTTCAAGGTACTACATTACTTTCATTGATGACTCAACCAAAAAGGTATGAGTTTATTTTCTAAAAAATAAATATGATGTATTTGAAAATTTTAAGAAGTGGAAGGCTATGGTTGAGACAGAGATAGGTTTGAAAGTAAAATGTTTGAGGTCGGACAATGGAGGAGAGTACATATGGAGGGTTCAGAGAGTATTGTGCTACAAATGGAATCAGAATGGAAAAGACCATTCCTAGGACACCACAGCAAAATGGTGTGGCTGAGCGCATGAAAAGAACTCTTAATGAGTGAGTTAGGAGTATGAGGTTGCATGCTGGTCTACCAAAAAATTTCTGGGCTGATGCTGTTAGTACTGCAGCTTACCTGATGAACTGAGGGCCTTCAATTCCCATGGAGTTCAGACTTCTTGAAGAGGTTTAGAGCTATAAAGAGGTGAAGTTTTCTTACTTAAAAGTTTTTGGTTGTATTTCTTATGTTCATATTGATTTTGATGCTCATAGTAAACTTGATGCAAAGTCTAAAATATGTTATTTCATTGGTTATGGTGATGAGAAATTTGGCTATCAGTTTTGGGATGAACAAAACAGGAAAATCATCAGAAGTAGAAATGTGATATTTAATGAACAGGTTATGTATAAAAATAGGTCAACTATAGTGTCAGATGTTATAGAAATAGATCAGAAGAAATATGAGTTTGTTAACTTAGATGAGTTGACTGAAAGTACTATCCAGGAAAGGGGTGAAGAGGATAAGGAGAATGTAGAATCACAGGTAAATTAGAGCACACATGTAGTGTGGTCTGTAGATCTTCTAGGACCATTAGACCTCCACAACATTATTCACCTGCACTAAATTATCTCTTGTTAACTGATGGTGGTAAGCTAGAGTGTTATAATGAACCCTTACAGGATGAAAGTTCAAGTAAGTGAGAGTTAGCCATGAAGGATGAGATGGATTCCTTATTGGGGAATTAGACATGGGAACTGACTGAATTGCCAGTAGGGAAGAAGTCTTTACACAACAAGTGGGTATATAGAATAAAGAATGAACATGATGGTAGCAAGCGCTACAAAGCCAGATTAGTTGTCAAAGGGTTCCAGCAGAAGGAAGACATTGACTTCACAGAAATATTTTCTCCAGTTATAAATATGTTGACAATTAGATTGGTACTGGGAATGGTGGTTGTGGAAAATCTACATCTTGAGCAGTTAGATGTGAAAATGGCATTCCTTCATGGTGACTTGGAGGAAGACATCTACATGATTCAATTAGAAGGGTTCATTGTCCAGGGACAAGAGAATTTAGTCTGCAAACTGCGAAAGAGCTTGTGTGGTCTAAAACAAGCTGCAAGACAGTGGTATAAGAAATTTGACAGTTTTATGCATAAAATTAGGTTCAAGAGATGTGAAGTTGATCACTGTTGTTATGTTAAGTTTTTTGACAATTCTTACATCATTTTACTGTTATATGCAGATGATATGCTCATTGTAGGGTCTAGCATTGAGGAGATTAATAATCCGAAGAAGCAATTGTCAAAATAGTTTACAATGAAGGATTTGGGAGCTACAAAGCAAATCCTTGGAGCTTTCATAGTCAAAGAGTGTGAAGAAAATTCTCAGCAGATTCAACATGAATGAAGTTAAACTAGTGAGCACATCCTTGGATAGTCATTTCAAACTAAGCAAGGAACAATCATCGAAGATAGAAGAAGAAAGGGACCATATGAGTAGGATGCCCTATGCCTCAGCTATTGGCAACTTGATGTATGCTATGGTGTGTACAAGGTCAGACATTGCACATGCAGTGGGAGTTGTGAGTAGATTCATGAGTAGGCCACGAAAGCAGCATTGGGAGGCACTCAAGTGGATTTTGAGATATCTGAGGGGTTCATCAGATACATGTATTTGCCTCACAGGTACAAGTTTGAAATTGCAGGGTTATGTAGACGTTGATTTTGCTAGTGATAATGATAGTAGAAAGAGTACTACTGGGTTTGTATTTACTCTGGGTGGTACAACTATATCTTGGGCTTCAAATCTGTAAAAGATTGCTGCTTTGTCTACTACAGAAGTTGAGTATGTTGCAGCAACAGAAGCTGGAAAGGAGATGATTTGGCTACATGGTTTCTTAGACGAATTGGGTAAGAAGCAGAAGATGGGCATTCTACACAATGATAGTCAGAGTGCAATTTTTCTTGCTAAAAATTCAGATTTTCATTCAAAGTCGAAGCATATACAGACAAAATACCACTTTATACGTTACCTTGTTGAAGATAAGCAGGTAATACTTGAGAAAATTTGTGGATCCAAGAACCCGACAGACATGTTGACTAAGGGTGTCACTATTGAGAAGTTGAAGCTGTGTACAGCTTCAATTGGTCTTCTAGCTTGAGGACAGGAGGATGAGTTGTAGGGATGAGGGATTGTTCATTTGGAGGATTGTGGTTGATATTGGTGATTGAACGTAGGCAAAAGTGGGAGATTTGTTGGGCTTTTGTGGAGCCTAGTTGTGTTCGATCTGAATGATGACTAGACTTTTCTTTAATGAGAGATTTCTATCCTAAGACTTAGTCCATGGAGCGAAGGATTTGGCCGTTGCCCCCGAGAAAATTTTTTGGGCCCATTTTGTAGCCCATCGAAACTCTGTACGCAACATATAAAATGATTGTTTTTGGGTGATTAGGTCAAGCGGTCACACTTCGCAAGAGAGAGAGAGAGAGAGAGAGAGAGAGAGAGAGAGAGAGAGAGAGAGAGAGAGCATTGTACTGCCGCACTCTCTGTATTTTTCTTCCTAATAATAGTGAAATTCTTACAACTCCGTGGACGTAGACAAAATTTCCGAACCACGTAAATACTGTCTTGTGCGTGTGATTGATTTTTCTTTGGTGTGTATTTTTTCTCTATTTTGTTTCTCACAGGTTTCGAGAATTTGTTGTTAATTCCCAACATAAGGTTCAACTAACAAATTGCATATTGATTGATGATAGGGTTGTGATCAACATCATGCTTGTTTGGACTTTGAAAATCTTGACCAAGAAGACTCAAGATCTTCTCCCCACCGATGTCATAATGGTTGACTTCATGGGAGGAGAAACCAAAACCTTGTGCATTGCTCCTATATACCTAACTTCTAGGGTGGACTCAAAGCCTCCAATTAGGGTAGGCATGGTTCATTAACTAAACCATACTCCTTGAATTGTTAATCGAATCAAAGTTTTGGTTCGTCCGAAAATCTAAATCAAGATTAAACCAGTTCAAGTGGTTAATCAATTAGTTAACTAGTTCTTAGACCAATATCCAATGGTTAATTGAATTGAACCATTAAATATAATATAAAATTTTAAAGTACTACAATTTAATATATTTTTTCTGAAATAATCAATATATAAATTGTCATATATTCGTTGTTAAAATTTAAGCATAAATTTTTCATAAATGCAATTTTTTTCTTTAATTTAAATTATCAAATTTGAATATAATGTTATATATACTTTTTATATTTATAAATAATAGTTAGGTGTGATTAATCATGATTTTTGAATGGATGAATCGAAACCAAAAGGATAATCAAAAGAATTAAAAATTTTGAACCAAAAAAAAAAATGTTTAATCGTTTTTTGGGTTCAATTTTGTTTTTTTTTGTTTTTCTTATCCACCTCTGCCTACAATGCTCTCCTTGGGCGGGACTAGATCTATTCCAACATATCTACGCCAACTTCTTTGCAAAAAACTTTAATACTCAAGAAGCCTATTGGCCTAACATGACTTACTAATCTTGTTTTGATGATAACAAATCAAAGGTACGTATTTTACTGTGAGTAAAAATACTTTAAGAAACAGGTGTTTCAAGTTCAAGTTCACGTTCAAGTATAAGCAAAGCTCATTGCAAGACTTCATGTGAAAGGAATATGAAAGCTCAAAGAATATGAGAGCATGAATACTAAAGAGGAATTGATGAAATGTTAGAGATTTGAAGCTCAAAGACAAAAATGACTCAACAAATAACAAGCATGAAGGCTCCAAAGCTTAGAATGTGTTTAAAGTCTTAAGAGAGTCTCTATGTAAGTACTTCATTTAAATGATGATTTGATTGGGTTTGAAACTCATTAGGCAATTTATTAACTTAGAGACCATGTTTTGACTTATAAACTATTTTAATCTTTGTAGAAAAATAATTTTCAACAAGAGATTTAAATCGTTCAACTACAGAAGTAACATTTGATTTTTTCTTGATAGGATAAAGCCAAGTATATTTAGTAAAGTAATCCACAAAAATAACGTAATAGTGAAAGTTATCAAAGAAGGGAGAGGAGCAGGACCCCAAATGTTTATAAATAGAGTTTCCAAAGGTCTAGAATAAGTTAAGGGCAAGCCACCAAAAGGGAGTCTGTGATTTTTATTACATAAGCATGTGTTGACTTTATGAGTCCTATCTTGTTTTGATTATGACAAATCTAAAGTATCTCCCGTTTTGATTATGACAAATTCAAAGTATCTCATTTGTGCATCTAGTGCTTGAATATATATTTCTTTTAGAAGGCATGTAGAGTCGAGGTATAATGGAAGCCATAAGGAACTGAAAGCTCACATCACCTGGCTTGCGGCATAACAAAGTGAAAAGTAAGGAATGAAGATAATTTATTTTAATTTGCACTGCATTAAGTTTGGTCTGTAATATTGCATATCTTGCATGATGTGATTGTATGCTCAACATAGATCATAAACTGACCTTAGAGAACTAAAACTTTTTTGGAATTTTTTTTCATAAAATGTCACACTCATACACAAAAGATTTGAAAATCAAACTTCAACAATGACTTAAGAATAGTGAACTCACTCTACACAATAGTGACTTAGACAAAATAGATAGATCCTACGATATCTAAACATAAACCAAACCTAACAATGACTCAACTAAATGAACATAGACTAAGCTAGACAATAAATAAAGCTCAACTAAATAAATTAAAATAAACCTAACAATAGATCTCAAAGGGAAATTAATAAATCATGGAAAACAACCCACATTAACCCACAACCCAAGTTATAAAACTTAGCCCCACATGCTTGCAATCCAAAATTTCTGGGTCAAATTACTTCCACAATAAATCTGCTGACTTTTTGAGTCCGATCCCTGTTTTGATACTGACAAAACACATGTTTCTTATGTGTGTATTTAGCATGTGAACAAGTCCATTTATTTACCACGCATATAAGGAAACCGCGATGGAAGCTTGCAGGAATTAAGGACCATACGATCAAGTGCATTCCATGAAGTAGGAAGAGCAAAAAGATGAAGAAGACGTTATTTGTTGTAATTGCATTTAATTTTTATATCTTTAGTCTATAATATTGCGTGCATCTGCATGATGTGTTTGAATGCTCAGAACGACCATAGATAGACCCTAGGGACTAGAACATCTCACCAAAAACCTTTTTCTAAATAGACTAAAATCATACAAAGTTTTTAGAATAGCTTTAGGGTTAAAAGCAAGGCCAAACAAAGTTTACAAAAACTTGGTCAACCGACACCAGATTTTTTTGGTGTCTTAAAAAAGACCTAGAAATGACCCTAGGACACTCACTCATGCATACACATGTTTGGTCATTTGAAATAGGATGACTGGTGGCTTTAACAGGATCGGAATACACAAATGTGCACATTCAGTCGACCGAACTTTCATGTATAAAATGCCCCGGTCGACCGAACCCAGATCGGGTCAATAGTTTGACCATAGTTCGGTCGACTGAGCCCAGCTAAGTATATATCTTCCGGTCGATCGAACACCATCCAAATCAACTATTTGACCTCCTGGTCGACCAAGCACATTTTGTACACCACCAACCTGGTCGATCGAGTTCCCACGTGTGGGGACCCAACGGTCTGGTCGACCGACCAATTCAGTTCAAAATGGTCCCAGTCGACTGAACCTTGTAAATATGAAAAATCTCCCTCGGATATACTTGTCCGGTCGACCGACCCTACAGTTCATTTTTTGCCCGGTCGACCAAGCCTCAAGAACTTCGGTCAACCGAATCCATCCTGGTTGACTGATGCTCTCAAGTTGGAATTTTTTTAAGTGTTTAAAAAATCATTAAACTTAATTAAACTTTTTCAAAATACCGAGCGTGTCCCCCAATGGTTAGATTTGTTGAAACTCTATAAATACCCCCTCATTACTCCAAATTAGCAACTTTAATTAACTCTAAATTTCTCTCTAATCTTTTGTTGATCAAAGTTCTTGTCACGCTCCGAACCCGCAGATGGGTCCCAAGTGTGAATATAGTAACCTAACCTGTCTCTATATCAATTAAAACATACATAATACAATACAATAAGAGGGTCTGATCCTATGGGGTACACAGAGGCCCTATACACATACACATATACATCTATACTCATCAATTACGTGGTGGAAAATGTTTCATCTATCTATATAACATACCATACCAGAGTCTATACAAAGTTAGGATACACATACCCATACCCATACACTAAGGTTCACATTTCCATAAATACCATACATACCCCGAGTGTCTACAATACCATAACGATAACCCGGTTACAAAAACTCGTACCTAATCAGGCAATAATAGCTACTACGACACCCCTGCTTCCGATTGCTAGAGTCCTAGTTACGGCTACCTGATGGACCTGAAAACATTGTATGTACATTCGGGGTGAGACACCTCTTAGTAAGGAAGAAAACAGGTTATGTTAGTGTGTAACATACTAGTGTTATTTTACGCAAAACATAATACTATACAATACGATACAGTTCGAAAACATTTCCATAGAGTTCCATACAGTTTCGGTATTTTCACAAATGCATTCCAGTACATACGATACCCAAACATATGGTCAGTATTGTCACACTAATACGCAACTACGCTATGAAACCTGAAGCTTCACAACGATTACATTGCCAATACGATGTAGCTCACAATAGTACGCAACTACGCCATGAATCCAAAGTTCCACAGCGATTACATTGCCAACATGCAACTACTCCATGAAACCCAAACTTCACAGTGATTACATTGCCAATACCATGTAACTCACACCCCTCGGTGACCAGCCGGGATACGTAGTGATATTTCACACCTTTAGATATAGAGCCAGACACTCTCGCCCATGGTTCTCACACCGGTACATGGCGCAGCGTACGGTAATTAGCCACCACATAGCTGTTTCAGTGTATGGTAATTAGCGGCCACTAGCCGATTTCACAAAACCTGAAATCATTTTGGAGATCATACTCCTATACATATCAGCGTACGGTAATAAGCCACCACATAGCTGTTTTACAACATACCTAGAACAATTACATACAACCATACATAACAAACTTATTTGGTTTACGGAAAATCACATCGTTTTCCATTTCAAGTATACAATTTATGCAAATATGGATAACAGTCATCTCAATAATAAAGTTTAAATAAAACAAACGGTTTTCCAAACAAAGCAGAGATGATACACGAAATCCCTAAATTTTCCCAAAGACTATTACCCAAAAATCCCGTATTTTTACTCTATAGATTTCCTCAAATAAGTTATCGAAACATACAAATGATCGTAGCCTACAAGCTCACTGATCCTACTTTCGAAAATAAACTGATATAAACTGAATCTCCTTACCTTAACTCGAATTCTAACTACGAACTCTACGGTCCCCAAAACTACGAACCGAGACTCAAAAACCTACAAACCACAGTACAATACATGCTTACAATTCGTACTACTACACACATTCTAAATCAGATACGAAAACTGAGCCTTACCTCGATTTTAGCCTGAGTAGGGAAAAGTTGTTTGTCTTTGATTTTCCTGTCATGCGACAACTTTATCTGCTCCTTTGTTAAGCGGGCATTGTCGTAAGCTTCCCTCCTAGACTCTTCAAGCTCATATACCTGCAATTTCCTTAAACCTTTGGCATCATCAAGTGAAAAGTTAATTTGTTTTATAGCCCATAAAGCGCTATGCTGAATCTCAACAGGTAAATGACATGGCTTACCATAGACTAACCTATAGGAAGACATCCCTAAATTCATCTTAAATGTAGTTTGGTAGGCCTATAGTGCATCAACAAGTTTTTCTGACCAGTCTTTTCGATTAGGACGCACCATTTTCTCAAGTATGATTTTGATCTCTTTATTGGCCAACTCAGCTTGACCATGAGTCTGAAGGTGATATGGAGCAGAAACCTTATGGGTCACTCCGTTTCTACTCCATACTTTTGCATAAGTTTTTCAAACGGTCTGTTACAAAAGTGCAACCCTCCATCACTAATGATCACTTTGGGCATGCCAAAACATGCAAATAACTCCTTGAGAAAATGGATAACAACCCTGTGATCATTTGTTCTACAAGGTATAACTTCCACCCATTTTGAGACATAATCCACAGAAACTAAAATGTAAGAATGCCCAAAAGAGTTTAAGAATGGTCCCATAAAATCAATCCCCCAACAGTACAAAGTTTCAAGAGTCAAAATGGGAGACAGACGTTTCATTCTTTACCGTGATTTTCCCTAATTTCTAACAAGCCTCACAGGTTTTATGAAAATTCTCAACATCTTTGAATGTAGTAGGCCAGTAGAGTCCACTTTGCAAAAATTTTGAAACAGTTTTCTTTGCAGCCACATGCTCCACTATGACAATAATGCATCACATAAGTAAATTCATTATCGGGCACACATCTGCGAACCAATTGATCAGAACAATATTTAAACAAATATGGATTATTAAAATAGTAGTGTCATACCTCTGCAAGGAACTTACGCTTATCCTGAGTTACCCAATGGTCTTGCATTCGGTCGGTGACAAGGTAGTTCATAATATCAGCAAACCAAGGGTCGTGCGACACTGCAAAAAGACGTTCATTAGGAAAAATCATCATTTAAGGGTAAAAGAGATACAAATATATGAGGTAGCTACAAACGAGAAAGATGGTCAGCTACAACATTTTCTACTCCCGTATTATCTTGAATGGTGATGTCAAACTCCTAAAAAAGTAGAATCCATCTGATCAACCTGGGCTTAACATCTTTTGTTGTCAACAAATATTTCAACGTAGAATGATCAGTAAAAATAATAACAGGAGATCCAATAACATAAGAGTGAAATTTTTCCAAGGCAAACACAACAGCCAACAACTCCTTCTCAGTGGTGGTATAATTTTTCTGAGCATCATTCAAGGTACGACTTGCATTATAGATGACAGAAGACTTGTTATCAACTCTTTGACCAATAACGGCCCCAAGAGCGAAATCACTAGCATCGGTCATAATCTCAAATAGCAAGTCCCATCGAGGGGGTTGCATAATGGATGCCATGGTCAAATATATTTTTAATGTCTCAAAAGCCTGTTAGCATGCATCAGTCCATAAAAATTCAGTCTCAGTTTGCAATAAAGAACATAGTGGTTTAGCAATACTACTGAAATTCTGAATGAAACGCCTATAGAAGCCGGCATGGTCAAGGAAAGAACGAATATCCCTCACTATCTTAGGGATAGGTAATTGGAAAATCAACTCTACCTTGGCTCTTTCAACCTCTATACCACGCTTAGAAACTAAATGGTCAAGTACCAAACCACTACTTACCATAAACTAACACTTTTCCCAATTCAACAAGTTCTTCTCTTCATAGTTTTTAGAATGGTAGTCAAAATTTTCAAACAGGTATCAAAAGACTTACCAAACACAAAAAAATCATCCATGAAAATTTCATACATCTCATCTAACATGTCAGAGAAAATACTCATCATGCAGCACTGGAAAGTAGCGGGTGCATCGCATAATCCGAATGGCATCCTGTGAAAGGCGTAAGTACCAAAGGGGCAAGTGAAGGTGATCTTCTCTTGATCCTTTGATGCTATGATAATTTGATAATACCCACAAAACCCATCCAGAAAACAACAAAAAACATTACTAGCTACTTTTTTGAGTATCTAATCTGGGAAGGGTAATGGGAAGTGATCTTTTCGGCAAACCAAATTCAACTTACGATGATCGATGCACATTCTCCAACCCGTTACTTTCCTAGATGGGATCAACTCTCCACTAGCATTCTCAATGATAGTTAAACCAGATTTTTTTGGTACTACCTATGTCGGGTTTACCCACTTGCTGTCGGAGATGGAATAGATGATGTCAGTAGCCAATAGTTTTAACACTTCTTTCTTTACCACTTCTTTCATGGTTGGATTCAATCTCCGCTGTGCATCACGAACTGGCCTTGCATCTCCTTCTAGAAAGATGTTGTGAGTACAGATTGCAGGATCAATCCCCTTGATGTTTACAATAGTCTAGCCTATTGCTCCTCGATATTGCCTTAATACCTGCAATAGCTTAGTTTCTTGTTCAAAGTAAGATGAGAAGAAATTACCATAGGAAATGTGCCCTCATTTGGGCCCAAAAAAACATATTTCAAGTCCTCAGGTAGTGGCCTCAACTCAAGTGTAGGGACTTCTTCTTTTGATGACTTTATGACTTTTGGTAAGTCAAGAGCTTCAAAAGTTGGCTTACACCAACTACTCATATAACCTGCATCTAACAATTGATGCGAGATTCGCCGATCATAATGGAGATGGTGGGAGAACCAGGATCTCTAAGTTTCTGGGGAGTTTCACTTAATATTAATGCACTAACCTGCTCTGTCAAGAAAGCCTTCTTCTTTACATTCAATTTCCTTTTCGCTGTGCACAAGTCCATTAAAACTTTTGCATACAAAGGAACCTGTTGAATGACATCCAGAAATGGGATATTAATTTTCACTTGCTTGAAGATCTCCTGAATCTTAGTATGGTATTTGTTCTTCTAACCAGCTATCAACCTCTAAGGATAGGGCACCAGAGGTCAGTTCTCCTTACTAGTCTCAGCGACTGACTTCTTCAATTCTGGGCTTAATTCCTCTGATTTTTCTTTAGCCTCATCTACCTTAACTGCAACTTCTGGTGTCGGGGCAACTGCTCGCCTTTCAGTAGATATCTTGGGTCGGGGGACTTCCTTCCCACTTCTCAAAGTAATGACGACCTTTGCCGTCTCAATGGAATCCACTGAAACATTATGCACTAGCTGTTATTGATGCTGGTATACTTGAGGATAAGGCTGAGGGTGCGCTGGAAATTTCCCCCTCTCTAAGGCACTCAACTGTGTACTGATCTTATTAATGGCGCCTTGAAGTTCATTGTTAGTTGTGTCCTAAATTTCCATGAACTGTTGAAGAGTATCCTCAAGAGACCTTTTCGGTGGAACGGATGCAACATTAGATGGAACCCTTAGAGGCGAGTAGTGCTAAGAAATCAGATGTGGTTGATACGGGTGCTGAGACTGTGGTGTAAAAAACTGGGGAGGCTGATGAAATTGTGAAGAAGATTGACCAGCCTAATCATTCATCCATGAAAAATTTGGGTGATTCCTCCATCTCGAATTGTAAGTGTTTGAGAAGGGCTGATTGGGAGCTCTATTAACCCAATTTGCTAACTGAATCTAATCAGACCTACTCTCCTATACTACCGTCATGATCGGGCAATCCTCGGCTTTATGGCTAGAGTTGGCGCATAGAGAGCACACCTCAACTGATTTCGCTGCTTTCACCTTCTCTAACTCCATAACCTCTACCCTCCTAACTAATGCAGCAATAGGAGCCTGGATATCAGTTTCCTCCTTTACCTCATATCTACATCCACCACCAATTTCCCTAAGAGGTTGCATTGCCATTGGTTCCCGATCAGATAATGTATTCCACTGTTGTGCCCTTTCAACTAAGTAATCAAAGAATTCTAGTGCCTCATCTGGTTCCTTGCTGAAGAACTCCCCATTACACATAGTCTGAACAAACTACTTACAATTAGGAGTGAGAGCAATGTAGAAATAATTTACCAGCCTCCAAGACTCAAACCCATGATGCGGACAGATATTTATCAGCTCTTTGAACCTTTCCTAACAAGTCTGGAAAGTCTCATCGCCTCTCTGCATAAATTGACTGATTTGCTTCTATAAGAATTGGGTTCTCTGAAAAGGAAAAAAAATTATGTAAGAACTCACATTGTATGTCAGTCCAATTAGAAATAGAGTTAGGTCTTAGAGAATTAAACCAGATCTTTGCTTTATCCTTCAAGGAAAAAGGAAATAAACGAAGCTTAATGTATTCATCAATTCTTGCTATAGTAATGAAGGTAGCACATGCCAACTCAAAATCGGTCAGATGTTGATAAGGACTCTCAGAATCCATCCTATGGAACTGAGGTATTACTGACAACATACCATGCCTAATGGTGAAATTCGGTGCATTATTTGGCAAAACAATATAGGATGGTGTAGTGGTGTGTGTAGGCTGCAAAAAGTCTTTCAAAGTGCGTAGTGTAGTAGGTGGAGGTGCAGGTGGATGTTTAGCCATGGTTTCCTCAAAATTCTCTTTCAAAAGATCACTCAAATCAATTTCAGTGTCTTCACTTACAACAGAAACAGGAAACCTACTACCTGTATTAGGTGACAGTTTGTACAGCCTACGTGAAATGTCTTTAACCCAAGACATCAAACATCAACCCAAAAAGCAGACAGTCACCAACATAGCAGCAGTCAAGTATGATCAAAAAAAATTTTTGCCTTTTTTTTTTTTTGAAAATATTATATATATATATATATATAAAATTATGAAAAAAATCAAAATAAATGGAAAAACACTAGATTGAAACTAATTCTGGCACTCCTTGGCAACGATGTCAAAAACTTAACTCACTTCTAAAAATGAGTAGCACTAGGGCTATCCCAAGTATAGGAGCAACGTTGTGTAATAATTAGCCCAAATAGGCTAGATCGTCTCCACGGGGAATGCAGATTAGTTTTAAATTAGTGTGAAATAGGAGAAGAAAATAAGAAAACAAATTTTACTGAACATGGTTCAGATTCAAAATTTTGGGTTTTTGGAGAATTTGTGATGGAATTAAAATGACGTAAAACTTAAACTATGAACCTAACACTCATAAAACCAACCAAACAACTCACCAATTAAACATTCAAATAATAAAAAAAAGGGATAACTAAAATCAAAATTCAACAATGATTAAAGAATAATGAACTCACTCTACACAATAGTGACTTAGACAAAATAGATAGATCCTACGATATCTTGACATAAACCGAACCTAACAATGACTCAACTAAATGAACATAGACTAAGCTAGACAATAAATAAAGCTCAACTAAATAAATTAAAATAAACCAAACAATAGATCTCAAAGGGAAATTAATAAATCATGGAAAACAACCGACATTAATCCACAACCCAAGTTATGAAACTTAGCCCCACATGCTTGCAATCCAAAATTTCTGGGTCAAATTACTTCCACAATAAATCTTTGCAATAATAAAATAAAAGACAACAACTCAAAAGAACAATAAACTAGATGTATACTAAAACTAAAAGAAAACTAATTAATCTAACCTAAAATCATTCCAATCACTAGACTAAATGTGTACTAAATTAAAACAACAAATTAATTCAACCTTAAAAGCATTCAAAATAACAAAAATAAAAGACAAGACATTGATTAATCTAATAAAACACTCAAATAATAAAGTAAAGAAAAATATTCAATTCAACATTAAAACTAGTCAAACAATGTATTAAAACCACCATTAAAAATAATAAACAAGATAAGAGAGAGAGAGAGTGATAAACCCAACAATAACTTGAAATATGAATACACAATTAATAAATAATCCAAATAAAACTTTAAAATATCCATGGAAAATGACAATAAAACATAAATAATAACTCAACAAAACAACATTAAATAAACAAGAGGAGAGAGAGAGAGAGAGAGTGAGAGTGAGAGAGAGAGAGAGAGAGAGAGAGAGAGAGAGAGAGAGAGAGAGAGAGAAAGAGATAGAGAGAGAGAGATGGAGTTGGAAAGGAGAGGCCCGGGTCTCCACACTTCCCAACTGTGGCAAAGCTCCCCAAGCCCTCAATAGTAGCCCCCCAAAATTCCTCCCAAAACCCTAGCTAAACCCCTTTTTTTTTCTAGCCTTTCTTTTACCCAAGTTGCCAACGCATGAAGCTCCCTCATGTGCCCACTGCTAGCTTACCTTTTTTCCCTCACTTCATCCTTTTTTGCACCCCCAACTGCCACACACACACATGGGTTGCCCATTTATTTAGCCTTGCATGACCGGGTTGTTGACCCTATAGGTCATACCCTGCTTTGATTATAATAAATACTCAGGTATTTAATGACTACCGAATTGATGTGCAGGTTTATCTTGGCAGTATCCTATGATGGCACTCAAAGACCCGGAGGAAAATGAAGACTTTGAAGACCTAGATATAATTTATTTGTTGTAATTTATATTCGGGTCTGTAATATTTAAGTCGGAAAGGTCTGTAATAGTAAATAGGGATTGGTTTGTAATAAGCTCACACACATCACACGTATGATTTATTACGTAAGCTCAAACAAACCATGAATGAGAAAATGACCATAGAAAAACCTTAGAGTTTCGGTTGACCGACACCGGACTTTTTCGGTGTCTTCAAATTGGACCCCAAGTGACCTTAGGACACATACATTTACACATTTGTTTGTTAGGCACTTGAATAGGGCGTGTATGGTTCGAAACAGGATCGATATGCACACATGGTGCACTTTCAATCGACCAGCCAAGGTAGTTCAAAAGGCCTTGGTCGACCGAAACTTCCCTGGGTCAAAGTTTGACCATCTGGTCTTCCGAACCAAGTTGTTCAAAGATCCCTGGTCGACCGAAACCCTCCTTGGTCAACATTTGACCATCTGGTCGATCGAGCACTTTTGTACTCCAACTACCTAGTCGACCGGAGGGTCCTCGAGAAAATTTCCAGCTGTCTGGTCAATCGAACCAGCCAGTTCAAAATGGCCTAGTTGACCGAACCTCGGAAAATTGAGAAATCTTCTTCTCCTGGTCGACCGAGACTTTAGTTCAAAAGTCCCCTAGTCGACCGAACCATATGAGACTTGGTCGACCAAACTTGTTTTGGTCAACCGGACCTCTTGGGTTGCCCTGATTTTTTTACCGCAGTTAATATATTTTAACAGGGTTAAAATGCTTTAAACGTCATTAAACTTTTCTAATAATAGGTCCCCAACGGTTATATTTTCTCCCATGCCTATATATATGAGTTCATTTGAGAAAATTAACAAGGGATTAGCAATCTTTGATTAGGAGAAATTCTCTAAAATTCCCAAAGTTTATAATACTCATCCTCCAACACTTATTCTTACCAGATCTTCTACTTATACATATTTGTAAGTGTGATTTAAGTGTTGTTGCCTTCTAGGGTTGCTCTCCCATGTGTCGTAATTGTTTTTGACGATTTTAATTAAGAGCTAACCCAAGTATTCTTAGGAGACTTTGTTAATAAGTCTCTCCTAAGAAGACTTATATTAAACTTCCAAGTATTGCACATTCATTACAACACCTTGTAAAGTTTGTATTTGGTGTGGATTGCAAAAACCATTTCAAAATACTTTCAAATATCTAGTGTGTTTTGTCTTGATAAATCTTTAAAGAGATATTTGTTTTTGTGAGAAAAATCTTTATTGCAATTTTCATTGATTTATATCTATAGTTGAATACAAAGATTAAACTCTTTTTGCAAACCAAACTTATACATTGCTAGAGCTTCATATACATATATGTATTGAGAAAACTTGTTGATTGAAATATATGAAGTTTGGATAATATCATTGTTTGAGCACTTAGATTGAATATCCTATGACACAAAGATCATCTAGGTTTGCACTCTCACGCACTCATTACAATTATAGTAAATCTATTTGAGAGTTGACATCTTAGATCACATTGAGCTTACATATTGAATCATATTGTGGTGTTTGTGATTGCGCCTATCTGGGTACACATTTGCTTTACTTGAAAGCATATTCATTGTACCATTTGATTATATACACTTTTTTTGTATATCCAGGCACGGGCTTGTAGAAGGAGACTAGCCCTGAAATAGTCTCGGATTGGCTTCGACCTGGTTAGGAAAGCTAGGTGTGTCGTCCTTTTAAGGCGTGTAGGTTGAGGTCAGCCCCGCTAATTGACTTGGTTAAGTTTGAGGTCAGCCCTATGTTAATTGACCTGGTTGTAAATGGTGCCGCTCCACCCTTAAGTGAGCTATTAGTGGAATCCTCTGGCTTGCGAGCTAGAGGCGGGGACGTAGGCACAGTTGGCCGAACCCCGATAACATATCGTGTGTCTTATTTATATTTTTGCACTTTATATTCACCGCACATGTATGTTATGGTGTGAATGATGCACATGATTTAAATTTTCCCCATATTATATTTATTGGCGCATTTGGAACTGCATAGAAAGACCTTAGGTTGTATTATACGGCTATCTCATTTAACCTAGGAGATAAAAGTTTAAAATTCCAATTCACCCCCCCCCCCTCTTGGGAATACATAAATTTCTTACACGGGTCACATCAAAGACCCTGCCCACTCTTTTTTTGTTTTTCATTTGCTTCTCACACACCTCACTGCTAGCCCAGTGCACAAGCACGATTTCGACCATACTGAAACCTGTATCTCTTAAAGCTTAAAACAAAAAAGTTGTAGAACTCTTTCTCAGCTTTCCCTATAATTTTGAATCGTCTTGATCGAAGCTCGGACGAGAAAGTTACTCCCAGATTACGGAGTAATGCTAAAATAGTCCATAAAACAGCGTATGGTAACTTCACGTCCGATTTTGAACTTGATGCGGCTAATATTTCTCAAAACACAAAACATAAAAATTGTAGAGAATTTTCTTATCTTTTTATAGTATCTTGAATCATCAAAATCGGAGGTCGAATGAGAGAGTTATGTACATATTACGAAATGCCATCGATTTTTAGCTTCCAATAATCGCCTTGCGATAAAAAATACCAAAAATTTATAATTTACTCAATAAAACTCAAATGTTATAAAAAGGACACAATGTTAATTTATTGAGATTAATTAGGCATTTAATTAAAAATATAATTCGTAATGCATGAATTAAAACACCTAATTATGCAATTTAAGCGCGTAATCACTTATTTTGAGAAGCATCTTGTTGTACACAAAATTTATTTTATATCATTTGTGTCCCCGCGTTTTGGGTAGTAAACCGTGTTCTAGGTATGGGGTATCGCCTAAGGAGGAGGTGCTCTATCCTGTAAAGAGCAGTTGCAATAGTTTGGCTCCTCCCGGTTAAGGGAGCTAAGGGGATTCCACCCTATAAGGAGAAATTGTAAATGACACAACTCCGCCCGGTTAAGTGAGTTAGATAGTGAATCCTCAAGCGGGTTAGCTTAAGGCTAGGACGTAGGCACGGTTTGCCAAATCTTGTAAAAACATTGCGTCATTCTTTCCCTATACTCTTTACATTTCAGTATTTGCATGTTTATATTTACTTATTTATTTTAGTTTGTGATTGATTAAGAAAATACTGAAATTGTCATACTTGTTTAATTTATTTGGACTATCATTTATCGGCTGAATTTGTGATTGATTAGAAAGACCCTAGGTTGTGTAATATTGGCTGTGATCTTAAAATAGGACACACTTGACTGAGAAGTTTTAAAATATCTAATTCACTCCCCTTTTGGGATTACATCGAAAATCACAGCATGCATTACAATAATGAGACAAGGAACTGGACTTAGAGAAATGTAGTTTATGAGATGCAATGATTTGATGAAGAATTTTGGAGGACGGATGACTAAGATGACTGTGCTAGAGACTGATGGTGGGAAGTTTGGATCTGGACAAGGTTTCTGTGAGAGCCAAGTGTTGTGGTGAAGAGGTTGTTCTGCTAATTGAAGTAGGCCACTCATAGACGTTTCCTTTATTCTGGCCTCACTCTAAGGATGCCCCCTTGGTTAGATCCTTCACAAGAAAAAAAGGAAAAAATTCAATAGAGGTGTTATTCTGAGAGCAAAATTGAGAGACAGAAAGAAGATTTTTCTTGATGTTAGGTGCACACAAAACATTATTGAGTTTGAAAGTGGAATCAATGAATTAAGAGTGGTAAGTCCAATATGAGTGAAAGGAACATTATTATCATTTCTAACCTTGACATCATCATTGCCACCATACTCAGAGTGAATGGATAGGTTATGCAAATCTGAGTTGATGAGAGGAGATGCCCCGGAGTCAACTATCCAACCTGACTGATTACTCTGAGTGTCATGAGTTGTGAAGTTGGCTTGCGGCCAGGTGATGGGTAAGGAACATGATCTACATACTTTGGTAACATGACCATGCCTGTCACACAATTGACAGATGACTCGAGGTTGATACCCATTGAAGTTAGGCCGCCAAGTTTGATTTGAGTAGTTTGACAAGAGTCCTTGAGTTTGTAAGCTGCTGGAAAAATTTGGGTTGCCACGGTTTCTATAGGAATTCTGTTGGAGCTGATTGTTGTTGTTCCCTGGGTAGCCATTATTGTTTCCTTCGAATCAAGACTATTTTTGAAAGGTAACCTTTCTTGCCGTATTGCTTTTTTGAATATTGGGCAGTGATGTGAGAGTCTATCGAATGTAATTGTTTGAGGCTCATTTCATAGTCCATAAGTTTTTCCACTAATTCTTCAAAGGATATGGACGATTCTCTTGCACGTAAGGCATCTTTGAGTTCTTTGTAATCATTGGTGAGACCATTAAGCGTATGTATCACTATTTCTCCATCACTCATATTGTGCCCAATTATAGTAAAATCATCAATAATGGTTTTAACAATTTTCATAAATTCAAAAATGCTCTCTCCTGCTTAACTAGCCTTGGTGAAGGAATCAATTAGACTAACATCTGAGTATTAGATTTGTTGGCATAGGCAGTTTTGAGTTTACATCACGCTTCCTCGGCATTTTTGCATCAATATAGAAAGATGAAGCTCAAGTAATTATCATCGGGGCTCTTTCTTAGATTGAAATACTCAATAGAAGAGCTAAGAACCGAGAACTTTTATTAGCAAAATCATAGCTGATACTTCAACAAAAGTATTAGTAAGAGAGCTTTAAAGAGTAGAAAGAATTTAGCTTGATTACTGCTTGTAGGTGTATGTTTAATCTTAAGGTTTCACATGTATTTATAGATAGTAAAACTTAATTTTTGTATTCCCCAAGTTACTTGTAGTATTTCTCAAGTTTTACAAAGTTTGGGGTTCAAGCAATCAGTTTTGAAAACTTTCCCTCGCTTTTTTAAATTTAAATAACCGAAGGTCAATCGACTGAACTATCGGGGTCAGTCGCTTGTGCCTTTATAACTCAACAAAATCTCAAACACAGAATGTGGTTAGTCACCTGATCCTGAGAGGTTAGTCACCTGATGCTATTCTATTTGCTCAATTTATTCAGCATAAAAATGTCAGTCAACTTATCAAATATGGTCAGTAGCCTGATCTTGCATCTTTCCAAAAATTTTGATTTTCAATACTTTGATCCTTATATGAAACTTTAATTTAAAAAATATTTTTTGGGGTTATTAAAAACTGGTCTCTAAGTTAATAAAGATTCTTAAGAGCTTCAACCATTCATATTGACTTTTATGAAGAACTAGCTTACATAAGGCTTCTTAAAATGCTATGACTCTTCTAATCACTAAGTCTTCATGTATAGCTTCCATTCTTCATGTGTAGCTTGACTTTAAGTTTTAACATTTTTCAGCTTCATAAGATCTTGTAACATTTAGTTCGAGCTTTTAATAGACTTTGTCAAGCACTTTGATATTGATCACTTGAGTTACTTGATCTTGATACTTGAGTTACCTGAAACATCATCACTTAACCAAATATGTTAAGTTTCCTTGATTTGTATTATTAAAATAAGATTCTTAAGTCTTGTTAGGCCAACAAAAGTAGTGCAAGCCAACTCAAAGTCCGTCAAGTGCCGGTAAGGACTCTCAGACTCCATCCCATGGAATTAAGGTATCACTGCTCATGCTTAATCGTAAAATTAAGTGTATCATCAAGTAAAGCAATGCATGATGGTGTAATGGTTCGTGTGGGCTGCAAAAATCCCATAAGAGTGTGTGGTGAAGGTGCAACCATAGTTTTTTCAAAACTTTTTTTTTTTTTTTTATGAGAAAAATCAAAATAAAGGAAAAACACTAGTTTGAAACTAAATGTAACATTCCTCAGCAACAACGTCAAAAACTTAACTCACTTTAAAAATAAGCAGTGCAAAGGCTATTCCAAGTATAGGAGTTCTATCGTGTAATAATTAGCCCAAGAGGTCAAATTGTCTTCTAAGAGAATGCAGATGAATTTCAAACTCGCGTTAAAATAAAAAGGGGAAAAAAAAAAAAAACAACTAATGAACACAGTTCAGATTCACTTTGTTGGGTTTTTGATATTAAAATTAAGGGAACAACTTAAACTACCAACAAACTATTGCAACAATAAAATAAGAGACAACAAATTAAAAGGACAAATTTAACTAACAATTACTCATTCGAGACACTAAAGTAATTGAACAATTAAAAATAAAGAAGCAAACGAATCTAATAACAAGACACTGAAATAGAAGACAATGACACTAATCAACTCCATAATAAACTATTCAAAATGATGACTAAATGTATGCTAAATCTAAAAGAACTAATTAACCCAATTTTAACTCATTCAACACATTAAACTACAAAACAAGAAACTAATTAAGCTAATGAGAAACTATTCAACCAATAAAGTAAAATAGAACTTAATCCAACAATAAAATATTCAAGATAATGTATTAAAATGAACTTTGAAGTAAAGAAACATAAACTACAAACATATTATGCATCAAATAAATGACAAGAAATAACTTAAGCTTCAAACATTCAAATAACGAACCAAAATGAAGATTTCATTAATCTAATACGAGCATTCAACAATTAAATAAACCCAAAACAATAATAACTTAAACAAACATAAATTTAATCGAATATTAACTTTAAGTAAAAACAAAATAAACTAAAAATTAAAAATACTCAAACAAACATTAACAAATATTAAATTAAAAAAGGAGAGAGAGAGAGAGAGAGAGAGAGAGAGAGAGAGAGAGAGAGAGAGAGAGTCGTAAGTGTTAAGGAATCCTCCCAGCTGCGGCGCAACTCTCCAAGAGAGCCTGTGCGGCTGCCCCCCAAAGTCTCCCTAGCAAAAACCCTAAAAGCCTAGCCCCCTTTTTTAATAAATGCCCTACTCCCCTTTGTTGGCAGCCCACGAGCCAACGCATGGCTATGACCCAGCTGCCGGTTCACGTGGTCTTGTCATGTGCAGGCTCCCAGGTTCATGAAGCCTAGCTCAGCTTGGTTCCTGAAGCTTGTACACGGCCCAACATTCATGGCCTCCTCTTCACGTGGATGCATGGGCCGGTCCAGCCTCCCTTTTTATGCATGCGGCCCTTTGCATGCATGGCACCCAACTCATTCACACACGCACACGGCCTCTTCTCAGCTCCAATACACGACCTTCATGCTCACGACCCAGCATTCAAATTGCAATGCATGTGGCCCAGCGTTCATGGCCCTGAAGCAGCTTACGTGCCTCTTGCATGGCCCATGCATGAAGCTCACGTGCTAATTTCGGCCTTCTCTCAAATTATGCATGGCTGCCAGCTTCTCTTTGTATTTCCTTTATGCATGGCTGCAAAATTTCCAACGCACAGCTCTTGTAGAAATCCACGGGTTGCGCATTGTGTGCATGACCTGGCTTCTCTCACGTACGACCACATACATTTTAATTTCGACTTTAATTCTCAAAAATTACCTGCAATAATAAAACATGAATATCCATAAATTTACGATAAAAATAGGATTGTTGCTACCAAAAATGTTGATCTGATCTCTAGCAAGCTTTCTAATCCTAATCACCTGAAAAGGACGAAAACAAATGCGGCTTGGAGGACCCGAGGTGTACTATGGGGGTTCACTCCAATGCCTAAGTAAGAGGAATGCTTTTAGAGAGGTTGAATGCAACAGTATAATTGTGTTGAATGACTTACCTTTGCCTTTTCTCCAAATCCCTTCTTATAGGGGCTCGAGTTGACCACAGGTTGGCTTGAATTTATTGCACGGGGGCGTGAATCGCTCTCCAGCAATAAGTGTGCACACCTATTACTCGGTTATTAAGGCTGTTGGTGTGGATCTCTCCTCCTCTTTATTGGGTTGGAGCTAATCACTCGTCAGAATGTCAGACCCGGAGAAGGTGCGAGATAGGCGTTGACCTGCCCTCATTAGCTAGATTATTTTGGGCGTATTAGTTGTCCCCCACTCAGTTTCAAATTTCTGGACAGAATTTTGAATAATGGTTTTGTCTGCACCTTTCCTTTTAGAAGGTTTAATGCTCCATCGTGTTTCTCCCCCCCCCCCCCCGTTTTTTTTTGGAATGAATAGTTGAGCAGCTCGTGCTGAGCTGTTTTGCTGAGCTGCTTGTGCCGAGCTGTTTTGCCGAGCTGCTCATGCCGAGCTGTTTTGCTGAGTTGCTCGTGCCGAACTGTTTTGCCGAGCTGCTCGTGCCCAGCTTTTTTGCTGGACTGCTCGTGCCAAGTTGTTTTCCCTGAATGCTTGTGCCGAGCTGTTTTGCAGAGCTATTTTGCTGAGCTGCTTGTGCCAAGCTTTTTCACCGGGCTGCTCGTGCCGAGCTGTTTTGCCGAGCTCCTCGTGCCGAGCTGTTTTGCCGAGTTGCTCGTGCCAAGCTGTTTTGTCAAGCTCCTCGTGCCGAGCTGTTGCATGGAGAGAAATTGGCCGAGCTGTCCGACCTGCACCATGAAGGGAAATTTTCCGACTTGTTCGACTTGCTCTATAAAGGGGATTTGGTCGACGTGTCCCATGGAGGGAAATTGGCTGACCTGTTTGAATTACTCCATGAAGGGAATTTGGCCGATCCATGGAGGAAATTTTGCCACCGAGCTTATCTGCTGGGCTGTTTTGGCCTTATGAGTTGTACTCGTCATTTGGGCCTTTGTGTCTATTGAGTCGTGTTCATCTACAGGGCTGTTCCGGCCTTACGAGTCGTGCTCGTCAGTTTGGCCTTTGAGTATGTTGAGTCGTGCTTATCTGCTGGGCTATTTTGGCCTTATGAGTCGTGCTCGTCAGTTTGGCCTCTCCGCCTGATGAGTCGTACTCATCTGCTGGGCCATTTTGGCCCTATGAGTCATGCTCGTCAGTTTGGCCTCTCTGCCTGATGAGTCATGCTCATCTGCTGGGTTGTTTTTGGCCTGCCGAGTCGTGCTCATTAGTTTGGCATCTTTGCCTAATGAGTCGTGCTCATCTGCGGTCTGTTTTTGGCCTTCCGAGTCATGCTCATCAGTTTGGCTTCTGTGCCTAATGAGTCGTGCTCATCTGCTGGGCTATTTTTGGTCTTACGAGTTGTGCTTGTCATTTGGGCCTTTAATGCTGTACTCATCTACTGGGCTGTTTTTGGCCTTCCGAGTCGTGCTCGCCATTTGGCATCTATGCCTATTGAGTCGTGCTCATCTGTTGGGCTGTTTTTGGCCTTTCGTAATATTTTGATAATTTTTCTATTAGAGAAACCTCACTGTGATTTTATAATGGTAGGATAAGGTAATCCTATTATTCATTATTTAATCAAAATAAAAGTTGACACCAAGCAGCCAGTTATGGGTTCCACGGTGTCATTTTCTTATTTTCATGGAAATTATAATATTTGTTTCATCATAACTTCAAGTGTATGCAAGTCGAGTGTAAAAAATTAGATTCTTGCTAAAAGAAAAAGCTTGCAGGAGAAAAGTCCATACCTTAAGAAACAGGCCAGGATGATTAGCCCGGCTTTTCAATATACCTGTGCACGCTAGCATAACGGGCTATGCAAGGCTTTATTTGAGCGAAAACTGCAATGCCACGGCCGCCAAATGGCAGCATCCATATTGAAAAATGACACGCTTTCGGATCTACATGGCTGAGCACCCTCTCGTGGCGTATATGTCAAAGCAGCAAGAACATATGGAATGAGTTGTGTGGTCAAAAAACCACGGTGTCAGTGTTGCCGTCTAGATTGCAATGTGCCACGTTCATGCCCACAACTCCATATTATTCTCCAAAAGATTTTTGTAACATGAAATTCAACTAAGTTTCACTTGTGCACTTCGTCGAGCAGTTTATGGGCTAAATCTATGGCGTTTCAATCCTCACGAGGGAGGTATTCTCTGCCTTATGATGATCTTAAGGATTCTCAACTACACTCATTGATCGTCATGATGCACTTGAGTTCAGTGACAGATAACTTGTGCACTTCAATATTCAAGATCATGGATCTCATGTGAATTCTTCATTGTACATGCGCACATACGCAGATATACTCCTTCATTTAGACTTTTAAGGAGTCAGTCGTAGATTGAATTGATGTACAATGTCGAGATCACATAGAACTCTTGAAGAACTTTGTCGATCAGAATAAGAAATCGCTTGTATAAGGTTTTTCGTTTTGTGGGGACTTGTCCTCCTTGTTTGAAAGAGTGTCAACTCCCTTATATTCTTCGAAAGGTGACAAATCGTCAGCGAACTCCCAGAGTTTCGAGGCGTTCGCATCGATTTTTGGTGACTGAAGCAAATTCCCAAAATCTTCTTCTTCATGGAGTCCAACCTCCTGAGAAGACACAAGAGATTGCAAATCCAAGTGTCATGTCGTGGGCATTGTTGTGGCTGCTGGTGATGACGAATCCATCGCAAATGCTGATCTCCTCGTTGTCTGGCAGCTCTCCACACGTGACGCGTTGCACGCACCAAGCTTTCCCTTGCAGCACCCCACTTGGCGAGACAAGCACCAAAAAATGGCATTTTTTGGCTTAGCATGAAGCATGGTAGTAGTGGTACACAAGTACTTAAATGGCACATGCCACAGATACAGTGGTTAAAAAGAATAAGTAAAAAGTGAAGTAGAAAAATTACAGCATACATTACTTGTTCCCGAAGTTCTTTTACTGTCATGTGATTAATAGGAGAATCATCACAGCCTTAATCCCTTCATAAAATAGCCAACTATCATCTTGTTTTCGTGTCTTACTCAAGGGTAGCAGGCAACATTCAGCAATATTTAAAACTGCACCTGGAAGCCAAGTTCCTCCCTGTTCTGAAAGAGACTAAAGCACGTAATAGGATCCTTGTATGATGTCCCTAAAAGCTTGGAGCCATAAGTTTCCATAACTCTTCCTAGGCTTGTATATTTGGTTTTGTGTAGAGAAGGGCACCAATAAGGAGGAGGAACCCTAGCGGAGGCGTCCCAATTGGCATAGATGGTGTAGTAGAGCAACTGGTGGAGCGTGTAGGGGTGTGACGAAACAAAATGAGCAGTTGTAGTGAGATTCCCATAAGAAGTTCTTCAGGATAAAAAAAACATACTGTCATTTAGGACTTTTATCAAACACGTGACGTGCTATCCTGATTCCTAGAGGTGTTATCAACTTATCGCCAGCATTGTGAAAATGGGTTTCACTTTCTAATCTCAAAATAACACAATAGACATTGTCTTCAATGTTGGTTAACGGATGGCGGGTGGCTTCCTCTGAAGCACCGCAGAAGAAGTGAGAACGGGGGTGGCTTCCTCCGAAGCACCGGAGAAGAAGTGAGAATGGTCTCCGACTCAGTAACCCACCATGTACATATTGGTGATGTTTATGGCCATCGTTACCGACTCCTTTGCCATGTTGGTAAGTTGCACAAGAAGGAAATGTTGGTTGTTCGGCACCATGCCGGGCTGACGTAGCACTAGAATTCCATGTCACATGTCGTCCGGATTAGCAACTCTGTTTTGGAGAAATTTCACAAATTCGTTGTTATCTCTTCCGTTGAGGCTGAGGGTGCTGAATCTCACCGTGGGATAGTTAAGTAGGAGTACTGGAGATTTGTAGATTGGGATCGCATCAATTCTACTTGGAGGCTAATGTGGTGGCGGTGTTTGGAAATTGTGTTCATGTTCATCATCACCAATGAAATTTTTATTACCAAGGAAGTTCAGAGAATCAATTTCTGCCACCCAGCTGTGCTCGCAGTATGGGTTTCATGGCCCTTTGTAAGCTGTGCTCACACTATGGGTGAATTCTTAGACTGGCGCTGCAACATGTCAGATCTATTTCTTCTAAGAGATCATTGATGGATCAGAACAACCACCAATCATTCAGGTCCTTTCAATATTTATTATTTTAGAAAAAATAATTTGTCTGCTTCATGGAAAACTACTGGAATGGAAACTTTACCAAGCCAAATGACTACGGATGGCAAAGGAGACATGCCTAGGGCAAGCATGATGATTTTTTAGATGAGGATTCTCAGTTTATTGAATAAACCTATGGTAGATAGAAGATTGAGATGAGGTTCTGTGAGACGACTTCTGATGACGATGTTGAATTTGATGCCAGCAATGATTTGTTCGCCTCGGAATCTTTGGGTTTAGAAGTTGAGCTGGATGATTCGGACAAAGTTGTTGTTGTTTTTCCTTGTTATGGTGTGGATGTTGAAATCATTGTGCTCCAGGCGCTCAACAAAATGACACTATGGAGCTGGGTTATGTTGTTGCCATGGTTGGGTGTGGTTATGATTCACAGATCAAAGATCGAAAAACGTCTCAAAAGCGGTTCCCACAGACGGCGCCAACTATTGCTACCAAAAATGTCGATATGATCTCTAGCAAGCTTTCTGATCCTAATCACCTGAAAAGGACAAAAACAAACACAACTTGGAGGACCCGAGGTGTACTCTGGGGGTTGACTCTGATGCCTAAGTAAGAGGAATGCTTTTAGAGAGGTTGAATGCAACAGTATAATTGTGTTGAATGACTTACCTTTGCCTTTTCTCCAAATCCCTTCTTATAGGGGCTCGAGTTGACCACAGGTTGGCTCGAATTTATTGCACGGGGGCATGAATTGCTTTCCAGCAATAAGTGTGCGCACCTATTACTCGGTTATTAAGGCCGTTGGCGTGGATCTCTCCTCCTCTTTATTGGGTCGGAGCTAATCACTCGTCAGAATGTCAGACTCGGAGAAGCTGCGAGATAGGCGTTGACCTACCCTCATTAGCTAGATTATTTTGGGTGTATCAAGGATAATTATCTCAAGATTATCAATTGAACTTAATGATTAAAATACTGGACATAATTAAGTATTTAATTGAAAATTAATCTCAATTAATACATTTAAATATTTAATTAAGCAATTTTGATGTGTAATCATAACACATGTTTATAGGCCATTCCCACCGTAGTGCTTGGAGCAAACCTTTTCTTGAAAAGATAAAAAGAGTGATTGGATATGCCCAATTGCAAGGCTGCAATTTGGTGACAAGCTTCAAAGCTTCTCACCATTCCAAACAATGCATAACCCAACACAGAATTCCATGCCTTTTCCTTGTCATTTGCTAAAAAATTAGGCTTGCATAAATCACAGAATTATAAACACAATACTTTCCAATAAGGGAGTTGATAAATATTTGAACTACGTAACCATGGATTGCTTTCTCTGCGTCAATGCCATCAAATTGGTAGAAGCAGAGACGATACCAAGAAAAAAAGTGGTGCAATCAGCAGCTAATAACTCATTTCCCGTTGGACCAAAAACTAACAAAGCCTCTCTCTCAGATCAACATTCTTTAAGTAACCCCAAATCAACGTGTTCCATTAAGTTACATCTCGCCTAGGCATTTTATCAAACACTCACCAATCCCATATGTTCAAACTTTTGAAATTCGAATACATCGTCATAAGAGAATTAGCAATATAAATGTCGGACTCCGAGCCAAAAGCCACTCTGTCACATTGAACTCTCCTACGAAATTGGACCGGCAAGGCGGCAACAAATCTCAACATCCTGAACTTCCATGAGAAGGAATTTATTTAGTACCAAAGCTGGCGTAATACTTTTCAATAAGGGAGTTGATAAATATTTGAACTATGTAACCATGGATTGCTTTCTCTGTGTCAATGCCATCAAATTGGCAGAAGCAGAGACGATACCAAGAAAAAAAGTGGTGCAATCAGCAGCTAATAACTCATTTCCCGTTAGACCAAAAACAAACAAAGCCTCTCTCTCAGATCAACATTCTTTAAGTAACCCCAAATCAATGTGTTCCATTAAGTTACATCTCGCCTAGGCATTTTATCAAACACTCACGAATCCCGTATGTTCAAGCTTTTGAAATTTGAATACATCGCCAGTCGCCACGAGAGAATTAGCAATATAAATGTCGGACTCCGACCCAAAAGCCACTTTGTCACATTGAACTCTCCTACGAAATTAGACTGGCAAGGCGGCAACAAATCTCTACATCCTGAACTTCCATGAGAAAGAATTTATGTAGTACCAATTACCAAAGCTAGCGTACATACAAAAATTAAAATAAAGTAAAATGGAGATGCGGGGTATCGATCCCCGTACCTCTCGCATGCTAAGCGAGCGCTCTACCATCTGAGCTACATCCCCTGGTGACATTTGGATGTAATTGAGCTATATGAAAAAAAAGTCCGTCAGTAGCCACGGCTCCGGTGTTAGTACCTTTAAAGATAAACATTTTTTTTTTGTTTTCGTGGAGCATAATTGGAAGGAGAATTGATTACTGGGCTGACTGATGAGAAATGGTAATTTTTTAGGACTATTTGATTGTGGAAATGTTTTTCTTTTATTTTTTTTTTTAAATACGGTTCTATTTTTTTTTTTAGCTTTTCAATATTTGTGTAGGACAGTTGAAAATCATTTTAAAATTATTTTTATCAAGTTTTCGCTTTTCCATATTTGCAGTCATACAAACTTCCAAAAGCTTGTCCATGCCATGGTGGTCTTTAATAGATCAAGTAAGAAACTATGCAATATATTGACCATTTCTTTTTATTTATTCTTTATTTATTTATTTTGAAACAATAGTGTCAAAGACCTTATTGGACACTCAACTAATCTATCAAGACAATGAACCCATCCCTTTACCCTTCTCCACTTAAATACCAAGATATTATCTAAAATAGAAAACTATAGCACTCAAGACTCGAACCGTAATCATTTAACCAGGAGAGCCTTGAGTTTACCATCTAGTCAATGGTTGTTTTGCGGTGTATGGACTCTTAAAGTGTTACACAATACATGAATAACAAGAGTTAGAAACTATTGAGATGAGTTGGTGTGGAGTAACTCGCAACTTGTGAGCATAGTCACTTCACATGTTTCATCAAGTTTTCTCGACTCTCAATATTTTCAAGAAAAAGAAATACCAATTTTATAATTTTTTAAACTTGGACAGATGACATATGTAAGGTCATTTCCAAGAAATAAAAGGCCCTGGTAGTGTATACATATATTGTAGAACTGATTAGCTAGCTACTCCTTGAGGTTGAAAGAGACATATACGACTAGTACTGCACCGTCTTTATGGATTTTTAGGCTCATTCAAGATTTTGGTCTTTGATTGTTTACTTGGTTTTGCTTCTGACTTGAAGATGGAAAGTTGTATTTTGTTTTGCTGGTATTGGTTCTTGTTTTGCTCTGTATTCTTTTCTGGTGTCAATAAATTTATGCCACCTGAGACAACATTCTAACAACAAAACAGAAAGGAAGCATGAACTGATTAGAAAATTTGCAAAATTGTGAAGCACAAAAATAAATGAGGCTAAACATCAATAGTCAATCAGACAGTATACACTTCTTCGAATGTGGTTGCAAAAAGAAAGAATTTAGCATTAAGTCAAGGGAAAAATACACAAAATCCATTTTGATACAAAATTTTCAAGTATATATATATATTGCATGACATGACCAAAGAGTTATGCGTCTCATGTGCGCCTGTATTCATCTCCACAGTCACCAATGACATTAAGGAGATCTTTCCCTTTCTTTGAAACTTCTTGTATGCTAGTTTTATCATCCTCGTCAAGAACAAGTGAAAACACAGCATTGGAATCTTGGATATGTTCTGCCAAACCAAGTCTAACACCTATCATTGATCCTGCCACATATGGCTGCAGTTTGACACACCAAACACATTTAGACATGAAAAATATGAATGGAAATTTTGAAGAAAAACTTAATCACATTATGACATTTTACTAAGTGCTTAAAATGCCTTTACCTGATCCAGTATGTATTTGACAGCAATGGTTGGGATTGAAACCCCATGTTTAGAAGCCACTTTTTTCAATGTTTGGAGCAAAACTTGAAAGAGACTCCATCCTCCCCAAGCATCTACCATCTGCCATATTTATAGCAACATTTGACATGGAAGTCAAAATTTTAACAGATACTTGCAATCACTACTCACTATATCAAACTCAATATTTTCAGGCATTGAACTCAAACTTTGAGCAAACATTGCAGAATAATTTGCAAAGTACCTATGACAAAGATGACCTAGTTAAAATTATTCACGATGACAAGTTGACAATCTATTAAAAATTGCATTTTCCCAACCAGCTTTATGATATTTTTCCATATTAGACCCAAATTTATCGCTGTCACCTGAATTTTGTTATTAGAAATGACTTCCCAATTTTTTGAAATATTATTATATTTCCTAATTATTTTGGAATTTGGATTCATCCACAGAACTTCAAGAAGCTTCTTGATCACAATTGTCAAATAAATATCATTCAAGTATATACCCTTTTATACTTTTGAAGTGAGGGAGTGTTTAATGGAGGGCCAGCAAAAGGAATTGCTAAGTTGGTGTCCAGGAACTTCTCCGATAACAGACCGCCCATCACAGTCCCGTATCTGCATTTGAAGCTTTATCAAATTCAGGAAGAATGTAGGCAAATGCATAATTGTCCACCAGAGGTTACAAAATGTATCAATAATCTGAACTTTAAAATTGGCCACTCCTACATTGGAACAGCCATACTGATAAGCCATCTTACCAGCCTGTTTAGCAGCCAGTAAACATGCAAAGCACAATAAATATTTCTTCTACAGAGACCTAGGGCCCGTTTAGTTGTGGAAAACAGTTTTTATTTTCTATTTTTGTTTTCTAATTTTCCAAATTTATATAGAAAAGTTGGAAAGCATCTTTTTATAACTTTCTTGATTCCTAACTATTACTTTGCATATGGAAGCATGTGATTCACATCTTGGAATTTGATTTGTGGATTATGTACTGAAATTCTTCTAAATTGCAAATCAAACTTCAAAAGCTATTGTCCCAAATATTACCTTATGTAGATTTTTGAAAAATTGAAAAACAAATTGTCTTTTTGTGATTATTTTGAAATAAGAAATAAAAAACGAAAATTTTATACCTTTTTAATATGAATCTTGAAAAATTAAAAAACAAACTAGAATTTTTATAATTCCTTGAGTCTAAGGAAACAACCTCTCTTCTCAAAAGTAGGGATAACACTGTGATGACCCTCTCCCTACCCTCCCAAAAGTAGGAAGCCTTGTGGCCCGGTGATGACCCTTTTTTTGAAAAACAAAAAAATAAAAAAAATGAAAAATATTTTTCACAACTAAACAGACACTTAATATTTGTGACAAAGGCAAAGACATTGACCTCCCTTAAGGTTTGGTAAAAAAACACTAACCTCCCCTAAGATTTCAAAAATCCCATAGAACTCCTTGACATTTGATCTTTGGGATACTTACACCCGGCAAAAGGCTTCTCGTTTTACAAAATATAATAGGAGGTGTGTGTCCTTTTAGTAAACCTCAAGGGCGGTATGTGGAATTCTTAAACCTCAGGGAAGGTCCTTGAAATTTTAAAACCTCAGGAGATGTGCCTTTTAATCAAACCTCAGGAGAGAATAGTGTCTTTTGCCCTTGCCCTCGAAATAATTAAGAACAAGAAGGACCATTGAGGTCTTTTAGCTATATATTGAAGCAGCAAATGATCTATGACTGGTAGTAGTGTGTGTGCGGACGTTATAAGTTTAACTCCAGTAAGCTGACAAAGCTCTGCCATCTTCTGTTGAGGACGCATGTCAACAATTGAATGTTGCACCTGAATAAACAATAGTGATTCCATCAGCAACCTGAGTACAGGAAAATGAAGTGCCCCAAAGAAATTTATATATACAAAAATACTATTGACCTACCTGATTGCTAACAACTGAAATTTCATTTTCCAAGATTATCTGTAACCTGTCTGTATCGAAGTTCGTCAAAGCAACGGTTTTAATTTTACCTGCATGCCACTTGAAGGAGCCCAAACTAATCAAGAAATGCTGGCTAACTTGTTAATGGTGGAAGAAGTTGTTAATGGTAGACGAGCAGTAGAAATACAACTAACCTTCTTCCTTAAGATCTGCAAGGTGCTTAAGTGCATCGAGATAGCCAGGATTGGAATAATCCCACCTATTTCAAGTACCACCGCCAATAGAAATAAGAAAATCACATACTTGCAGGTGAAAGTACAAGCTAACAACTATATTCAAGGCGAAATAATTTCTAGATGTAGCTGCAAATAAGAATAAATATGAAGAATCATTATTCATCTATTTGTATAGTATCTGCCTGACATATTTGTTAGTGAGGAATGGAGTTTCTTCCTTCGTTTACATGTACTGAGAACATATAAATACATTGAATAATTGCTAGCTTTCATAACAGTTCTCGTAATCAAATAAACTTGATTGATATTCAAGTTTACGTACAGAATGTGAAATTTATAAATTATAGTGAGATCTTAAGGTTACATCACATATGAAAGGTAAATCGATGAATGGTTCTACCCAATTCCATCACTTTATATGTTTCAGAGGACAACAAAAGTCATACTTTCGAAAACAATCGCAAGAACTAGAAGAGAAGAAAAAAGAATTCCTTTATATTTTTTGCAATTAAGTATTCCAGCATATGGTCTAGAAATTGATCTGTCATTCATCTCATACTTTGCTAGAAATTAATCACAGGGTACCATCATGTCCTTCCATGCCTGGACGTCAATCTGGCTAAACTAATTTTAGTTTCTGTTTGACAAAATAAAGTAAACACAGTTCTAAACTTTTTACACATTCATGGTGTGAGCACCTATTGGGTTTGGATTTAAGTGTTGAGTAAAAATCCAGTTATGCATAAAATTATTATAGCCAGAAGCCTCCAACAACTGATAGTTAAAAGCTTAAGAAGAAAATTAGTACCAATGAAACTGGAGCATGTCCAAAGAAGAAACATCCATTCGCTTTCTTGAAACATTGATGCTGTCCCTGACATAGCTACTTGTCATCTTAACAGGAGGTGGCACCCATTTTGTAAGACTGCATCACATAAAACAACAGGTATAATGTTTTGATTATCTTAAAGTTACCTCTCCAACATATACTAGGATTTGTTCTCAAAATGGATAATGAAAGCACAAAGCTATTTAGATTCTCAATACAACAATTTAGGATGCTAATCGATGCTCTTCCAATGACACAAAGTACAAACCATAACCAGTTAATGGAGCGAAAATTAAAGACCCATTCAGTTGATACTCACCCTCTGACCTTTTCCAAGAACTCTGGCGGGCGCTCTCGACGGAGTCGGTTAATGAAGATGCCATAAAGATCTTCTGCAGGCCCATCTACAAATTCAAAGAGGTGTACAATAAGCCCTTCAACATTTATTTGTATATTCTACAAGGAGGTGAAAAAGGTAATTGAACAAGAAATATGACTCCAAACATTGTGCGATACAGATAGCCACAAGCGGTTGAGAATGATTTTTTTAGTTAACTAATTAGAAGTTATTAATTCATACAAACACAAGAACCTCCCTATCTCTTATATTTTATCCCATGTTATATTTTGATGAGCGACAACTTCAAATCAACACACAATGAGTACCCAGTAAATAAAAAGAACATAAGGCGAGTAGCCCTATTACACTTTTAAAAAAACTTACTAGAGCCCTCATTGAAAGTAAACATAGTTGTGATGTTCAGCTAAACGAAATTATTGTTGAAACCACAAAAATTCCTCACAAAAATGATGCAGGGGCAGCATCAATGGTCTGCAGCCATGAAAGAAATAAGAAGAAATTGAAGAGAGGAAGGGGAAGAGAGGAGAAGGAGATACAAGGGGGAAATTCACATTCACTTCAATTCAAATTCAACATCAACTACTTACAACATGGCTTTCACCACTATTTATAAGAAAGCCACTAAACACATGAAATTACACACATACCCCTAAAATACAAAAAATACTCAAAACAAACCCCAACATACATAATCCTAATACAAGCAAACTACACACACTTAAACTGATAAATAATTAAGAAAATCACAAGAAGTTAGGTATTCAAGAGGGCTGACGGTTAGAATTCTTTCAGTTGGTGCGAGGGGATCCTCTTCCGGTCGGACAGTGAAGAAAATTCAAGGGCTAGGTTCGGGGGGAGGGTCCGATTTCAATGGGATGGGTGACATTGCACAGTGGTGTCTGGAAAGTGGTGTTTAAAAAATGGGGGCATGGCTGGAATTTCAAAAAAAAGTTCAGAACTGTTTTCTTGTTTTCTTTCTTTTTTCTCTTTCTTGTTACTAAAAGTTCGAAACAGAGAAGAATCAGAGAGAGAAAATGAAGGAAGAGACAAAGAGAGAAGATACGAAGGAAGAAGATAAAGGAGAAGGAGAAGAAGAAGAAGAAGAAGAAGAAGAAAAAGTAGGAGGAGAAGGAAGAAGAAGCAGCACAGAGGAAGGGGGAGATCACAGAAAAACTGTGGGGAGAAGGAAGAAGAGAAGAAGAGAGGGAAGAAGAAGAGTGAAAGGGAAAGATGGGGGAATCAAAATGGAAGAATGAGATCGTGGTTGGGCTCTGGTACCAAATGATTAAGAGGCAACATTAATGGTCTGCATCCATGGAGAAACAAGAAGAAATTGAAGAGGAAGGAGGGGGAGAGAAGAGCAAGGAGACGAGGGGGAAACTCACATTCACTTCAATTTAAATTTAACATCAACTAACATGGCTTTCACACACTATTTATAAGAAAGCCTGTAAAAACATAACATTACACGTACCCCTAGAATACACAAACACTAAAAACAAGCCCCCAGCATACATAATCCTAATACAAGAAAACTATACACACATACTTAAAACAACTAACTAATTAAGCACATTTGGGTTTCAGACCCAATAAACCACTGACCCTATTCTTCAACATAGGCCTCCAAATTGGTCAAAATTGATCCATCTAAATACCCAATTCTCCTACATCAATAATTCAATATCCACATCAAAGGTGGTCAAACCTCATACCAACATTAGCATACGAAAGAATATCATCAATTGCATTGTCTACATTAATCCTACCCAGCCACCATTCCTCTGCCACAACCCACTAATGACTTGGTGGATGTCCACCAAATCATTGCCATCTTTTAACACCCTGCCACTTCTCTTCAGTTAACACGCACTGGATCCATATTGAATGGTGTTTTTATTTATGCATATTTCTAAGATTTAATTTTAGTTGAACTGAAGGCAAGATTGTTAAAAGGAATGCTATAAAAGATTTGCTATTTTCCGATGAAGCCAAAATGGGCACTAGATGAACAGTAAAGGACCATATATTCAAAAGAGAAACAAGCTGAAGTTACCTTGAGTGTTGCCAAAGCATATACCAAAAAAGAGCAGATGCAGATGCACTGTTTGATTTCCTTCAACCTTCAAGCTTTCTCAAAGCTTCTAGGCATGATCCTTGTCGCGACATCCTGGGAGTGAGGGCCCCAAGAAGGCGAGGGAATATATATATGATATTAAAATTTTTGATTTGGAGTTGCCACTAACCTATTTTCCTTGGTGCAATTAAAACACCTAATTACTACTCATTTGATTAGTCACTAGACTAACCCTACGCCAAGGAACTGGTAGTCTTGGTCTGCTTTTACCAAAGTTGGGATCGAGAGTTCAGTTATGCGAGTGGAAGGTATTAAGACCCCTTACCCACCCGTTCAACAAACGGTACCTAATTAATTAAGAATTATCCCCAAATTAGAGTCAATAAACTTTAATTAACTCCTTTTTAATATGAACAAATAAATAAATAAATAAATAAATATATGAACAAAATTAAAAGGAGATTAAAAATCTTGAAGCACTTTAGCAATATCTAATAGGACCTCCAAACAAGAGGATCTTGTTAGATAAACCCTCCTCAGAGCTAAAACATGTGAGGTCTAAAATACCTCATTGCTCTTTTTTTAAATCAAGACACACAAGCAAGCAAAAACTGGGGGAAAATATCAAATTATAAGCAAAAGAATCTTTAAAAACATCCCTAGATTTTTCAAAATTTTTGTAAAAAATTTCTAAAATTTTTCAACATTTTTCTAAAATTTTTTGGGATTTTTAAAGATTGGTTATCAATTTTTTTGGCTTAAAACAACCCCAAAATTTTTTTTTCCTATTTTTCTGACCTTCAAAATTTTTTCTTGATTTTTCCCCAATTTTTCCTAATTTTTCCAAAAAAATTAATATCTTTTTTATTAATTTTCAAAAAAAAAAAAATACTAATTAAAAATTAAATTAATAAATAAATAAAATAAATAATACAAAACAGTTCAGGAAACAGACCGATCTAAACTAAGTCAACCGGTTTAGGAAGTGGGGGTCACGCGGCAAAAAAAATTTTATTCCTTTATTTTTTTGGAATTACCGTAGCAAAGTGACATCAACATGATGTCACCCTACCACATGGCATTCTCTAAGTAGTTATGGACAAAAGACATGGATTGCTGATGTGATAGCAATCCAGCTGTCTAGAGAAAACACAAATCTGACGGCTGAGATTGTGACAAGTGTCATCGTACAGATGCTGACACGTGTCTCACTTTTATCATTTTTTTATTTTTTTCCAGAGCGTGACGTCAGCATGGCGTCACCCAACCACATGGCAGTCTCCGAGTGGTTCGGCAAAAATGATAAGGATTGCTAACGTGGTAGCGATCCAACCGCCCAAAGAAACACGAATTGGACGGTTCAAATGAGGCCACGTCGCCCAAAAAAAAAAACTTGGACCAAAATGAGCCACGTGTCACCATAAGGTGGTGACACGTGGCCCACTAACCCCTCACATAAAAGCTTTTTTTTTTCTCCTCTCATTTTCTCTGTATTCCTTCTCTCTCTTCTCTTTCTTCTTCTATTCTCTCTCTCTATCCCTTTTGTTCTCTCTTGCGAGGCTCCCCCTCTCTCTCTTCTTTCTATCCTCTATTCTTGTTTTCTCTCTTCTCTCTCCTTATTCTATGGTTCCCTCTGATTCTCTCTATTCTATGATTCTTTGATCCTCTGTTCTCTCAGGTTCTATGGTTCTCTGATCTTTGTTATTCTCTCAAGTTCTTTAGTTCTCTAATCTCTATGGTTCTCTCAGGTTCTATTGATCTCTACTGTTCTCTCAGGTTTGAAGATGTGTTGTTTTCTTGCAGACTCAATGAATCACTCCAAAATGATGGAGCTTGGCTGATTTCATCTGGATACAATTAAGTGCTTTTCCTCTTTGTTTTGACAATATATGTCTTGATCTGTTAGGATTTTCGATTGGATTTTCTTGGGAGCCAAATAGGCTCCCAAGCTTGGACTTGCATCTAGGGTTCTTGGTTCAGACCCTGGTTTGGGTTTGGCTTCGGGTTCTAGTTGGGTTGGTTGGGCTTTGGTCATGTTGGTTTTGGGCTTTAGTTGGGTTGGTTTGGGCTCTAGTTGGGTTGGTTCGACTCTGGTTGGGTTGGTTCGGCTCTGGTTGGTTTGGGCTCTGGTTGGTTGGTTGGGCTTTGACTACTACAGGGTTTGATTTCAAAAATGGGTTTAAGGCCCAATTTTTTTTTTAATGTGGGTTTTGAAAAATTGGGCCCGGGGTGCATTGTTTTAAAACTTGGGCCTAGGTTATTTAAAAAAAAAAAAAAATGGGCCCGAGTGTTTTAGTTTAAACAATGGCCCTAGGTGTCTTTGGGCTTTTAAACTGCGGGCCTGGTCTTTGGGCTTTTAAAAAGGGGCCTGGGTTTTTGGGTTTAAACAGTGGGCCTAGGTGTTTGGGCTTTTAAGCTGTGGGTCTGGTCTTTGGGCTTTTGGTCTTGGTCTTTGAGTTTAAACAGTGGGCCTGCGTGTTTGGGCTTTTAAACCATGGGCCTAGTCTTGGAGGTTTTAAAAGAAAAGAAGGGTTTGGTCTTTGAGTTTAAACAGTGGGTAGTCTCTTTTTAAAGCATGGGCTTAGGGGCTTTTAGTTAGAGCATGGGCTTGGGGACTTTCTTAGAGCATGGGCTTTGGGGCTTGTGCGCTTGCATGGGAGATACTCCCTTTTGCTCTAGTTGAATATCTATAGTAAGATCATGGAAGTAAAGCAAACATGAAACCTGACTTACCTTAGGTCTTCCTACTCCTTCGAGTCTTCTTTTCCTGCTTGCTGCCCTTTTGGTTGCTCCTTCTCTAGTGTCTAGGACGTGCTTAGGTCTTTAGCCTCTGCCCCCTCTGGTTATGAGAACCCCTCTGGCCAAAGGTTCTTTGGCTCTGAACTTCCTCTGATTGTGAGAACCCTTTTAGGCTGTGGCTCTCCGATTTTGACCTTAATCCCAACTCTCACTATCGTATTGTCTCTCTTTTTTCCTTTTGTTCCCCCTCTTTGTTTGTGCCCTTTACCCTCCTCGAAGCCCCCTATTTATAGGGTTAGGGCCTCAGCCGGTATAGGCAATAAACCAAACCTTCCCTTACCAACCCTTTCCTTGTATCCAATTTACCATGCACATGCTTTCCTTCCTACATAAAAACTCCCATCCTTAACCATGGCTTATTGAAATCGGATTCTCTAAGCTTATTTCTTTCCATATGGGTTCCTGGCCGAGTAATGGGATTTGGAAACCAATCATGCCTCTTTACTGCAAATCATTCATTTTTAAGAAACAAAATTTTCAATTTATTACGGAATCAATCTAAAAAATCTCTCCCTTTATTGCTTGATTTCGTCTAACCTCTCTTTGTGTGTGCAGGTGCTAGCGGAGATGCTCGAATATCCTAAGGACATTCCCTGTATTTTATGGATTCCCTTGTATTTCACTGTATTTCTATGTATTTCCCCCTTATTTCCCTATATTTCATGTATTTCCCCACATTTCCTTGTATTTCATGTATTTCCCTGTATTTGGCACTTCTACTGGACCCAAATAAATGAAAATTTTGTTATTTAAGGCCCCGGTTAAAATAGGGTGTCTACAATCCCAATGATCTCCAATGGGGCTAACAAGGCTACTAGAGTCCTCTTTCAAATTTCCACTCTCCAAGACCTTGAGCACTATGATGGTGGCTTAGAGAGAAGAAGAGGAAGTAACCAATGTGGGCAAGAGAGTGCGTGTGGAGAAGAGAGAAAACATAGGGGAGGTCTTAGAGTTATATTACTTCACCTCTGAAGCCTTCATTCTTCCAATCTGTAAGCATGGGAAGCCTAGTCTCAATTAAACTAGGTTTCCAAAACATACTTAAAATTTATCTCTTGGATAAGATTTACCCTACATAAGAACCATCCTAGTCAATAGTCAATGTCCACCAAAGATACCTCGTATGGATCATCCACAACCCATGTGGATGCCCCAATTGGCTGGGTCTAATAATCCGATCCAATTTCTTAATATCCTACTCTCCCACAAAAAAGTTATAATCTCACAATTTCCCTGCCATCTCCATATCTTCTTGGGTAATGTAGAATACAACCAAATGAAAAGAATAATTTGAGGGGCATTCTATTACATTACTATCCAACAAGATGCTAAAACTCCGAATAATTTGCCTACAGCCAGAATCATCAACTACACTAAATCCAACATCTCTAATCCCTTTATAGTCTTATAAAAGCATTCGTCCTATTGATTATATTGGTAAAAAAAAATTATGGACATAATAGGTCAAACTATGAGTCGCAAATCATGAATGTAACATCGAATGACATTTCCTTAGATTCTCATGTCATTCCATCTCAATTTTCTAAACATGGTCCACTAGACTGTATAAATCGTAACCATTGAACTACATGTACTGCACTAGCAGCATCAAGCCTCAACTTCATCACATAGTTTTAAGTTCCAAAGGATACACAAGTCGATTCATTCAATGAGGAAATAGGGATCAGTCAATTTCGAGTGTCTCAAAGTAAAGTCAATCTCGACTGTCAATTTACCTCATGTCTCTCCTTCCCTTACCAGCTTCTAATGCTAGGAGATTGGAGGGAATTTAGAGAAGATTTCTTTGGAGAAGCTTAGGGGAGAAATTTAAATATCACTATGTTAGATGGGGAGTGGTCAAACAACCCATTTTTTCCGGAGGTTTCGGGTTGAAATCCCTCCTCACTTTCAATAAAGCCCTCCTCGAGAAGTGGTTATGGAGGTTCATGAAGGAGAAAGACCACTTATGATGGGGATATTATTGTTTCTAAATATGGGCTGGAGCACAATGATTGGACAACTCACAATAGAAGGGGAACCTATGGAGTGGGAGTATGGAAATTCATCAGGAAAGGATGGGATGGTTTTTTTTTCCAATTTGTGACATTTCAAGTGGGGAATGGAGCCAATGTTTACTTTTGGCATGATGTGTGGCATGAGAACAGTAATCTTTGAGTTGCCTTTCCTTACATCAACAGCTCAGCTTGTGACAAAAATGCCCTTATCTGTCATCATCTCCAAATCACTGATTAGGGGATTTTTTGGGACCTTCCTTTTACTAGGAACGTGGCAGATTGGGAACTTCAGTCACTCTGACTTATACAGATTTCTCTACAGATTCTGTCACCAAAACATCCCCAATGAACCAAAATGAGCTTTGGACAAAAATGGTGTTTTCACTGTTAAATATTTCTACAGGAAGCTCTCATCGTTGGGAACAAATTGCAATGAATCCCCTTTGATTCACATTTCGAGGATGGCAGACCCTTCAAAGGTTGCCTTTTTTGCTTGGGTGTCCACACATGGAAATATTTTAACCCTTGAAAATATGCAGAAATGAGGGTTTGCAGTCACAAATAGGTGTTTTCTCCGTATGGCTGATGCAGAATCAGTCAACCACATTCTTCTCCACTATATCTGGATAAGGAACTTGTGGAATTTGGCTCTTTCCTTGGCTGGGCAGCAGTGGGTTACAACAAATTTTGTTGGAGGGGATAATTGGGCTTGGGAAGGCATCAGAGCCACCAAGGAGAGGTGAAAGGCTTTGAACCTCATCCCTCTCGCCATATTTTGGTTTGCTTGAAAAAAAAAGAAATAAGAGAGCCTTCAAAGATTCAACTACTTCACTTCAGACTTGCAAAGACCAATGGATTGCTGCTGTCTCTAGCTAGCTTAGTCAGAAAATTGTTAATGATCATTATGTATTCCTTGATGTTTGCGACACTCTTCATAGAGGTTGATGTTTTGTACCATGGGTTGGCATCCCCTTGATGCCTTGCTAATATATTTTCTCTTTGCTGATAAAAAATATATATATAAATGTATGTTACAGCACAGCTCCCACTGAATCAGTCATATCACTCTCCAATGCCATCCCTAAGTACAAAAGTACCTAACTGAGTCATTACAATTCAATATCTCTCCAAAGGCAAAATTAAGTACTCACATTTGACTAACAATATGCTCAATATGGAATTGTGGAATTATTCCATACTTGACTACCTTAGAGTCACATCTTAGACTAACGAAACAGGCTTCTGTTATAACAATATTGTCCCATTTGGAACAATAAGCAGATAGAATCATATGCTCACTATCCATGCACCAGTATAATTTCATTAGCCTCATCCTGCTCACTACTCAAGCACCATGACAAACACTTGTGTGAGACCGCTAGTAAGTTTTGTGAAATCACTAATTTGTGCCAATTAGTATCAATCATGCAACTAAAATACAAATATGAACAAAACAATCTATTAATATGATGGATTAGATCTGCCGAGACCATCTATGTCCATTAAAAATAGTCCAAACAAGCCAAATTGGATGAAGACCCAAACATAAGATCAGTCTAGAATACATCTATATATACATATATAATTAAGGAAGAAGAATTTACATAGAGGATGGGGAATTCTCAAACAATGAAAAGAAACAGAACAAGAAAATACAAGAAACTCAAGACTAGGTCAAATGAGCCAGTCAATCATGTTGGACCTTGTAGTGACTCCCACGGGAACACAAAACACAATCTTATCCCAAACCAAATCTACAAATAACCCACGATCTCACAAAAATCAGGCATTACTCTGCAACTAAAAAACCCAGACAACAAATAAATAGAGCACCATAACAAAATCTTAAAGACTTTTACACCTTCCAAAACCTCAAAGACTAACCATCAAGAAAACCTCCAATTAAAAATGACACACGCAACACTCTCTCAACAGCCAAACAGTTTGCTCCACCAAGCAATGGGGCAGTGCAGAAATAAATGAGCATGATCCTCATTACTACAATAACACATAACACACGTTTGGAAATAGAGAGTGTGGTCTTTGAACCTACAACAAATCATTGGTTTTAACTGTACTAAGAATGGTGATCCGCACAAAAGCCTATACCTTTTAAGGAACCCCAAGAGGGAAAAAAAGTTCCTATACCTCCCTATTGATAAAATCATGGAAAAACTGAAAATCCCACAAAAACTCAAAGCTATCTATAACAAGTAAAGAAGAAATAGGTGCAACAGGACACAAAGAGAGATGAGCAATGGAAGGAAAAGCAAACATCCCCAAGCCAAATATCCTCCTAAAACTGGACCCTACACCCATCTCCAACTTTATATTTGATACAAGGGAAGAAGAAAGAAGTTATGAGCAACATGAATTTCCATGGGCTTACATGTGAAACTCTATCTATAATAATAGTAGCATCCTGCCATTCTATCATATTAACTTTTAATAACCCTATGCCAAAGAGAATCAATTTTCGAAGGAAACCGCCAGCATCCCACCATTTTCTCGCAAACCGAATTAACTTTTAATAACCCTATGCCAAAGAGAATCAGTTGTCAAAGAAAACCGCCATACAATTACCCACCAAAGCAATGTTTTTCGGCATCAAATTATCAAGAGTCAAGCCTCCCTCCTCCATAAGCCTACCAACTATATCCCAACCAACAGATGATCCCTCCTCACCCACCCCTGTGATGTAGTACAGTACCAAATTGATTTAGGACAGTAAGAAATAAAGACACGGAGGAAATTGAGGGAGACAAACAAAGAGGGGAAGAAGAAGAGAGAAGGGAGAAGATGAAGGACGCTGCTTGGGTCGAGTTTCCCAATGAGTATGCCTTTGTTCTTAAACATCGTTCCTTGTTGAGAATAAGATCACTAATGGATTCAGTAGAGTAGAATTTATTCTCCATTTTTTGAGAGCTGAGGGAGAAGATGAAGGATGCTGGTTGGATGGAGTTCCCCACCAAGTATACCTTTGTTCTTAAACATAGTCCCCTTGTTGAGAATAAGGTCGCTGATGGACTCAGTAGAGTAGCAGTTATTCTCCATATTTAGAGAGCTGAGGTCATTTGGTTTGATTATCTGAAGATGAGTACTTTACTTATCTTGATTTGGGCTTATCTTTCAAGATATTTTGTAGATTTTATCATCCATGAGGATTATCTATTTAGGGGTACTAGTTATGCATTCTATAGTGGGGTCTATATTTCCCATATATTTTACCCACTGTGATGACATCAAATTTCACTTGGTTCAGCCAATATCCCACAATCAACTTCAATATAGTGCACACACACAAACCAACAAATTTGTAGGGGCAACACCTCCCAACCTTAGTCATTCATTAAAAATAAGGAAATACAGTCGGTGACATGTAGTAACACCCGCACACAAATTATCAAGTGTTCCAAGCATGCAACATGTCAATTTAAACTAGTTGATACCCCCATTTGTCAAGGGTTAGCAGTTGACAACCCCAACTAAACAGGTTGTGCTGGGTGTAACCAACTCATGTGCCAACAAGGCACCATGCACAACCGACTCTATGTACAATTGCATGACTAGAATGTTACCACATGTGAAAAACTACAAAATTGCCTTTAGACAAAGGCATGCAAGTCAGCCATCACAAGAAATTGTCAAACAACATGTCAACCAATCTGCCAATGTCATTGACACTGCACGCACGAGGTTTGTAGATCAAACCTTTATATTGTGCACAATTTTCCCTTAATCATATATACATCCACAAATGAGCACATACTACATGACATTAGAACACTTGACATACAACTAAGTTAACCATCCAACAATATAATCCGAAATTATCCACAATAGCAGTACTGTCAAAGACCATGACCGCAACCATGTCCATCTCTTGGACCATGTTGAGCATGTACTCAAACATCCCAACAACTATGTGCTCCCTCTATGTAAACCATCTAAATCCCACAAGACAGCCTATAACAAGCCATTCCTTGATGTTGCCTTGGCATTTGGCATGAGGGAACCATAAGCCTTGGCAATGTCAACTGATCAAAAAGCTGACAAACCACCCCCAGTGTCACAATCCCACATCGGATGTGTACTAGGGAGATCTTGAGTTTACAAGGAGGGTTTGGGCTCCAACTATGGGAGGTACCTTCTATAGGACAAACCCGTGAGGCTAGTGGACCAAAGCGGACAATAACTTATTGGAGTTGGGCCCAAGATCATTACATTTGGTATCAAAGCCACCCAGGGGGTACTATCATGTGAGTGGATCCTACACATAGGTGTAAGCCACTTTAACAAGGATGTCAAAGATTAGAGGAGAAAGTCTATCACGGTCCCACATCGAATGTGTACTAGGAAGATCACTTTGACAAGGATGTCAAAGATTGAACAAGAGAGCTTGTCATGGTCCCACATCAAATGTGTACTAGAAAGATTTTGGGCTTATAAGGATGGTTTAGACTCCAACTATGGGAGGAGCCTTTTATAGGACAAACATGTAAGACCAGTGGACTAAAGCGGACAATACCTCACTGAAGTTGGGCCTAGACCATTCCGCCCAAGAAGACACCAACGTCCTCGTTGGTAGACTATCAAGGTAATCCCCTATTTATTTTTCAAATTACCATAGAGACACATCCCTTTCCCAACTTGCTTTTGCCTTTGACAACCCCTTCCACTTCACTAACTAGGTTGTTCTTACTTTGACTTTTAGTTTTGTGACCCATGATTTTATCAACATCATTGTCCAACTATTCTTTAATTACTATCGGTGCTCTTTTTTCTTGTCTCCTACTTTCATATAGTAGATCTGCATAGAATGGCTTCAAAGAAACTAACACTGAAAGTTGGATGAACTTTCAAACTATAGGCAACATTAACCCACTTGCATTGCCCACTAGCTTCTGAATTTCAAATGGTCCATCATACTTGGGAATCAATCACCAATGGACTGTTTTATTCCATATCTAGGGGTGTCGATTTCGGTAGCACCATATCTCCTTCTTGAAATAGTACATCTCTCTATTTCCTGTCTTAATAAATCTAAACCCCTATCAGCCCTCATTTGAACTATTATCCAAGACTTCTCAAATGAACGATAAACAAGAAGGATGAGAAAGCTACATATATCTATTTATTGGATTAATCAAAGGAACATCCTACGTGATTTAATGACTATCTCGCTTTGCCTATCATATAACGAATGTAGGGGTAAAAGGTATTGATATTACACACAAGGAAAATACCATGTTGCATATATCAAGCTCTCAATTGCATTGTAGCATACCCTAATTAAGTAACTTGGCTAATCTATGACTAAAGAAATTATGTTCCATAATTAAATTAATAAGATGGGTAACCACATACATTTGTTCCTCAATTTGTAGTATAAAAATTTAATTTTAAATAGAAATTATGCATGAAATTGAGAAAATGTTTAAAAAATTACAAAATTTGTTGCCCAAATACAATAATTTACTAAAACTGAATCTAAGTGGACCACAAAGATCAATTGACTACACCATGGTGGGCCCACATGCACCACGTGTGTCAAATATGGTCCACACAGGATGCTTCCCTGCCCGCCTCCCAAGTCCCTTGCATGTGGAAATCAAACAACAATAGTTTTTTTTGCACTCCTTCACACATTGTAGGAGGTGTGCATAGCTCATGCACCTTGTCATCAACCAATGATACTGGCACAAACATAGTTGGCTTCATTATTGTTCCTTGGATCAATTACAATTCTTGTAGGATCTAATAAGGAGATGAATTGCACATGCCACTTGAACACATGGAGGTTGGAGGTGGTTATTGTTCATCATTCCTAACCTCCTAAAGCAATAATTGGACTCATTCGGACAATCCTACACTGCACTTTAAACCTTCATTTCTTTTGATCTACAAATCCAAAAACATTGATTTTGTTGTCATTCAAAAGCTCTTTCCACAAAGAATCAACCCATATAAATTTCGCATAGTGGAAAATATATTTTAAGCATGGAAAATGATTCAAAGTTTGCAGTTTTTTAAGGGTCTGAAAATTAGAATTTGCAATATCTTGCAAACACGCATCAATGCTAGGGCAACAATGCTATTGAAAATATTGTCCTATTGTGTCGCAGTCCATGTAAATTTAAAGAAATTAAAATGAATCCAGAGAGCGAGAGAGAGAATAATTCATAACAATGTAGTCTAAGGCTTCAAAACCTATTGAATCTGGCCAAAAGCATTCTATGGAGTTAGAAACAATCTGAAGTCTGAAATTGTTGGATATGTGAAGTTAGCTATATTTGTCATTTGGTTATGAAGTTAGCTTGTTAGTTAAGAAGTTATTTCATTTTTTCCTTGTATATAAAAGCTCAGTTTTCAGTTGTTTTGTATGTACTGAATTTTTATCAAGAATGCAGAGTACATTTCTCCTTTCTTGTAGCTTCTCTCTCTTCCCCTCTACATGATTGATCTCAGTTTATTTTCAAACATGGTATCAGAGCAATTCTGAGATCAATTGCTGATCTTCCAATCCATTTTACACAAACTGGTGAATCAAGATGGAGTGATGAATTCTGGCGATTGAAGCCAGCCTCCTCAATAGAAGCTCTCAGGAGTTTCTTGAAGCTCGAAGGAAGGTAACTTGATTATCATTAATGGCGTCCTCTTCCTCTGCCTCCTCTGTCAATCTTGCAGATGATTCTTCAAGTCCTTATCATCTCAATAATGCTGATAATCCTGGCATTCAGATGGTTACACAACTTTTAACTGGAGAAAATTATCATGCTTGGAGTCAATCAATGCAAATTGCTCTAGGATCGAAGAATAAGCTTGGTTTCATCTATGGAAGTGTGACCTTGCCATCTAATGTTTCAGACCCAGCACATAATGCTTGGTTAAGGTGTAATGATATGTTCTTCTCATGGTTACTCAATTCTGTATCAAAAGAGATAGCAGCAAGTTGTATCTACATTGATACTGCAAGAGAACTTTGGTGTGATTTGCAGCAACGTTACCTACAAACTAATGCACGACGAATTTTTCAGATTCAAAAGGAAATTGGAAATCTGGTGCAGATGATCTCTCTGTAAGTGCATATCACTCGTTTGAAGACTCTCTGGGATGAATTGATAAATTACATGCCCTTGCCTCCTTGTGGTTGTTCAAGAAATTGCAATTGTGAAGTCTTGAAGGCTGTTCTTGAATATCGACAATGAGAATATGGGATGTGTTTCATGATGAGACTTAATGACACCTATGCAAGTGTTCGATCTCAGATTTTGCTGATAGAACCACTTCCTGATAGGACAAAGTTTTTCTTTGATCCTACAAGAAGAAAGACAGTGTGGTATTCAACCTAATGGCAAATTTGCCAATCTTGATTCTGCTACTCTGGTTTCTACTACTCAACAATAGAATTTTCAGAAGAACTATTCAAGATATAAGTTCCCTTCGAAACCCAAACCTGTGTAGCCACTGTGGCATGATGGGGCATACCAAGGAGAAATGCTATAAACTTCATGGATGCCCTCCTGGTTACAAGTCTACAAAGTCTCGAATTAATTCTGTTAATGGTAATTTTTCTCATACTATTTCATAGGGAGCACAAATTCCTGAAGGATCCTCATTGCCTTTTACTCAAGAGCAATGTCAACAGCTCCTCTCTATGCTTGATTCACACAATTCTTCAATTAAACCTACTATGGTTCATCAAGTAGGTACTCAACAAAATTCTCAAACATTCCTTAACCAATCAGGTATATTTCCTTCTCCTCAACATAGTATCTTCACAGCTATTAATTTTCAACATTTCACTTCATTCATCAACAAGGTTGAACACAATTCTTCTAATGCACCTTGGATCATTGATATTGGTGAAACTGACCATATGGTCAGCTCTGTTTCTTGCTTACATTCATCTTCACCTGTTCAATCTACTTTTGTGACCCTTCCAAATAGTCACAAAGTCAGTGTTACATAGGCATAGTCAAAATTTCTGATGTTTTAATCCTGACTAATGTTTTATGTGTTCCATCTTTTTCTTTCAATCTTTTATCAGTTAGTGATGTTTTCTTGAATAAATCATGCTTCATTCAGGACCTGTGTGCATGGAGGACGATTGGTCTGGGTGAACAACGAGATGGACTTTATTACTTGCTGCCATCTAAGCCATCAGCATCTGTTGTAGCTGATGTTTCTATTGCAAATGTATTTTCTGTAGCTGATGTTTCTGTAGCTGATACAATTGTTTCCAATCCTCAATCTTTAGACATATGGCATTATCGTCTAGGTCATCCATCCCATGCTAGACATTGTTTGTTGAATAAACAAGATTCAATTATCAATTCTCCTTGCGCAAATATTTGTGACACATGCCATTATGCAAAACAGGCTTGTTTATCTTTTCCCCTAAGTAATTATGTTACTACAGCACCATTTGAAATCATCCCTACTGACATATGGGGTCCTTTTTCTACTTCCACTTTGGAAGGTTTTCAATATTTTCTTACAATTGTGGATGATTTTTCACGGGCAACTTGAGTTTATATGCTAAAACATAAATTTGAAACTCGATCTAAGCTACTTTCTTTCTTTGTTCTTGTTGAAACACAATTCAATCATAAAGTTAAAACCATTAGAAGTGATAATGGTCTAGAGTTCAATATGACCAATTATTATGCTTCTAAAGGTATCATTCATCAAAGGAGCTGTAATGCAACTCCTCAACAAAATGGGATTGTGGAAAGAAAACATAGACATTTGTTGGAAGTGGCTCGAGCCCTTAGATTGCAAGCAAATCTGCCTTTATGTTTTTGGGGTGATTGTGTCTCAACTGCTGCTTATCTTATTAACAGATTACCCACTCCAATTCTTTCAAATAAATCCCCTTATGAAGTGCTCTTCTCTTACAAACCTTCTTATCCTCATTTCAAGGTTTTTGGGTGCCTTTATTTTGCTAGTACTCTTTCTGCCCACAAAGGCAAATTTGATTCCCGAGCTCATAAGTGTTTGTTTCATGGTTATCCTTTGGGTGTAAAAGGTTTCAAACTCTGACTTACATTCTCATACAATTTTTTTGTCTCGGGATGTTGTTTTTCATGAAACCATATTTCCATACAAGTGTAATCCTGCTCCCTCTTCATCACAACCTGTTGTTTTTTAGATTCTTTTGTTTTACCAGTTCCTTTTTCTGATCCTATCCCAGATTCCAGCAACACACAAACAAATCATTCTTCTCCAGGTATTGATTCTGCCACTGATAATGCTCCTTCTCTTCGAAGGTCCACTAGACAAAGACATCCTCCAAATTATTTGCAGCAGTATCATTGTCATCTCAGCAGTTCTGCTTCAGACCTTGGTTCTCTTGCAGCAGCTGCTCCTTCCAAGGTATGTACTTCTTATCCTTTGTCTTCTTATCTTTCTTACTCCAATTTGTCCTCTGCATACAAAGCTTTTAGTGTTTCCTTGTCTTCCAATATCGAACCTAAGACTTTTTCACATGCTATGCAATTACCTCATTGGTGTCATGCTATCTCAGTTTAATTAGCAGCTCTTGAAGAAAATCATACTTGGATTCTCACTAGTTTACCCCTTTGATAAAAATCCTATTGGTTGCAAATGGGTGTACAAAATTAAATATAAGTCAGATGGTACCATTGAAAGATACAGAGCTTGACTTGTAGCTAAGGGGTACACTCAACAAGAAGGTTTGGATTTTCTTGATACTTTTTCTCCTATTGCTAAACTCACTAATGTTCACTGTTTGCTTGCTATTGCTGCTATGAAAGGTTGGTTTTTACATCAATTAGATGTCAATAATGCTTTTCTCCATTTTGATTTAGATGAAGAGATGTACATGTCACTTCCTTCACGTTATGGAAGTGAGGGGGAGACACAAGCATGTAAATTGACTAAGTCCTTATATGGACTCAAGCAAGTTTCTCGCCAATGGTTTCACAAGTTATCACATTGTCTTTTGACTCATGATTTTTCACAATCAAAGTGTGACTACTCTTTGTTTACTAAAGTTACTACAAGTTCCTTTATTGCTTTGCTTATTTATGTGGATGATGTGATAGTAGCAAGCAATGATATTCAAGCTATGCAAGATATCAAGAATGTTCTTCATGCTGAGTTTAAGATTAAAGATCTTGGAGAATTGAAATACTTCCTTGGATGGAAGTGGCTCGAACATCTAAAGGCATTTTTGTTTGTCAAAAGCACTATGCTCTTGAAGTGTTAACTGATTTAGGTTTCATTGGTTGTAAACCAGCTAAACTACCTATGAATCCTAACTTGCGCCTTACTAATATAGATTATGGTTTATTAGAAGATCCTACTATCTATCGAAGGTTAGTAGGGAGGTTGCTTTACCTTACTATTACTAGACCAGACTTGGCATTTTCAGTTCATATTCTGGCTCAGTTTATGGATAAGCCAACACAACCTCATTTGGATGTTGCATATCAGGTGTTGAGATACTTAAAAGGGACTCCAGGGCAAGGCATATTCTTATCTGCATCTTCATCCTTACAGTTGAAGGCTTTCACAGATTCGGATTGGGCAACATGTCCTAAAACAAGAAAATCAATTACGGGATTTTGTGTTTTCTTGGGTGATTCTCTTATTTCGTGGAGATCAAAGAAACAAAACATTGTATCAAGATCATCAGCTGAAGTTAAATACAAGGCTCTTGGTTCTACAACTTGTGAATTAACTTGGCTACTTGCTTTGCTTAAAGGCTTTGGTATTCATCATACGTCACCAGCTTTACTTTTCTGTGATGGCAAAGCTGCTTTACATATAGCAGCCAACCCGGTGTTTCATGAGAGAATAAAACACATTGAGATTGATTGTCATTTGGTTAGGGAGAAAATCCAAGCTGGAATACTACATACTCTTCATGTGAATTCAAAGCATCAATTCGCATATTTCTTTACCAAGGCTTTAGCATCACCACAGTTTATATTTTTCCTTTCCAAGATGGGAGTGATAAACATATACACTCCATCTTGAGGCGGAGTGTTGGACATGTGAAGTTAGCTATACTTGTTAGTTGGTTATGAAGTTAACTTGTTAGTTAAGAAGTTATTTCATTTTATTCCTTGTATATAAAAGCTCAGTTTTCAGTTGTTTTGTATGTATTGAATTTTTATCAAGAATGCAGAGTACATTTCTCCTTTCTTGTAGCTTCTCTCTCTTCCCCTCTACATGATTCATCTCAGTTTATTTTCCCAAAGAAATAATGAAAGGAAAGTAAGCAAAAACTGCCTCAAGCATTATTGAAGTGGATACTCAAAAAGGCGTAGACGAGAATATGCTGCTTGATCTCCTTTGACCTTGACCTTTCTCGGAGTTCATGTGCTTCTACAGCCCCTGTGGACACTGCAATGGATTGGGTCCAATAACATGATCCGATTTCCTACAATATGGTCGACTGTATTTCTCACAAACAACTCATAGCTCTATTGTGTTCGTAAGCTACGTTGAACAAGTTTGCATTTTTGCGAGGAGTCGTTGTGTTCATAAGCTACATTGGTTCAATCTTATCGTATAAAAAAAATGGTTAAAACCGCAAGCGAGTGAAGTGACGCTTGTGGCGTAGAAACCATATTTCATCACAACGATAGTTCAGGAAGCCCAGTAACAAAACCTTCAAAAAATCAAAAAAAAAAAAAGGGAAGAAGCTCGGGGGAAGGGCATTCAATACAGTGATCGGCCATATCGAAGGTGGAGAGTCCGGCGTCGGCGTAGCGGAGCATGGCCTCGACGGCGTCGTCCCGGTCGATTCTGCCCCAACCGCCGCTCGTCTGCCACATTCCGTTCAGAACGCGGCATATCTCCAGCGAATCGTTCCCGTTCTTCACCGTAACTTGCCGGGCCTCGCCGCTTCGTTCGCACCGGACCGAATGAAGTCCGATTTTCCGGGGTTTGGGTCGAGTGGGCGCGTTCCGAGTGGGGATGGACCGGAAGGCGGCTGAATTGGAGAAGACATGGTGTACTGCCACCGCCATTTCAGAGACTAGAGATAGGCAAAACGAGCGGGGAAGAAGATAAGATGTTCGGCCTTGGCGGGCATCGAAGCTCTGGTTTTATGGCTTTTGATCGTGAATTGACTATTGTACCCTCAATTGATTTATTTTATTGTTGGCTGGCTTGGTTTGTTTTTGTTATTATTGTTATTTATAATTTATTGCCTATTTCATGGTTTTAAAATTTGAAAGATATAGTCATTACATTACTTTTTAAATATATATATATATATATATCTAAATTTTTGGAAATTAGATATTGAGTGGAAGATATACATTTGTGCATTGGGAATGTGATTCACCATCTTTATGATGGTTGACCAATCAACACCCCTATCACACTTGTTCATTGAACAATTATTGCAATTACATGTGTGTGTATGCCCTTCTTAAAATAAATAAAAGAATGTAAAAGAAAAAGATCTCCTTTGGTCTTTCAGTAATAATTATTGTTCACGATTACTCCAAAATGATTTTAGAAGTTTAGAATATTGCTCAAAAGGGGTAAGTCGTAAAATCCTAATATTTGAGAAAGAAACTGATGATGATAACAATGATTTTGAAAAGAATGGTTTGAAAACATTAGATTGTATGACTAATTTGAAAATATGTTTTCTGAAATAGTTATTGAGTTTCTTAACTCCACTTGTGATGTACTTAACGTCCTACTTTTTTTTTTATACACAATCAGTCCCTAAGCCCAAGTAAAGAAGAAGGGTTGCGTTAGGTAGCTGACAGGCAACATAAAGTTTGTTAGATCACAATGATATGAATTCTTATCGAATATTTATTGAGGCATTCCTTACGAGCGACGCATTACGCTTATATCACCCTGAGTGTAACGAAAAGTGGGCGAGCGTGAGCTAGGTTGTCACCCCAAAGTGACGTGCCGTGTCGTGTCGGCACCCAGGTACGGTGTCAAATATGCGAAAGTTCCTACATCATTCTAGACATGGGTAAGTAAAGAAACTAGTTCAGGAAACTAAGATTAGATTAAAAAATTTGAATATAAGATCACTTATGGGTAAAAGTATGAAAATTATGAACACAATGATTAGATAAAAAATTAATATAATTTGCCTTCAAGAAACTAAATGGGTGGGGGATAAAGTTAGAGAAATTGATAAATCATGATTTAAATTTTGGTACTATAGAAAAGAAAAGTATAAGAATGAAGTAGGAATTATTATAAACAAAAACTTGAAAGATAACATTGTTGATGTAAACAGAGTAGGGGATAGAATTATAAAAATCAAGATGATATTAGGCCAAAAAATAATGAATATCATTAGTGTTTATTTTCCTCAAAAAGTAAGCTTAGCAGAAAATATTAAGAGACAATTTTGGGAAGATATGAGTAGTATTATACAAGCCATATCAGTTGCTAAAAAAATATTCATAGGATGAGATTTATGAAAGGATAGATAGAGGATATGGATATGGAGACAAAAATGAGTCTGGGGAGATGATCTTAGACTTCGCTATGTCTTTTGATTTTATTATAATAAATACTTGATTTTTAAAAAAAGAGAAGAACACTTAATAACCTTTAAAAGTGGATAAAATAGAAGTCAAATAGATTTTTTTATTAATTAGGAGGGTAGATCGTTTATCATACGAGGATTATAAAGTTATTCCAGGTGAAGGCCTAACAACATAACATAGTCTTAATTTTAGATATATGTGTTGGCCCTAGAGTCGAGTCTAAAGGGGGGGAATGAATGGACTCTTTTGCATATTTTAGTTTTCCTCAACAAAATAATAAATCTTGGCAAGATACAAGCAATTAAGTCACAATATAAAGAATATAAAATCATGCACACAATGTAAATTAAAGAGTATATGGAAGAGAAACTTGGCAAACTATTTTAATGTGGTTCAGCCCCTTGCCTACGTCCATGCCTTGAGACACACTCAAGGATTATCAATCCATTATCAACCTCCTTCACTAGTGGAGAAGCCTTTATACAATAAGGGAGCAAATCCATTAACCCTCACCAAGAGCCTTTCAACAAGGTTCACCAAGAACCCTTGCAATCCTATTCACCAAGAACCTTCAACTACGGTTCACCAAGAACCTTCAACTACAGTTCACCAAGAACCCTTTGCAATTCGCTTCACCAAGAACCCTTTGCAATGAGAAGATGAATTACAAATACAATGCTCCTTGAATGAGCTGATATCAAACCTCTCACTAATCTATCAAGTAATGAATCATAAAAGTATAAGGAGCAAGAGAGATTTTAAGCACAAGAATGATGAACTAAATGCAAAGTGCTTGTGAATGATATTCAATAGATGTTAATCGCTAAGATTTATCTTGAAGCAAGTTTTTGGACTTGTATTTAAAGGTAAATTGGACTACTAGCCGTTATATGGTCGTTGGGCTAATAAAACAATTTAATACTTTGGAAACTAATCGTTTTATGGTTGTTGGGGTTCAGAACCCAACGCAAACCATCAATGCTTTTCCCCAAACTATCGAAGGTTTTCTCAAACAAAAAAAAAAAAAACCATTTAGTTCTTTGCCTGAAATCGTCGATGCACCTAGCCAAATTGTCGACGATTTGCCTTGTTTCTTCAATATCTTGATTTTAAGGTGCATAAATAAGGTTTTAACCCAACCAGGACCAAGTCTTTAAAAGAATATAATACTAATATGATTTAAAACTTGTCTCATGTAAAAATACATTTGAGTATAGGATATTTTTGTCAAACTCTTTGTTTTACCTTTGAAAACCATGAATATTAAACTTATGACTTAGTGAAATCCTTTATGCTCTTATAAACTAGTATGCACATGCAATTTGCTTAACTCTTACTAAATAAACTAGCCCGAATCAGAAGTACTACAAGAGTTACAATAAACATTACCTCAAACACTCCCCATTATACATATGACTTTACAATTGCTTTGATGGTTCTGCTTTAGTTCTTTCAAATGATTGTCCACTTTGATCTTTCCTTCTTGAATGTCCACTCAATCTTTGCCTATAAGAATGTTCGCTTGATCTTTGCACTAGAACCTATATCTGTGTGATTTTGCCACTTATACCTACCACAACTTAATATGATAAGATTAGTTAAACTTAGAACCACTAATGGGTTGTTATCATCAAAATACAACAATTAGGATCATATAGCCACTTAGGCTAACGATATGTATTAAAAAAAATGGAAGAAAAATGATAAAATAAACTAGTGTAAGAGAACTAGTTAGTAGAACCTAAAGGGAGAAAATATAATAAAATTTAAAGATAAAATTATCAAAGATAGGGATTGGACCATAAATGATGAGATAGATACAAATACTCTTTAGAATACATTGGCTAGCTCTATTAAAAAGATAGCAAAAGAGATTTTAGGTGAATCAAGGGGAAGATTCTCGAATAGCAAAGAAAATGGGTGGTGGGATAAAGATGTCCAAAAAGCTGTAAAGACAAACAAAAATTGGTATAAAACATGGAAAAAATGTAGAAGCATGGATAACTTTGAAAAGTATAAAGACAAGGGAAAAGAGGCAAAAAAGGTTGTTAGTGAAGCTAAACATAGATCATTTAATAGTTTGTATGATAGATTAGATAAAAAAAAAAAAGAAAGAGGACGGAAATATATTTAAACTTGCTAGAGTTAGAGAAAGGAAGAGTAAGGACTTAGGAATTGTAAACTATATAAAAAGTGAAGATAAAGATTATATTGTCTTGGTTAAGGACGAAAGCATAAAAGAAAGATGGGGAAGTTACTTTATTAACTTGTTTAATGAAAATCAAATAGAATGCTTAAACTTAGAACTGACAAAGGAGGAAAAGATTAAAAATTTGAGATTTATTCGGAAAATTAGAGTAAATGAAGTTAAGTTTGCACTAAAAAAGATGAAAAATGAAAATGTTATAGGACTAGATAACATCCCAATTGAAGTTTGGAAATGTTTAGGTGATAACGGGATTATATAGTTAACTAATTTATTTAACACAATCATAAAAACTAAGAAAATCTCAGATGAATGGAGGAAAAACACTTTAATACCTATATACAAAAATAGAGGAGATATTCAAAATTATAATAACTATCGTGGAATTAAACTTATGAGTCATACAATGAAACTGTGGGAAAGGGTGGTTGAACAAAGATTAAGGCTAAAAACGAAGGTCTCAGAAAATCAATTTGGTTTTATGCCTTGGAGATCTACCACATAAGCTATATATCTTTTAAAAAGATTAATGGAAAAGTTTAGGAAAAAGAAGAGGGACTTGCATATGGTATTTATTGACTTAGAAAAAGCATATGATAGGGTACCTAAGGAAGCTTTATGGTGGGTTTTAGAAAAAAAAAAAAAAAAGTGTATGTAGTAGGAAGACTGATGTCATTAAAGATATATACGATGGAGTAATAACTAGTGTAAGGGCTATAGTTAGAGAAACTAGAAAATTTCCAATCACCATAGGTGTATATCAAGTATCTACTTTGAGCCCGTATCTTTTTGTTTTAGTAATGGACCAACTAACTAAGAGCATTCAAAATTAGGTTCCATGGTGTATGTTGGTTGCAGATGATATTGTATTAATTGATGAAACTAGGGGCAGAGTAAAGGCTGAATTAGAATTATGGAAAGAAGTTTTAGAATCTAGAGGCTTTAGGATAAGTATAAATAAGACAAAATATGAGAAATCTAGTTTTAGTAATGGTAGGAGGAATATTGGAGACAATGTGACGCCCTGTTTTTTTTTTTTTTCCAATCAAATACCTCTGATACCATAATAAATATAAGGTCAACCAAGTCAACCCAGACCCAAGGTGGGGTATCAGGGGTAGACCTGTCCACATTCATATATTGTCTACGCAGTGGAAAACATAATACATCCAAGTTCTAGGTACAATACCAAAGTACTACATTCTCCCAAAAATATACAAACCAACTCCCAAAAGTCATCAGACCCCCAAAGTCTATACAAACATATATCTAGTCCCAAAATAAAAACATACCTTAACTAATGTAAATCTACTCCTCCTCTATCATGGAGCTTGGTCCACTTGACTCTTCAAATTTCTTGAAATGTTTAAGATCTATGGGGTGAGACACCTCTCAATAAGTGGCAATAAATTATTATTAGTGTGTAGCAATGAGTTTTAGTGTATCATATCATGTTTATAAAAATATTAATTCAACTGAGGTATCATAGGAATCTATACTCATATCCATAAACATATATGTATATTTGTAACCATATACTTTTCTCTAAACTATAATCATGCTCAATAAATATTTCTATATACAAAGTATCATATATGTCAAAGTACAATCATATAAGTGTATCACGTTTGTAATGAGGAGACCCATTCACATCATCGTCATGTAATAACCCCACATGACTAGGTTGTGTAGCCCGAAGGCGGGACTTAACCTTGGTTGGCCTATCAAGTTAAGTCAAAATACCTCATATGTAGTACGATTGGTCCACCGCAGCCTGGTCCGGGCCCAGGGGTAGTCAACATCTCTCCGAAGGCCCAATTGACTTCCAATACCTACACGCTCCCCAAGCTATGTGGTTGCACTAATTTAATCACTAGCAATGATACCATGCTCTTATATCGTTAATCAATCGGGTTCTCATTTCCATCACTCATTTTACATAAAAATCTATTTTCCCAAAAGCTTTCATTTCTCATAAACGTGCCTAAGCACATGAGTATCCATGTGTAACACATCTCGTCTGTAACTCATGGCGCTCAAACTCATGAGTATCCATGTGCATGCAACACATCTCGTTTGTAACTCATGGTTGTTCATCATATCTATCAGTATAAAACTATCATGACTGTGTATATCACATATTATCATATTATGTCTAATAAAAGCATGTCTGCATAAATCTCATTTCAACATATCTGTCTCAAATATATCAGTATATTACTCATATCATCATATCTGTTTATATCCCAACATTCCCTCATATAAAATATTTACAGATTTATTTTTCAATAATCAAAATTATTTTTCATGCCACACAGATTTCCAATAATATTTAACCATATCATAATTATCCAATAAAACATTGGATATTTCCAAAACTACCATTTCATATATATCCCTTATAAGTTAGAAAATTCACATATATTATTTTCATATCATACTTTAATTTAATCCTTTAATTTCCAAAAAACTCTGACATAATTTAATTCCCCTTACCTACTTACTGAGAGAATTCCTGCAAAGATCCTAAAACTCAAGCCCGGGACATTTTGAAGCTTAAAATCCTGAAATCACATTTCCCCAATTCAATCAACTCAATCCTAGAATTATAATTATTTTAACCTTTTCTAGGCCCACACACTCCCAATAATTAATTAAACTTTTTTTTTTAAAAAAAATTATCGGATATAATTTCATTATCCTTATCCTAGCCTTGGAGTGGTGCTTAGGAAATTCAAATTAAAAATTTGCTCCAATTAAAATGATGAGAATCAAAGCTAGGACCTCGTGGTGGTGTCCGGTCGTCAATTTGGCTAAATATTAGGGAGAAATTGAAGAGATAGAGTGACTTAATTTACCTTATCCCAGGAGTGGTGCCTACGACACTTCTATGACAAATCCACTCCGGTTAAAATGTGGGTGGTGGAAAATGGAATCCAGGGGTATTTTCTGTTCTCCAATCAATGCACGTTTGGCAGAGGAAATCAAGGAGAGAGAGAGAGTGGTTGAGGAGCGAGAATGAGCATGAGAGAGAGAATGGAGATTCGCAGGGGGGGGGGGCGTTGTTGCTGAGATTGAAAAATTACAATCTCTTGAAGCTCTCAGTGACATTCAATAAGATGACTGTTTGCTTCATAAATCTGATGTTTGTTCGTCACTCATGTTTTGATCAAATGATAGATGATCATCTTTGGCCGACTTGTTTTCCCATAAAATGAATCAAACAATGATTTACCAATTGTTAACCAAGTTGAGCTTGAATGTTAAAACCAATATTTTCTTAAAAGTCAGCTCCCTTAAAATTTAACTTGGGTTTAGGTCCCTTAGTGTTTGGCAAGTCATACGAGACAACAATTAGCTACCCAAAATGATGGTAGGTCATCTTTCTGCTACCCAAAAAGAAAGTTAAAACCAAAAGAAATCCCTTGTAAACCCTTTTTGAGCCTGAAAAGTTCAATTCTTGATTAACCCGTTAAAGGATCACACCCCACACTGGGGAAATTTTAAAGGATCAGTCCCAAATAAGGTCCAAATAAAATGCCAAAATTCCTTCATGAAAGGAAAAGTAAAAGAAGCAGTAAAAACAAAAGATATAGAAAAAAGGGGAGAAAAAATAAGAAAAAAATAAAGAAAGAAACACGGGACATACTTCATATGTGATCTTTGGTCAATTTATCCTTGATAAGATCAATAATTTTGAGATTTATTTAACCTTTTTCTTCTTTAACCTATAACCCATAGCCTATATTACGGTCCAAATGAAAGTCCTAACTAGATTGGTATACATTGTTGTCTCTAATGATTTGTCAGACTCAATGTTGAGTCTGAACTACGTAATGACCTGATCCTGAAAAGGTATGTAAGCAGTTTGTTCAAATAACAAGTTCGGTTGATATCTTGCAAAGCGCCTCAACTCAAACTGGGGCAGAAAATGTTATTATGGGATGAGATTTTTGAGCCTTAGTTTCCATTTTCTTCTGAAAACCTATATCCTTAAGCCTGCATTTCGTCTCGAGTCTTAAAAACTATTTTAAGATCAAAACATGGACTGAACTTGACTAAACTAAAGGCAACAGTTAAAAGAGAAATTTCTAGTGGTTTCACAGAAGAATGAGACAAGAAGGGGAGAAGTGGCCATCGACAAAGCTAGGGCAATCGAAAAGAAGATCAGTCATTCAATCTGGTAAATTAACATCAATGTAATATGACTTTTGAATACTAGTATGAATTTTCCTTGTAATAGCATTGGAACATGGTAAAACATTTATTTTGTGCGAGTGACCTTTTGATTTAACAAGTTGATATCATAATTGCATAATCATTCCTCATTTATAAAAAAAAAAAAAAAAAAACCTTCTTACTCTTCTAAGCTTGAAAAGAGGACGGATAGTCGAAGAGTTTCGAAATCACCAGTATGCTTCTTGTAAAGAAGGTCCCCGTTAGGAATATACAATGCAGGTAAAATCCGTTAATCTAACTAGGGCAAATATCATGATAAGTTTCATGCAAGCTAATTCAGATATTTTCTTATTCAAGAGGAATTTAACAACATAGCAGTTACAGATGCATTTAACTTGGGCCAATTCCATGTTCAGGTACCCTCATATCAGAGTGCAGATTGAAATTATGCCCAAGATCAGTGTTAAATAAATGCAACAGGGGCAGATCCCATGTCAAGTTCCAGTGGGGCCAATTTAAGAGCTTTCCTATTATAAGTAAAAATTGAAAACATGACAGATAAAAGTGATTGGGGCAGACTGAGTTTCAAGAGAGCCAACTTTGGGGCATTAATATTGGATTTGGAATTCAAAAATCTGGTCAAGGTCAGAGATTGGGTTGTTGATTATAGTCACGTTGGATAAAGAAATTTCACGCATCATCATACATTTCATGCATTGCAAAAAAAAAAAAAGAGCATACGTGTCATATCATGCAGCATGCATACATATCTCCATGTTCTGGCATCACATCAAACAACATGCACCCTTGCATTCTAGCATCACCGATAACAGCATTCATGCATCATATAACATCATACTCGTCTTGTCATACACCTTTTTTCATCATTGTCCAAGCAACCTTTGTCTCACTAATGTTTGAGTCATTATTGTGTGCTTCGGCGCTCGGGTTCCTACACTCGATGCAAGTCATCATCATATACTTTGACATTTAGATTCTCAAATCCGGTGCAAGTCATCCTCCATGAACTATAGCTCGAGTTTCTACACCTAGTGTGAGTCACCCTCCGTGAACTATAGCTCAAGTTCCTAAATCCAGTGTGAGTCACCCTCCATGAACTCTAACTTGGGTTCCTACACCCGGTGTGAGTCACCCTTCGTGAACTATAGCTCGGGTTCCTACACCCGGTGCGAGTCACCCTCCGTGAACTATAGCTCGTGTTCCTACACCCGGTGTGAGTCACCCTCCGTGAACTATAGCTCGGGTTCCTACACTCGGTGCAAGTCACCTTCCGTGAACCATGGCGAGGGTTCCTACACCCGGTGCAAGTCACCCTCTGTGAACTATAGCTCGGGTTCGTACACCCGGTGCAAGTTATCCTCCTGTGCTCTCAAACCTAATACAAATCAGTTGTCATAGATCATTTTTGTCTCTTTTGTTATATTTGGTCCAGTCCAAAATCCGTGTCTTTTATCTTTGCAGGCTTGTTGTTGCAAAAACACAAGAGAGTTCCTACCATTGAAGCAACAAAGCTTACAAAGAGGGGCAGTTGTAGACACCCCATTTTTACCCAAGCCCAATATAACAAAAGTTATTATTATTATTATTATTATTATTATTATTATTATCATCATCATCATCATTATCATTGTAGACACCCCATTTTTACCCAGGCCCAATATTATTATTATATTACTATTATTATTTTCATTTTTATTTTCATTATTATTACCTTTTTTATTTTTAAATATTATTATTATTATTATTTTTATTAGTATTATTTTTACTCATTATTATTTATTTATTTATTTATTTATTTTATTTATTATTATTATTTTTTGCTATCATTTTTAGTATTTTTTATTATTATTTACATTATTATTTTAGATATTATTTTATCATTATGGTATTATTTTTATTAGTATTATTACTATTTTGTTATTGTTATTATTATTATTATTATTATTTATTCTCATTATTATTAATATTATTTATTTACTATTATTATTAGTATTTTTATCTTTATTATTACTATTTTTATTATTATTATTGTTATTTTGCTTATTATTATTATTATTATTATTTTTCATTAGTATTATTATTATTACTTTTATTTTTATTTCTATTTATATTGCTTATTATTATTTATTATTTTCATTATTATTGACATTATTTTTAATTGTTATTATTATTAGTATTTTTACCTTTACTATTATTTTATTTGTTTAGTTATCTTTGTTATTACTATTATTATTATCATTTTATTATTATTATTATTTTTACCTTATTATTATTATTATTATTATTTTTATTATTATTATTATTATTATTATTTCCTTATAGTAGTATATATTATTTCCAAGAAGAGAAAAATACCAAAAAATGAAAAAGGTAATATTGTTAGGGTTTCTTTTCAAAAATTATTATAAGGGGGCAAAACCAGAAGAAAAAGAAGGAAAAAAAAAAAAACCTAGCCGCAGACTCTGATCCTCTCCTCTCACATTCACGCCCAGCCGCAGCCCTCCATCCTCCGATAATCATCTCGCAGACACCATCCATCCAAAACCTCCAGCTTAATCAAACCCCACGCTCCCTCTCCTCACTCTCTTCTCCATCCTCACATAACCCCACGGCCAGCCCAACTTCTTCTCACCTTCACGCTCGTGCCCATCCTAGAGGTGACGACCGTTCGTCAACATCAGCTCCGGCGGCAGCGGCGGTGTCCCCCTTCACGATCCCAGACCACCTTGCTATTTCAACCGCCATATATAGTCATCAAGCTCCGGCAACGAACCTACCCCAGCACCACCGTCACCAACCTCGCATCACTCACAGCAGCACCATCTGCGGCTGCTTTTCTCCCTGCAGATCCGGCCACACACCACTATACCGGAGAGTCTTCATAATCCTCTGTTCAACTCCACCATACTAGCAACACCAGCAGCATTCCAGGACTCCAGCAGCACCCGAGCCTCCTCCAGCAGGCAGCAGAGAAATCCACGGCCAGCACCGCAACAGCAAGCCTCCTGCTGGTTCTGCAGTCACTCCCGTGCAGTTCCTTTGTTCCAACCAGCCCCACAAACTCCGACGGACCTTGCAGCCCCTCAGGTCCCGGCAACACCCATCTGCACCCCCATAGAACCTCCTCTGCTACTGGTCACTACTCCAGTTACACCGGCACCCAGAACTCCGGCTTCTCCCAGGTAATTCTCTACACGCCTGCCACAACACACACAGTGCACGAGCCCCTGTTTATTTTGGGTTCACTGTAAATATTCTTATTTTTTTTATTTCTATTTTGATATCACCCATTGTTTTGTTTTATTATTATTATTATTATTAAGGTAAATACTAATTTGTTTGTTCTCTGTTTTGTAGGATTCTTGTTAGGGACTTATTTCAATATTTAAAAATTAAATCTTGTGGTCATGATTTTATTATATATATATACATATATATATACATTAAGTTTAGTTTTTATGATACTTGTTAATGTCTATTTATTCATTCATTTATTCTTAAACATTAGATATGGTTGTAGAATCTTTACTGTGGATATTTATTTTAATAGTTAAAGTTTGAAATCTTGTGGCATGAATCATAATGACATAAGAGTTTTAAAGTTTAAATATGAGTTTTGGTATTTATTTGAGTATATAATAGTCAAGTTGTATACCTAATATTAGGGTTGTGGTTGTATTCATTAAAATATTAATGTTCATGTTATAAGGTGTATGTTGTTCATAATGTTTGATATTCGTTTCTAGGGTTTTCGTTTTGTGTGTCCATTATGTGTTTAATATTCTTATTATCATAATACTTATTTTTTTTTGGGCGTTATTGTTTGTTTAGGTATATATGTAGGGTTCCAGTTTATTATTGTGATAGGGTTCTCATTATTAATATGATGTTATATTACTATGGTATTTGTTTGTGTTTTAGTATTTTAGTACATATATGATATTATTATGGTATTCTTAGTATTATATACTATGTTATATATTTGATATACTCACATGATAGTAATTATTAAGATATTATTCTTTTTTTATGTATATATTTTTATTGATATTTTAGTATACATAACTCATTATAGTATTTTAGGTATATATATGGTATTATTACTACGTTTCTATTTAGTATCACTTATTAGGGTATTTTTAGAATTTTAACGTATAGGGAAATATTTAAAATGGTATCTTTAGGACATCTAATATTACCTATTAGGGCATTTTTAGCCTTTTAATATATAAAGTATTACTTTTTATAATATCCTTAGTATATTAATATATAGTATTATGGTACCTAGTTACTTATTTTGACATTCATAATATTTAGTAGGTATGTGTTGTTTATTATCCTATTACCATATATTAAACCTCTCATATTAGTATTTTCCTAAAAAAAAAAAACCTATAAAATTTCCAAATTTTGGGAGTGTATTTGTGTAAATTATTTTCGATTTTTATCCCTATGATTTAATTGCAAGGGGTATTAGCTTTTGGGCATCACGTACCCTAAGTTCTGAGGGAATATATGTATATATTTATTTCTTTATTTTTCATGTATAATTATAAATTCATAAAAAGGAGTAATGTAAAGATTTATTAGATTAACTTAGGGATAATTTCGAATTAATTAGGTACCGTTCGTAAGAACGGGCGCGTAGGGGGTGCTCGTACCTACCCCTCGCGTAACCGAACTCCCGACCCCAACTCTGGTAATGTAGACCGATTCCACCCCTAATGGGGTGGTAATCATGTGTTCTAACCGCACTAAAGGTTAGTGGCGACTCCAACACATCCATGTTTTTCCTTAAAAATATTAAAATTGATTTTTTTAATTTCGCCGCCCGGGGCACACGCGCTCCTGGGACGTCGCGACAGCTTGGCGACTCCGCTGGGGACCATTAGAGAGTCGAGCCATTAATTAATTAGAAATGATCCCATGTTCAAATTTAATAAATCTTTTAATTACTCCTTATTTTGTGAATATTGTAATTCGTAAATAACCTTAATTAATTGTAAATATCTTGCTTCCATAATTTACAAATAACCCTACTTAATTAAAAATATTTTGTTCCCTAATTGTGTGAATATTAATTGTAGATATTTTGTTTCTAAATATTCTAAATAGAGCCTATTAATTGTAAGATATTTTGAATAAGTAGATATTTTGTATACTAATCGTGAATATTTTGTTTCCTTATTTTTGTTTCCAAATTTTTTGTGAATAAACATATTAATTGCATATATTGTGTTTCCTTATCTTTTGAATATATATATTAATTGTAAATATCTTGTTTCCATATTGTTTATAGCATGTGAATAAATGTGGGGATAGTGGGATTAGGTTAAAAATTAAAATCACACACTCTCACGCTCTATACCCGAGCTTTCCTTACTAGGATTAGATAGGAGTGTAATAGCGTATGTCCCCACGTGGCAGGGCTTGTGGGGACCCGCGAACCACTCCGCTCAATTTAAACTTTGTCTAAACCCCTCTTGGGTGAGGATGGAGGTTAGATTGGGAACCTTTTGTAAATAAGAATTAGAGCCTACCCACACATACTTGTCTATAGTCTTCCTTAACTAGGATAGAGCCATGAAGAACCCTGTATATATATACCTACCTTGGGTTGGGACAGGAGCCACATCCTACTCCATGTATAGTATGTTGTATGTATGTTATGAGATACCTTGTATTATACCATGCATGCTGCATCAATTTTAAACTTACATACTACTTAGCCAGTATTCTAAAAAAGCCCAATAATGAGACCATGGCCCATCCTTTCAAAAAATGAAGCACTTGGCCCAAGCATTTTAAAATATGGGTCGGCCCAACCCTTTTCAAATAACTCGGCCCCAATTTTTTAAAAGCAAACTTGGGCCCGACCTTTTTCTAAGCAAAAACTTGGCCCATGCCTTATTTTCAAAAAGGGTCAAACCCAGATTTCAAAAGAGGACTTCAACCCTATTGCCTAAAAATTTGGGCCAACATTTTTTCAAATAATCCAAGCCCAATTCCTTTTCAACTAGGGCCTCAGCCCATCATGAAATATGGGTCGACCCAATCATTTTCAAATAAATCGGGCCTAATTCTTTAAAAACAAGCCTAGGCCCGACATTTTCCTAAGTGAAAACTTGGCCCATACATGATTTCCAAAGAGGGTCAAACCCAGATTTCCAAAAATGGGCTTCAGCCCTATCACCTAAAAATTCGGGCCAACATTTTTTCGAGTAATCCAAGCCCAATTCGTTTTCAACTAGGACCTTAACCCATCATGAAATAGTTCGAAGCAAATATTTTAAAATACTTGAGGCCCAAGTGCACACTAAAGTCCACAAGTCCACGTTGAAAGAATCCAATGGGTTGACTAGCCTCGGTCAACCCCAACCTCAGAACATAATTTGACCCTTTATAGAATCTGAGGTACATGGACCATCATCAAGGAAATGAATGGGTAAGGGAGAAATTGAATTGAAATCGTGGCCCATCAATAGTCATGTTAATCTTGACCCGTCTCATTAGTGGGATTTTTCTAGAATTCTAATTAAGTAGTAATTTAGGACATCATATTCATGCATTTCATTTCATACATAATCATGCATGATAGGCTGCATGCATGTTTATATCTTTGTTTGTATATATAAGTGCACTAGTTGCATCCAAGCATAAACACCAATTGCATACACTAATCATGCATCAAAACACTTTCACTCATGCAGTACATAATTGTGCATTCATGGTTCTAAAAAAAGGAAATCTTTTTTTGTTTTCAGTTCCTACTCAAAGAGGTGGTTTGAGTAATATAAAGCAATAATTGAGACCACCACGCATCAGTACAATACCAGGCGAAGAGCGAGAGAAATGAGTGAACAATTGGAAAATAGAGTCCTGGGTCTAGAACAAGGACAAGAAGAGATGAATGACAAGATAAGTAAGGTTCTGGAGTTACTAATGAACAAGGGAAAGGCAGTGCATGTTGATCCTGAAGTAGATGTGGACCCCGCTCATCCCCCAGGATTCACCCCTGATCATGGACAAACATCGATTCCACCGTCTGGTGTCATGGGGGGTCCACCCCCAAATATGCCTCCTTTCATCCCTGCTATGCCAGCACAGGGGTTCCCAGTGGTAGGAACTCCTCCGTTAGTACCGTCTGATATGGGAATAAGCAAATCTGAGGCTGAGCGTCGCTGCGACGTATTAGAAGATCGCTTAAAAGCAATGGAAGGTTCTAATACTTTCGATTCAGTTAATCCAAATGACCTTTGCTTGGTGCCTAAAGTCACCCTGCCACCAAAGTTCAAAATGCCAGACTTTGAAAAGTTTGACGGGACCCGGTGCCCTCGAACACATTTAGTGATGTATTGCCAAGCAATGGCCGCGTACTCAGACGATGAAAAACTAATGATGCATTGCTTTCAAAGCAGTTTGACTGGGTCTGCTATCCGTTGGTACATTTAGCAAGATAAGGCTCGAGTTCGCACTTGGAAGGACTTGGCCAATGCCTTTGTTACTCACTACCGCCATGTGACAGAAATGGCGCCTGATCGGATGATGCTACAAGAAATGGACAAGAAATCCACCGAAACATTTAGAGAATAAGCTTACAGGTGGAGAGATATGTCAATCCAAGTGGACCCCCCGGTGAGTGACCGAGAGGCTATCTCCTTGTTCGTAAGTACATTAAAAGACCCCTACCGCACGCACCTTCGGGGAGCAACTCCCCACGATTTTATGGATATTGTGGCTGCGGGAGGAAGAATTGAAGGCGATATCAAGGCAGGCCTAGTTAAGGATAGTGGCTCGGAAACCGGTTTAGGCAAAAGGTGGACTAATAGGAAGAAGGAGGAAGAGGCACAAATGATACAGGGGCAGTTTAATTGGAAGAATCAGTACACCAGAGGTGGGAACCAATGGCCCAAAAGAAACTTTGGTTTTGAGCCCACGGTAAATCAAACGATGCATACAGGCACAAGGCCCCAAATTGTTCACTCTGGTCCACCGAATCAGCAAGCACAAGATAGGAATATGAATAGAAACTTCCGAAAGGTGGACCCCATTCCCATGACATATGTTGAATTATTTCCGCAGCTGCGGGAAAGGGGGATGGTATCTGCAATCCCTGGGGCGCCCATTGCGAACCCTCCTCCACAATGGTATGATCCGGGGGTTCATTGTGAGTACCATGCTAACTCTCCTGGCCATACTATTGACCGATGTTGGGCTTTCAAGCATAAGGTGCAATCGTTAAGAGACGCAGGATGGTTAGCTTTTGATGATAAGCAACCAGGAGTCCAGGGGAATCCTTTGCCCAAACACGAGGAAGGAAGTGGTTAACATATCAGGGAGGTTCCTAAATCAATGGTTTCAGTTGTTGTCCACCAAGGCTAAAATGATGGAGTACCAAACTTTTGACTATCTAATCCTTTTCAGTTAATGTTCTTTTGTTTTCCATTGTTATTTGCTTTTTGTAATCCGTGGACGCCTGTGTCTCGGAATATTTTCTATATTCAATAAAATGAATTATACATTTCGTCATCTCACTTGCATCATGAGTCCAATTACCAAATTCTGTTTGCTTATGTTTCATGCCGGAATAGGGAAAGTAATATTGCCAGTGTTCATGAGCTAGAAAGAGATGTTAAAGGATGAAACAATCACTGAATTCAGACGTTATGAAGAAGTTTCTTTTTTTTACTTTCCAAGGAATTCAACGAGGTGGCTGCACTATTTTAATCACTCATGTTTTGATCAAATGATGGATGGCTCTCTTTGGCCGACCAGTTATCCCTAAAAAGAACCCAAACAATGATTTACCATTTGTTAACCAAAATTGAGCCTGAATATTAAACCAGCCTTTTCTTAAAAGTCAGATCACCAAAAAGCTAACCTGGGTTTGGGTCCCTTAGCGTTTGGCAAATCATTTGAGACAATAGTCATTACCAAAAGGATGGCAGGCCATCATTCTGCTACCCAAAAGAAAGTCAAAGAAGAAAGTCCTTGCAAACCCTTTTTGAGCCTGAAAGATTCATTTCTTGATTAACCCGTCAAAGGATCACACCCCACACTGGGGCAGTTTTTAAAAGATTGGTCCCAATTAAAGTTCAAATGAAAATGAAGACAAGATTCCTTTATAAAAGGAAAAGTGAAAGTTGCAGTAAAAGAAGGAAAAGAAGATTAAAAGGGAAAGAAAAGAAAAAGAAAAGCAGGAGGAAGAAGAGAGAGAATAAGGGACTTACTACATATGTGATCTTTGACCAAATTACCCTTGATGAAATTGATGATTTTGAGCCTTATGTAACTCCTTTCTTCTTCAACCTATACAATTAGCCTACATTACGGTCCAAATGAAAGTCCTGACCAGATTGGTATACGTTGTTGACTCTAATGATTTGTCAGACTCAATGTTGGGTCTGAACTACGTAATGACCTGATCCTGAAAAGGTACGTAGGCAGCTTGTTTAAATAACAAGTTCGGTCAATATCTTGCAAAACGCCTCAACTCGAACTGGGAGCATAAAACATTATTTGGGGTGGTATTTTTTAGCCTTAGTTTCCCTTTTATTCTGAAATCCTACATCCTTAAGCCTACGTTTCGTCCCGAGTCTTAAAGACCATCTTGAGATCAAAGCATGAGTTGATGAAACTGGGGCAAGTGAAGAGAAGGAACAGTCATCTAGGCTGGGAAATCAACGTTACATGACTTTTGAATACTGGCATGAATTTTCCCCTACGATAGCATTGAAACATGGTAAAACATTTATTTAGTGCAGATGGCCTTTTGATTTAGCGAGTTGATGTCATAGTTGCATAATCATTCCTTGTTCCTTACAAAAAAAAAAAAAAAGAGAAAAAATGAGAAAAGAAAAAGGGGGAACCCTTTTTACTCTTTAGAGCATTAAAAGAGGACGGATAGTCAAAGAGTTTCAGAATCACCAGAAATTTCTATAAAGAAGATCCTTGTGGAGAAAGAGTAGTCAAACTGGGGCAAATGTTATGTCAAGTTCAAAAGGAATCCAACAATAGATTCAAGATCGGTGACAGATGAATTTAACTGGGGCAAATTCCGAGTTGAGTCTCAGTAGGTCCCATTCAAGTACTTTCTTATCGAATTGGAATAGGAAATCAGGGTCAAGATCATCTGTAGGTCCATTTAACTGGGGCAGATTTTATGATTTTCATTTGAGCTGAGTCAATCACTTCCATGACCGGATGAATAAAGAAGATTAAGCTAAGATCGGTTACAAATCCATTCAAATGTGGCGAATCTCATGTAGAGAGCAAAAATAAGGACATTGATCATGAGTGCATTGGGAGAAAAGATTCATGCATTATCATGCATTACCCCAAATTTCTTGCATTGTTATACATTTCATGTATTACCTAGATTTCACATATTGCCATGCATTCCATGCGCTACCATTCATCTCATACATTGTCATGCATTTCATGCATTATCAATTGCATGCAGTACCTACATTTCATGTATTACCGTACATTTCATGCATTGTCATACATTTCAAGCATTACCATACATCTTATGCATCGTCATGCATTTAATGCATTTCATGTATTACCATACATCTTATGCATTTCCATGCATTTCACACATTGCCATACATCTTATGTATTACCATACATCTTATGCATCGGCTTGCATGTCATGCATTACCCTATATTTCACACATTACCACACATCTCATGCATTGCCATACATTTCATGTATTACCATGCATCTCATGCATTGTCATGTATTTCACGCATTACTATACATCTTATGCATTTCATATTTTAGCATCACAAAAATAAAAAATAAAAGTGCATACATATAATCACAAGTTAGCAACATGCATACATATAGCAGCATATCATTGCATTCTAGCATCACAAGCAGCAATAGAGCACCCTTCACACTTGTCTTGAGTTTTCAAATGATTATTTGACATCCTTGATGGAGAGATTTCAGTTGTATTGGGGTAACTGACCCCAAGCACACATTGATTTACTTGGAAAACTAGGGCAAGTTGACCCCAGACACACGTTGATTTATTTTGAACTGGGGCAACAAATCCCAAAGATAGGGGATTCATTCATTGACATTTAGACTTTACCCCAAGTGCATTTTCCAAATAGAGTAACAACTTTCCAAATTTTGCTTTCACATCTTGTTACTAGATTGAGGTGGCTGGATCATCGTGTCCCTACGGCTCGGATTCTTACATTCGAAGCAAGCCATCATTGTGTCCCATGGCTGGATCATCGTGTCCCTACGGCTCGGATTCTTACATTCGAAGCAAGCCATCATTGTGTCTTATGGCTGGATCATCGTGTCCCTACGGCTCGGATTCTTACATTCGAAGCAAGCCATCATTGTGTCCCATGGCTGGATCATCGTGTCCCTACGGCTCGGATTCTTACATTCGAAGCAAGCCATCATTGTGTCCCATGGCTGGATCATCGTGTCCCTACGGCTCGGATTCTTACATTCGAAGTAAGCCATCATCGTGTCCCATGGCTGGATCATCGTGTCCCTACTGCTCGGATTCTTACATTCGAAGCAAGCCATCATTGTGTCCCATGGCTGGATCATCGTGTCCCTACGGCTCGGATTCTTACATTCGAAGCAAGCTATCATTGTGTCTTATGGCTGGATCATCGTGTCCCTACGGCTCGGATTCTTACATTCGAAGCAAGCCATCTTTGTGTCCCATGGCTGGATCATCGTGTCCCTACGGCTCGGATTCTTACATTCGAAGCAAGCCATCTTTGCGTCCCATGGCTGGATCATCGTGTCCTTATGGCTCGGATTCTTACATTCGAAGCAAGCCATCATTGTGTCTTATGGCTGGATCATCGTGTCCCTACGGCTCGGATTCTTACATTCGAAGCAAGCCATCATTGTGTCCCATGGCTGGATCGTTGTGTCCCTACGGCTCGGATTCTTACATTCGAAGCAAGCCATCATTGTGTCCCATGGCTGGATCATCGTGTCCCTACGGCTCGGATTCTTACATTCGAAGCAAGCCATCATTGTGTCCCATGGCTGGATCATCGTGTCCCTACGGCTTGGATTCTTACATTCGAAGCAAGCCATCATTGTGTCCCATGGCTGGATCGTCGTGTCCCTACGGCTCGGATTCTTACATTCGAAGCAAGCCATCATTGGGTCCCATGGCTGGATCATCGTGTCCCTACGGCTCGGATTCTACATTCGAAGCAAGCCATCTTTGCGTCCCATGGCTGGATCATCGTGTCCCTACGGCTCGGATTCTTACATTCGAAGCAAGCCATCATTGTGTCTTATGGCTGGATCATCGTGTCCCTATGGCTCGGATTCTTACATTCGAAGCAAGCCATCATTGTGTCCCATGGCTGGATCGTCGTGTCCCTACGGCTCGGATTCTTACATTCGAAGCAAGCCATCATTGTGTCCCATGGCTGGATCTTCGTGTCCCTACGGCTCGGATTCTTACATTCGAAGCAAGCCATCATTGTGTCCCATGGCTGGATCATCGTGTCCCTACGGCTCGGATTCCTACATTCGAAGCAAGCCATCATTGTATCCCATGGCTGGATCATCGTGTCCCTACGGCTCGGATTCCTACATTCGAAGCAAGCCATCATTGTGTCCCATGGCTTGACCCATCGCGGTCCCACCTTATTGACCCATCACAGTCCCATTCTTATTAACCCATCGTGGTTCCACTTCTATTAACCCTTTTGTGGTCTCACTCATGTTGATCCTTCGTTGGTCATTTTTGGGAAGTCACACTTTGATTTCTTTTGATGCATTGGCCTGGTCCAAAATCAGCGTCTTTTGTCTTTGCAGGTTTGTTGCTACAAATAACGTAGAAGAGTTCCTACTTTTACTTTGAAGCAACGAAGCCTACAAAGAGGGGCAGCTGTAGACACCCCATTTTTACCCAAGCCCAATATTATTATTATATTACTATTATTATTTTCATTTTTATTTTCATTATTATTACCTTTTTTATTTTTAAATATTATTATTATTATTATTTTTATTAGTATTATTTTTACTCATTATTATTTATTTATTTATTTATTTATTTTATTTATTATTATTATTTTTTGCTATCATTTTTAGTATTTTTTATTATTATTTACATTATTATTTTAGATATTATTTTATCATTATGGTATTATTTTTATTAGTATTATTACTATTTTGTTATTGTTATTATTATTATTATTATTATTATTATTATTATTTATTCTCATTATTATTAATATTATTTATTTACTATTATTATTAGTATTTTTATCTTTATTATTACTATTTTTATTATTATTATTGTTATTTTGCTTATTATTATTATTATTATTATTTTTCATTAGTATTATTATTATTACTTTTATTTTTATTTCTATTTATATTGCTTATTATTATTTATTATTTTCATTATTATTGACATTATTTTTAATTGTTATTATTATTAGTATTTTTACCTTTACTATTATTTTATTTGTTTAGTTATCTTTGTTATTACTATTATTATTATCATTTTATTATTATTATTATTTTTACCTTATTATTATTATTATTATTATTTTTATTATTATTATTATTATTATTTCCTTATAGTAGTATATATTATTTCCAAGAAGAGAAAAATACCAAAAAATGAAAAAGGTAATATTGTTAGGGTTTCTTTTCAAAAATTATTATAAGGGGGCAAAACCAGAAGAAAAAGAAGGAAAAAAAAAAAAAAACCTAGCCGCAGACTCTGATCCTCTCCTCTCACATTCACGCCCAGCCGCAGCCCTCCATCCTCCGATAATCATCTCGCAGACACCATCCATCCAAAACCTCCAGCTTAATCAAACCCCACGCTCCCTCTCCTCACTCTCTTCTCCATCCTCACATAACCCCACGGCCAGCCCAACTTCTTCTCACCTTCACGCTCGTGCCCATCCTAGAGGTGACGACCGTTCGTCAACATCAGCTCCGGCGGCAGCGGCGGTGTCCCCCTTCACGATCCCAGACCACCTTGCTATTTCAACCGCCATATATAGTCATCAAGCTCCGGCAACGAACCTACCCCAGCACCACCGTCACCAACCTCGCATCACTCACAGCAGCACCATCTGCGGCTGCTTTTCTCCCTGCAGATCCGGCCACACACCACTATTCCGGGAGTCTTCATAATCCTCTGTTCAACTCCACCATACTAGCAACACCAGCAGCATTCCAGGACTCCAGCAGCACCCGAGCCTCCTCCAGCAGGCAGCAGAGAAATCCACGGCCAGCACAGCAACAGCAAGCCTCCTGCTGGTTCTGCAGTCACTCCCGTGCAGTTCCTTTGTTCCAACCAGCCCCACAAACTCCGACGGACCTTGCAGCCCCTCAGGTCCCGGCAACACCCATCTGCACCCCCATAGAACCTCCTCTGCTACTGGTCACTACTCCAGTTACACCGGCACCCAGAACTCCGGCTTCTCCCAGGTAATTCTCTACACGCCTGCCACAACACACACAGTGCACGAGCCCCTGTTTATTTTGGGTTCACTGTAAATATTCTTATTTTTTTTATTTCTATTTTGATATCACCCATTGTTTTGTTTTATTATTATTATTATTATTAAGGTAAATACTAATTTGTTTGTTCTCTGTTTTGTAGGATTCTTGTTAGGGACTTATTTCAATATTTAAAAATTAAATCTTGTGGTCATGATTTTATTATATATATATACATATATATATACATTAAGTTTAGTTTTTATGATACTTGTTAATGTCTATTTATTCATTCATTTATTCTTAAACATTAGATATGGTTGTAGAATCTTTACTGTGGATATTTATTTTAATAGTTAAAGTTTGAAATCTTGTGGCATGAATCATAATGACATAAGAGTTTTAAAGTTTAAATATGAGTTTTGGTATTTATTTGAGTATATAATAGTCAAGTTGTATACCTAATATTAGGGTTGTGGTTGTATTCATTAAAATATTAATGTTCATGTTATAAGGTGTATGTTGTTCATAATGTTTGATATTCGTTTCTAGGGTTTTCGTTTTGTGTGTCCATTATGTGTTTAATATTCTTATTATCATAATACTTATTTTTTTTTTGGGCGTTATTGTTTGTTTAGGTATATATGTAGGGTTCCAGTTTATTATTGTGATAGGGTTCTCATTATTAATATGATGTTATATTACTATGGTATTTGTTTGTGTTTTAGTATTTTAGTACATATATGATATTATTATGGTATTCTTAGTATTATATACTATGTTATATATTTGATATACTCACATGATAGTAATTATTAAGATATTATTCTTTTTTTTATGTATATATTTTTATTGATATTTTAGTATACATAACTCATTATAGTATTTTAGGTATATATATGGTATTATTACTACGTTTCTATTTAGTATCACTTATTAGGGTATTTTTAGAATTTTAACGTATAGGGAAATATTTAAAATGGTATCTTTAGGACATCTAATATTACCTATTAGGGCATTTTTAGCCTTTTAATATATAAAGTATTACTTTTTATAATATCCTTAGTATATTAATATATATAGTATTATGGTACCTAGTTACTTATTTTGACATTCATAATATTTTAGTAGGTATGTGTTGTTTATTATCCTATTACCATATATTAAAACCTCTCATATTAGTATTTTCCTAAAAAAAAAAACCTATAAAATTTCCAAATTTTGGGAGTGTATTTGTGTAAATTATTTTCGATTTTTATCCCTATGATTTAATTGCAAGGGGTATTAGCTTTTGGGCATCACGTACCCTAAGTTCTGAGGGAATATATGTATATATTTATTTCTTTATTTTTCATGTATAATTATAAATTCATAAAAAGGAGTAATGTAAAGATTTATTAGATTAACTTAGGGATAATTTCGAATTAATTAGGTACCGTTCGTAAGAACGGGCGCGTAGGGGGTGCTCGTACCTACCCCTCGCGTAACCGAACTCCCGACCCCAACTCTGGTAATGTAGACCGATTCCACCCCTAATGGGGTGGTAATCATGTGTTCTAACCGCACTAAAGGTTAGTGGCGACTCCAACACATCCATGTTTTTCCTTAAAAATATTAAAATTGATTTTTTTAATTTCGCCGCCCGGGGCACACGCGCTCCTGGGACGTCGCGACAATCATTATTAATATTATCTTTATTTTTTATTATTATCTTTGTTATTATTATTATAATAATTATTATTATTATTATACTACTATTATTACTATCATTATTGTTCTTATTATTATTGTTATTATTTAGCATTATTATTATTATTATTACTTTATTATTATTATCGTACTATTATTCTTATTATTATTATTATTATTATTATCATTATTTTTAAATATTATTATTACTTTATTATTACTATTATTATTATTTTACCATTATTATTATTTAGTATCATTATTATTATTATTATTATTATTATTATTATTATTATCATCATCATAGTATTTTATTTTTATTTTTATTTTTATTATTACCATTACTATTATTATTATTATTAAGATAAAAGAAAAAAAAAAAAAAGAGAAGATAAGAAATTGAGAGGATGGGGGGGGGGGGGGGGGGGGGGCGGAAACCCTAGGCCCTCTACCCTCCTTTCTTCTATAAAACCACACATTTCACACACAAAAGAATATACAGTCGGGGGGCGCTCATTCTCTCCCTCTCTTCTCTCAAGCTTTCCTAATCCCTCTTCCCAGTCTCCCTCTCTCGGCTCTCACTCTCTTCCTCTTTGTTTTCTCTCCCACATTCTCTCCCTCAGCTTTTCTCTCTCCCCCAGCTCTCCTTTTTCTTAACTACGACCTCCTGCAACACTCGCTGCGGCTGGTCCGAGCATCACTGCAGCTCTCGGCCAGATTCAGGACCGCCACCGAGACCCTCCTGCCACTCCAGCCTCCATTCAATGTCCCCAACCACCAGCTACAACCTTAGCGCATCACATTAGCAGCAGACGGACAGCCGCTTCCCCACAAGCCTTGTAGCAACCATCGCCGTCAATCATTCTGTTGCTGTTGCCAGCCACCACGCACGATCTCTCTCTACTACTAGAAACGGTTCCCTAGCCATCCACAGCTGAGACGACACACCAGCGGCCAGCAATTCTAGACTACCCACCCCGGCAACCATCACGTCCACGGCCAGCCACCAGCCACCCAAATCCGGTAGAATCCCTAGCGATAAGCCTCTCTGCAGACACGCGAACACACGCACACATGCATGCAATTTTTATTTTTTATTTAAAAATTTTTTTTTTCTGTTTTTTTTTTCTGATTTTAGTTTGTATTGACATCTAATATTTGGGTTTTTTTTTTCTTTATAGTTTATGCAGGTCTGTTTAATATTTAAGGTTTAGGTTTTATTCTTATAATGCATTATTTATCATAATATATATTTAGTTTTCATATCTAGGCTTTTATTTTATACATTAAAGTGTTAATGTTATGGTTGTGGGATTCTACTATTTTACATTTAAATATCCATGTTTATTCTTTTTGTTGTCGTGGTACTTATTGAAATATTTAGGGTTTTCTTTGTTATATCATAGGTTTACATTTAGGGTATTTGTCATTATGGTATGTATTTAGGGTTTTTGTTATTATTGTATGTCTAGTATGTATTTTTTAGGGTGTGGTTGTTATTTAGGTAATATTCTAAGATTTTATCATGATGGTATTTATTAATATTCATATTGTAAAGTTTACATTGTTTTAATGTGTAATATGTATTTTTAGGGTTTGGTCGTTGTCTTGTTGTGTTTATTATGTGCTTAATGTTTATATTACAAGATTTTTATTATCATAGTCTTGATTTCAATGTGTGATATTCATATTAGGCTCTCTTGAATGTTGATGTTGTACTCATATTTAGGGTTTACTTAATTGAAGATACGTTTAATGTATAATATATGCATATTTAGGGTTTCCATTGTGGGTGTATATTCATTATGTTGGGTTTTTTTTATGGCTGGTGTTATATGCATATCTAGGTTATACTATTAGGGTTGGATTGATTGTGAATACTGTGGCTTTATCAGTGAAATTTTGAGTATTATGATACTTACGTGTTATGATATATAGTATTAGTATTATATTATTTCCTCTATTAGCTATTTGAAAGTTCAGTTAACTACAGAAAAATCATAAAAATAGGAAATTTGGAGAAAATTCTGAAAATATTTTTGAATTGAATTTCATTGTTTTCCTTATTCATTTTTTTTTATTTCAAAAATCTACAAAATATGGGAAAAATATAAAAATTCAGAAAAATAGAAAAATAAGTAAAATCGAGAAAAATGTTTTGAGACTTGTAAATCATTTTTTGATACCATTTGAGTTCTAAAAACCTCATAAACTAGTATTTTCATACCTAGAAAAACCTTATAAGATTTCAAAAATTTGGGAGTGTATTTTATTAAATATTTTCGATTTTTATCCCTATGATAGCAATTATGAAGGGTACAAGTTCTTTTAGGCTTCACGTACCCTGGTTATGAGGGAATATATATTGTATATATTTTTGTTGGTATTTCAAAAATTCACTAAAAGGGAGTAATTTTAAATACTTTTTAAATTTACTTAGGAATAATTTCATAATTAATTAGGCACCGTTCATAAAAATGGGCACGTAGGGGGTGCTCGTACCTTCCCCTCGCGTAACCGAACTCCCGACCCTAGCTTTGGTAACGCATATCGATTCTATCCTTAAGTGGGTAGTAATCAAGTGTTCTAATCACACCAAAAGGTTAGTGGTGACTCCATTCCTATTTTTCCCAAAAATTTAAAACACCATTTTTATTTCGCCACCCCGGGGCACACACGCTTCGGGACGTCGTGACAATATGCATGTGTCATGATAAAATGCAAAAGAAGTACACACATCATACACTAGTCATTACATGCACCCTTATGTTACTAATGTCCTTGCATGTACACCCACATCATTTATATGTATGAGAATGCATGCACCTATACCACACACATGTGGCACTATGCTTAACTCTCACAACATGCATTCATATCCCCGTATACACATAGAAATGAATTCATATGCATCCCCCAACTCCCATTTGTATGCAACATGCAAAATAGACACATATTGCATTTCGTGCAAAGAATCACACCTTCATGTATATCTTGTCCCCCATTGCATGTATATACATCCTCTACATACACACACTCACACTATGCATGTTGTGTGTCTGCACACACAAACACATATATGCACTGCAATGCATGCATCAATATGCACATACCACTTCACATATTCCAACACATTTATGCATCACCATGCCATGCATACACACACTCAGCTCATACACGACATACTCACACTATGTGTGTGTGTGTGTGTGAGAGAGAGAGAGAGAGAGAGAGAGAGAGAGAGAGAGAGAGAGAGAGAGAGAGAGAGAGAGAGAGGTGCTTAAGGTTTACATGAAATAGAAAAAAGGGAGATGAGATTGAGTGCCCTTTGGTTTTGGGAGCATGGTGGCTGGAAAAAACTCCTAGAGAGATGGATTACGACTAGAGAGAGATACCAAGGGAGAAAAAAAGTGATTCCAGGTTGGCCCTTTTCTTCTCTTTGAAAGCCTCAACTTGATAGAGGGGGGGGGGTGGTGTGGTTGATTGTGAAGTGGCCAGGTGGCCATTCTAGCCAGAGGTGGCCATCATCTAGGTATGGTTTTGCACGACAAGGGGGATTGAGGGAAAAGCAAGGAGAAAGAAGATGGATGGTTAGAAGGCCACTTTGGGAGGTTTGGGGACCCCTTTATTAGGAATAACCAAACAAGAAGACGACAAGGAAGGCCCAAAAAAATGCCCCCCCCCCCTTTTATTTTTTAAAATTGAAAGAGAATAAAACTATGTTGACCTTATAGGTCACGCCCGTGTTAGCTTTACCGTGATCCCAAGAGGGGGGGGTGAATTGGTATTTTTAAAATTTAACCCCTAGGTATTCCTCCTAACAGAAGTATGTTCACAATCCTATGGTCAATCTAATGCGAATAATATAAATATATCAGAAATTAAATGAAGCAGTTTAATTAATCGTACAAGCACCAGAAAGCAGTAAATAAAGGGTGACATGCAGATATGATATCGAGGTTCGGCCAACTGCCTACGTCCCTGCCTTGGCTAACCAGCACAAGAATTATCACACTAACTTGCTCACTTAAACAGGTGGAGCGACACCTATACAAACTAGGTCAAATTATCACAGGGCTGATCTCAACCTTAACAAGGCCAATTAGCACAGGGCTGACCTCAACCTTTACCAATCCTTACCGGACTGGATTACCCCCCCCTCAGGCCACGCATGGAATCTCTCAGATATACAAACAAAAGGTACAGTATAAGGGTGCTTTCACGTAAAGTAGATTTGTACCACAGATGCGCACAAATACAAACACCACAGATGATTTAAAATGTAAGCTCAGTGTGGTCTAGATAGTTCAACTCACAAATATATTTTCTATCAGTGTTATACGTACGTGAGAGTGTCAACAAGCAATCTTTGTATTTCTAGATGTTCTCAATCAAGAATCTCAAACAAAGATATCATGCAATATTCAAATATCCCAAATAGCAGAATATGTCAATCACGTGAATAGTGTATATGCTTTGTTTGCAAGATATATGTAATCTTTGTATTTCAGCAAATGATGTAGGCTTGAATGGATATTGCCACAAAGATTTATATAACACACACAAATATCTTTTCACAAATGTATCAATATGAATACCACAAGATATTTGAGTACTTTTGAAAATATTTTTGCAAGCCAAAAGCAAATACAAACCTCCTAAGCTATTGCAATGAGAATGCAACACTAGGAAGTTTAACACAAGTCTTCTTAGGGTAGACTTATTAGAAAAGCCACCTAAGAATACTTAGGTTATGGTCTCAAAGAAAAATTGATTCAAATACACAACAAATGAGAGAGCAAACCTTCTAAGCAATACCACTCAATACACTTACAAATAATGTAGATAGATGAAGAAGGTAAGCTTGAGTGGATTTTGAAAGATTATGAGCAATGGGAAATATTTTGCTTGAGAGAGAAATTTTGATTTTGGTTTTTGCTAATCACTTCTTAATTCTCCCAAATGAAATAGTATATATAGACATACCAAAATATTTGACCGTTGGGAACCTATTAGGGATTGTTGGAAAAGTTTAATGACACTTAAACCATTTTAACCCAATTTAAAAATTATTTATCCGCGATAAAAATTATGGCAACCCGAGAGGTCCAATCAACCAGATCAATTTCAGTCGACCAAGACACATATGGTTCGGTCGACCAGGGGACTTTTGAACTAAGGGCTCGGTTGACCAGAAGAGGGTGATTTCTCAATTTTTCGAGGTTCGGTCGACCAGGCCATTCTAAACTGGTTGGTTCAGTCAACCAGACAGTTGGGAATTCTCCCAAGGACCCTTCGGTCGACTAGGTAGTTGGAGTACAAAAAGGGTTGGTTGACCAGATGGTCAAATTTTTTACCTAGGGAGGTTTCGATTGACCAGGGCCTTTTGAACTACTTGGTTCGGTCGACCAGGTGGTCAAAATGTTGACCAAAAAGGGTTTCGGTCGACCGGGGCTTTTTGAACTATTCTGGTTCGGTCTACCAGTGCCTTGGTCAACTGTTGACCCAGGCCTGGTTTCGGTTGACTAGACTAAAATGAACTGAATGTGCTGGTTGACCGAAAGTGCACCATGTGTGCATTTCAGTCCAATCTTGAAGCATATAAACCCTATTCAAGTGCCTAACAAATAAATGTGTATATGTGTGTGTTCTAGGATCACTTGGGGTCCAATTTGAAGACACTAAAAAAGTTCGCTATCGGTCGACCAAAGGATACACCCTAAGGTCATGCTAAGGTCATTTTGCATTATGATTTGATTTGAGCTTACAAGATAAACCATGCATGTGTTGTGTGTGCTTATTACAAACTAAATGTCCTAATTACTATTACAAACCAAATAGACCACTAAATATATTACAATTGAAAATACGAACTGGTCTTCAAGCTTTGAGCTTTCTCGTGCCATTGATGATATGCTGATATGAACCTGCACATGAGCAAAATATTTATTAAATATAGGAGTATTTGTTATTATCAAAACCGGGCGTGACCTATAAGGTCAACAGCCCGGTTTTGACAATGACAAATACTCATGTATTTAATGGACATCTAGTTTATGTTTAGGTCTATATTAGCAGATATATTGATGGCACGTGAAAGCTTAAAGTTGGAAGAGCCAATACATATTGTATTTCATGTTGTAATATGATTCATTTATATGCAAAGGGCCTGTAATAGTAATTAGGGCTTTTCTGTATGTAGTAATCACACACATCACATGCATGTTTTAATACGTAAGCTCATAATGCTCAAAATGAAAATAACCTTAGAATGACCTTAGGGTTTACCCTTCGGTCGACTGACATCGGACTTTTTCGGTGTCTTTACTTGGACATAAATGACCCTAGGACACTCACCATTACACCTATGAATGTTAGGCACTTGATTAGGGTTTGAGTGATTCAAAATAGGACCGAAATGCACACATTGTGCACTTTCAGTTGACCGACCAAGGCAGCTCATTCTACCCTGGTCGACTGAAACAGGCATGGGTCAATAGTTAACCAAGGTCCTAGTCGACCGAACCAGTGTAGTTCAAATTTCCCGGTCGACCGAAACCACCTCAAGTCAACAAATTGACCATCTGGTCGACCGAGCCAAAAATGAATACCAACTACCTAGTCGACCGAGGGTCTTCAGGAGAAATCCCAATTGTCTGGTTGACCGAACCATTCAGTTCAAAATGGCCTGGTCGACCAAACCTCGGTAAAATGGAAAATCGCCCTTTGGACAGGCACTTTCGGTCGATCGAGTCTTCAGTTCAAAAGTGTCCTGGTCGACCGAATCATATGAACTCTAGTCGACCGAAATGGTTCTGGTCAACCGGACCTCTCGGGTTGCCTTGATTTTTACCTCAGTTAAACATTTTTTAAACAAGGTTAAAATATTTGAAATGTCATTAAACTTTCATAATAATTCCTAATAGGTCCCCAACGGTCATAATTCATGGGGTGTTTATATATATCCCTTTATTTGGGAAAATTAGGAATAAGATTAGCAAACGAAAACAAAAGTTTTCTCTCAAGAAAAAATGCTCTCTTCTATTCCTACTGCTCATATTCTCACTCATACTACTCTAGCTTACCTTCTTCAAGTTTCCATATCATCTGTAAGTGTGTTAAGTGTTTTTGGGAAGAGGTTTGCTCTCATTTGTTGAGTGTTTGAATCGATTTTTTTTGAGAGCATAACCTAAGTATTCTTAGGAGGCTTTACTAATAAGCCTACCCTAAGAAGATTTGTGTTGAACTTTTGAGTGTTGCATTCTCGTTGCAATAACTTAGGAAGTTTGTATTTGTTTTTGGCTTGTAAAAATATTTTCAAACTTACTTAAATATCTTGTGAAATCTGTATTGATATATTTGTAAAAAGATATTTGTGTTTGTTACATTAATCTTTGTGGCAATATTTATTCAAGTATATATTATTTGCTGAATACAAAGATTGCATAGCGTTTACAAACCAAGCATATACACTATATTCGTGATTGAGACATCCTACTGATTGACATACTTGAAACTTGCTTGATATTCTGTGTGAACTCATTTGATTGAATATTTTGAGATACACAAATTGTTATTGATACTCTCACGTACTCACTACACTGATAGAAAATACATTTGAGAGTTGAACTATTTAGACCACACTGAACTTACATATTAAATCATCTGTGGTGTATGTGATTGAACGCATTTGGGTACAAATATGCTTTATGTGAAAGCACTTTCATATTGTATCATTTGATTGTAAATCTGAGTGATTCCAGACGTGGCCTAAGGGGGCGGAAATCCAGTCTGGTAAGGATTGGTGTAAAGGTTGAGGTCAGCCTTGTGCTAATTGACCTAGTTTGTATAGGTGCCGCTCCACCCGTTTAAGTGAGCAAGTTATAGTGGTAATCCTTGTGCTAGTTAGGCAAGGCGGGGACGTAGGCAGTTGACCGAACCTCGATAACACATCTGCGTGTCACCCTCTCTTTACTACTTTCTGGTGCTTGTGTGATTGATTAAATTGCTTTATTTAATTTTTGATATATTTATATTACTTGCACTAGATTGACCATAGGGTTGTGAACATACTGCTGTTAGGAGGAACACCCAGGGGTTAAATTTTAAAAAATACCAATTCACCCCACCTCTTGGGATCACGGTAAAGCTAACAAACTATGTCATTTTAATTAAGGCATATGCAGGCACACACAAGTGCATGTGCATACATGCCAAAAGAATTTGACCAGCTTGACCTTAAAACAACCTTGTTTTCAACTATGTGTGTGCTCGCACACACTAAAACCACTTGACCATTGACATGCAAAACGACTTTGTTTCACTCACATGCATGTCACTATACACTCATTATTTTATTATTATTTAATTTTTATAATTTTTACTTAATTTTTTTGAAAAAAAATATTATTTATCAAAGTGGAGAAAATTACAAATGGGGTCACGCAAAAATACTAAAATTATTTTAAAATCCAAAAGGTTACAAAATAGTAGAAAAATATAAACGCTAATAGATATGGGTTTTCTAGGTTTTCATTAAAAGGTCTAAAACTTTTCCATACCGCTCCTTACAATTTTGGACTGATCCAAATTGCCTAGAGTAGTCAAAAAAAAAAAAAAAAAAAAAAAAGAAGGCCAAAAAAGGCTTGAAATGCCTTGATCGACAAAAGAGAGGGGAAACTAGGGTTTTTAAAACTATGTTAGTTTCTTGAGTTAAGGTTTCGGACTATTTGGGCAAAATGGCATTGACATGGGTAAACCAAAAATATAATAATAATAATAATAATAATAATAATAATAATAATAATAATAATAATAATAATAATAATAATAAATGCATAATGCCCGGGCTTCCTGACTATTGAGTGATGAATACTACGTAATAGAATAAATTAATAACTAAATTACCCTAAAAAAATAATAAATAAATATATCTGTATATCAAGGGGAAACTAGGGTTTTAAAACTATGTTAGTTTCTTGAGTTAAGGTTTTGGACTATTTGGGCAAAATGGCATTGACATGGGCAAACCAAAAATATAATAATAATAATAATAATAATAATAATAATAATAATAATAATAATAATAATAATAATAATAAATGCATAATGCCCGGGCTTCCTGACTATTGAGTGATGAATACTACGTAATAGAATAAATTAATAACTAAATTACCCTAAAAAAATAATAAATAAATATATCTGTATATCAAGGGGAAACTAGGGTTTTAAAACTATGTTAGTTTCTTGAGTTAAGGTTTTGGACTATTTGGGCAAAATGGCATTGACATGGGCAAACCAAAAATATAATAATAATAATAATAATAATAATAATAATAATAATAATAATAATAATAATAATAAATGCATAATGCCCATGCTTCCAGACTATTGAGTGATGAATACTACGTAATAGAATAAATTAATAAATAAATTACCCTAAAAAAAATAATAAATAAATATATCTGTATATCAAGATATGGAAGTAATATAAGACTATTAATTTAAAGAAGTATATTGTTTTAGAGTAGTTATAGGTGGTTATGGGGTATTTTGGATTATTCATGGGTAGGTATAGGGATATTTTGTAAATTTTAAAAATTAGATCAAGAAAGGGGAATTTATTCTCTAATAGTAGAAATTATTAAGGTAGGCAATGTAAGGTTTGGTTTAACAAAAAAATTAGTAGGCTTTGGCTTAATTAATTCTAAATATAGCTCTTTATGTGTATGTTTATGTGTGTCAAGTTTAAGTATATAATCTTTCCTCCTAAGTGAAACAAGGATCAACACTTGGCAAACTAGCAAGCATACTCTTCCCATTCACCAAGTCTTACCTTAAATCTCAATTATTGTATTTGCTGCGTGAAATGCTTCTTTTAGGCACAACCATGTAAGGGTCGGACATAATTAGTTTATTTTTTTACTCTAGGCTATCACCTAGATTGCCTAGGGTTCCAATTAAACCCATTCAGACTAGCCAGTCTAGTTCAAGTTTTAAAATGATGATCTATAATATATTTAAAGTTGATTTTTTTTCTTCTTTCTCAGACTGTTGTAGACACCTCATTTTGTCTAGCCATTGTATAGCAAAACCGTAGGTTTTTCCTAAATTTTATTTCTTCCTTTTGATTTAATTTTGGTGTCATGTAAGGTCTTTGCCTAGGTGCAGTCTCTCGTTTCAATTCACTCTTCATCACCACCCTAATTTTAATATCCATGCATTAGGCAAGTTTTACAATTAGCTATTTACATTTATAAAATAAAATTGAAAATAATAAATACAACCAAAAGCAAAAGAATTAAAAAAATAAAAAAAAGAGCAAAACAAAAAGAATCAAAAAAAACTTTCGGTAATCCTCGAAGCTCTAATCAGGCTCGCCTTCAAAGAGATCTTGCACCAGCACATAGAAAAGATCAAATATGGGTTAGTAGCGGCCCAGCAAAGAAGCCCAGCTTGGACTTACTTTGAATTTAAGGCCCATTTGTGGGCCTATATGTGTGTGTTTTAAAGCCTAGTTGGGCTTATTTTGAGCTTGACGCCGACTATGGGCCTATGCCATCTTTTAAAGCCCAACTAGGCTTGTTTTGAATTTGAGGCCCATAATGGGCCTATGTCTAATTTAAAGCTCAGCATGGGATGGGTTTATTTCTAAAAGGAAAAAAAAAAGAAAAAAAAAAGAAACAAATACAAATATAAATATAAATATAAAAAATAAAAATAAAAAATTGGGAGCCCAATCTAGCCTACTCCAAACCTAAGCACAATTTAACCAACCCAAACTTGAACTATGCCCAACCTAAAACTAACCCACCCCCAAACCCAAAAACCCTCAGCCCAACCTAACAAACCTAAGCCCCAATCCTATACCTAAGCTCAATCCCTGACCTATCCCAAAACACAAGGCCCAAACCCTATCCAAGCCAAAGCCTAACTGAACCCAAATATCGGGCCAAAACCATCCCAAACCTAGATCCAATCAAACTAAACCAAACCTTGGCCCAAAATTAACCTAAACCGGGCTAAACCTAACTTGAACCCCAAACTTAACCCAAACCTTAACCTAACCCGACCAAATCCTAATGAAAAGGAAGGTGTATACCCGGGGGGGGGGGGGGTAAATTGGGATTTTAAAATTTCTTTTTACCTTATTTGAGTGATTCTTTCTTAACTTATTTTAAGTTCAGCCACCACACAAGCAAAGTTGTTTTTCAATTACAAGTTCAGTGGAAAATTAACTTTGTTAAAACCTTTATGAATGAATATACCAAGTTGAATATCCCTTTCAACAATTCAATACAATCCGACCAACACAATCACAACACAATTCACAATAGAATAAGTTCAACAATGCTTCAAAATTTCAGCACTTTAGTAACTCAAAGTAGAGTTTGAGAATGTATGTTTGCTGATAAAAAGCCCTATATTTGTGATATGTTTCCTCAATATGAAACACAATTCAACCTTGCAATACTCTTCTAAAAACTCAGACTTCAAATAAACTTTCAGTTATTAAGTCTTGGGTGTTAACCAATCAACATACTCTCTTATGGTTTCCGCAATTTGTATTGATCAACCAACGTACTCCCTTTCAGTTTCCGCAATCCCAAAATCAAATTAATCTTTGATTTATTTAATTTCCAATCCATATAATTATTAAAAATAGAAAATTAAAATCCAACCATGCAGTTAATATAAACGAAAAATTAAATGAGAGTAAGGAAGAGAGTGAGGCGAGAGTTTTTGCGAGGTTCGGCTATAGCTGCCTACGTCCTCTCCTTAGGCTTACACACCCAAGGATTCCACTATAACCACTCCTTTATGGGCAGAAGCAACCTTACAATCTCTCCTACAATAGGTTAGAGTTCGCCTCTCCAAACAATACCCTATGCTTGGTCCAACAACGATTCAAGAACTTGAACCGTCTACAAAACAAGAACAAGTTTTGGTGTACAAATACACTCTCAACAAGAGCTGATTAGTACAACAATTAAGCACTAAAATATACTTCAATTCAAAATATTAATTGAAAGAATTTGAAGCCTTAGAAGTATATCACCGTGAGCTTTCTTTCTAGATTGAAAGAATTCAGTGTACACTCAAAATTTTTTGAGAGATTCCCAGCAAAACTTAGTAAAAAAACTTTAGAGATTGATTGCATAAGAGAGCTTTGAGAGTATTGAGAGTTTTGAGAGCTTGAATGTTGTATTTTCTTGGTGTGTTTGAATCCTTAGCCTTGGGGGTGTTAGCATTGGTGTATTCCTGAGAGAGGGGGGGGTGAATTGGGTATTTAAAAAAATTTTCCTCCTAGGTTAAACTAGATCAGCAACAGTATTACTCAACCTAGGGTATATCTATCCAATTATAAACCCAATCATTCACAATAGTAAAATACAAACATTCATGTGTTGGAATTTAAAATGCAGAAATTAAAAGCACACACAAGAAATGTTATCGGGGTTTGGCCAAAGTGCCTACGTCCCCGCCTCTAACTCGCAAGTCTGAGGATTTCACTAATGCTCACTTAATGGATAGAGCAGCACCGGTTACAACTAGGTCAATTCACGGGGCTGACCTCAACCTACAATTGCACCTTACCAAGATGGTGGACCTAACCAGGTCTAAGCCAATTCGAGACTATTCAATAAGGCTAGTCTTTCTCTTTAGGCGTGATACCCCGTGGAAGAAAGGCTTAAAAGGATTAGATGTTACTACCCATATCAACAAGGTGCACATTTTTCTTTTTCTGGAGCCTTCCCATAAGAACTCCAGGGTTAAGCGAGCTTGGCTTGGAGCAATCTTGGGATGGGTGACCTCTTTGGGAAGTTTTCTTAGGAAGTGTATGAGTGAGGACAAAACACACTGAAAAGCACACGTGTTGGTCTGTGGGTCCAGTCATTAGTCTGATAAGACTCACCCCTATTGTCTGGTCCAGGTGGAGGAGGAGAGATGCAATGCTCCTTGGCAGACCCAGGTTGGGGCGTTACAAAATGGTATTAGAGAAATTACCTAACCGGAAGTGTGATGAGATTCATATCGCCTGGGTTTGGAAATGTGGTTCATAATGAGGAAGTTGCATTCTATAAGTGGGGGAGAATGTGACACCCCATGGAAGAAAGGTTTAAAAAGATTAGATGTTACTACCCATATCAACAAGGTGCACATTTCTTTTCAGGAGCCTTCAGATAAGAACTCCACGGTTAAGCGAGCTTGGCTTGGAGCAATCTTGGGATGGGTGACCTCTTGGGAAGTTTTCCTTAGAAGTGTGTGAGTGAGGAAAAAACACATTGAAAAGGACACGTGTTGGTTTATGGGGCAAGTCATTAGTCCGATAAGACCCACACCCTATTGTCTGGTCGAGGTGGAGGAGGAGAGACGCATTGCTCCCTGGTAGACCCAGGTTGGGGCGTAGTTCAAGGATTCAGGTAAGGGGAAATTATGTTATAATATATGTATGTTTTGGTGTGAACTATTAAAATGCCAAAATGGGTTTGTTAGGGAGCACTGCGTCTCTCCTCCTCCACCTGAACTAGACAACAGGGGGGTGGGTCTTATTGGACTAATGACTGGTCCCACAGACCAACACGTGTCCTTTTCAGTGTGTTTTGTCCTCACTCACACACTTACTAAGAAAACTTCCCAAAAGGTCGCCCATCCCAAGATTGCTCCAAGCCAAGCTCGCTTAACCGTGGAGTTCTTATGAGAAGGCTCCCGAAAAGAAATGTGCACCTTGTTGATATGGGTAGTAACATCTAATCCTTTTAAGCCTTTCTTCCACAGGGTATCACATTAAAGAGCTCGAGGGTTTCTAGAATTTTTGAGAAGTATTAAGAGAAAGGGTATATACTCATAATACTTTAGGGAATGTAGATATTTATGTTTTATGTCTTTATGTTTTAAGTCTTCTAAGAAATAGATGGTTGTGAAACATACTGGTGTTTGTGAATACTAGAAGTGTAGGTTATGTTTTGGAGATGTGTATATATGTGAATACAGGTAGATGTATGATTTATGTTAGAGTGTAGATAGATTTAGAAAACTCTAGTATTATATTTTTTGGAAGATTATAGTTATGTTTTCCGCTACATAAATGATATTAGAATGTGGATTACTAGGTAAATAAATGTATTAGTAGCACTCCAGGCCCACTTAGAGGGTCGGGGTGTTACATTAGGCCCACGTCTGGAATACAACAAATGTATAAAAATTTACGTACACAGAAATGCTTCTTACACTAAGTAGGTATGTACTACAATACGCACAGTATACTCAATCAACCACATATCAACAATATAGGAATTGTAAGCTCAGTGATGTGATTTTGTGCAAGCAACACTTAGCAATGTATAATCTCAAATATGCTCAAGAGTGTTCTAACAAGCTAATATTAGAAACAAGATATAACAAATCTCAATAATAGATTAGGTTTTCAAAGATGCTAGCAATATTATTCAAACCAACTCAAAAATATTTTCCTCAATGAAATAAGCACAAAAGTTGTTTGAAAAATATAGCTTGTAAAATACTTTGCACACAAAAATTATTGCTTTAGGATTCTTGCAATAACAATGCTAGGATCCTCAAGCTAATGAGTTTTCCCAACACAAGATTTATCAAGTTAAATCTATGGGTTAATTCTTTCTTAACTCTCCGAAATCAATAACAATCAACAAGCAATCTAATGAGAGTATTAAGCAATCTAAAATAAAGCAATAGCATAATAAAAACTCTCACAATACTAGGATTGATCAAAGGAAGGAGTGTATGAGAGTATTTGAAGTAGTATAGGCAAAATAAGCTATTTGAGTTTGAGAGGATTTTTCTCTAATGATCTTCCTAATCTTGTACTAATTTTCACAAATGAGCCCCTATATATAGAAGTAGGGCAAATTATAACCATTAAGGACATGGGGGGAATTATTAATATTGTTTTAAAACCATTAAGAAATATTAACCCCGTTTAACCATGCTTAACCGCGGTAAAAATAAAACACCGGAGAGTTGTCGGGTGGCTGAACCACGATTCGGTTGCCTAAACAGAGACAATGAAAAAGGTCAGCTTTTGAAGTTCGGTCGCTTAAGCATGAGTTTGGTTTGCTGAACCAAGGCGATTTCCACATTGTCCGAGATTCGAGTGCCCAGTCTGAAGTTCCATTAGCCGAACTCATATGTTCGGTCACTCGAGGATGATTTAAACGCTGAGGTTTGGGCTGCCGAATTGTTGGGAAAGGTCAGATTAGCGGTTTGGTCGACTGTGGATGATACACGTATTTTAGTTTGATTTTTCAAAATCAGGTCCACCGTTCGGGCGCTCGAGGTGTTTTCAACACCAAGGGTTCGGTCGCCCGACAACTCACAAAATTTTCCCTTTCAGTCCAATTTTGCTTTAGTTAATTCCCCTGATATTTTATGTGATTTGGTGCCTATCCAAGGTATAAGTGCAAGTGCTGGGACCTAGGGTATTTTCTAAGGCCTTTTTAAGTATGCCTAAAAACCTGAAGTCAACCCTAAAGTTATTTGATTAACCTGTGGTCTGTCTACGACATTTCTGAGCTTACAGATCCTACATGCATGATATGCAGTGATTATTACAGACCTTTGGAATTAATAATATTATAAACCAATTAAAAAATAAATAAATATGTTGGGGTCTTCATATTTTTTCAAGTTACTGCATGCCATCAATATGATCTAACTAGTATGATCCTGCACACAAACTTGAAGGTCATCAAATACAAAGAGTATTTGTCATTATCAAAATTGGGTATGACCTGGTCAATAGGGGGTATTTATAGATGTTTAATCAAGAGTATTTCGTGTTCCCCAAGTGATTTGAAGTGTTTTCCAAGTTTTTATAACATTTAGAATTCAAAAAATTAAATTTGGAAAGTTCCCGTTATGTTTAAAATTTGAAATCTCGAAGAGTCAGTCGACTGGAAAGTAGGAGTCAGTCGCCTGGATTAATTTAAAATACTGAGATTTTCAAAGACAAAATGAGTCAGTCGACTAGGAAAACACGAGTCAGTCGACTGGGTCCTCTCGGGTTGTTTCAAAATCAGTTCAATTATTTGTCAGTCGCCTGAAAAAACCTTGTCAGTCGCCTAAACAGACCAAATTCTAATTTTTCAATTTATTTCAAAATTCTGTTTGCTCTTTTGCTTTCCCCAAAATAATTTAAGATTTTTGAAAAGTATTTTTCGGGGTTTCTCAAAACATGGTCTCTAAGTCAATGAGTTTCTTAATGAACTTCAAATTCAATCAAATCATCATTTGAATGAAGTACTTACATAGAGAATCTTCAAAGTTTAAAACACATTCTAAGATTGGAGTCTTCATGCTTGTCATTTGTTTAGTCATTCTTGTCTTTGAGCTTCAAATCTCTAAGCTTTCATCAATTCCTCTTTGGTATTCATGCTCTCATATCCTTTGAGTTTTCATATTCCTTTTCCATGGAGTCTTGCAATGAGCTTTGCATTTTATTGAAATTGAGCTTAAAGACTTGATTCGTGAAGTTTCATCTCTTACAACAAAACATGTTAAATGACCTTTGATTTTTTATCATTAAAACAAGATTAGTAATTCATGTTAGGCCAACACCTAACCTAAACTGAATCCCAAACCCAATCCAAACCCTAATCTAACCCAACCCCTAGACGTAACCTAACCTGGATCAACACCCAGGTCAACCAACCCTCCTATTTGTTTGGCTCGTGAGAAAACACGAGAAAATCCAGGAAGTGAAAAAAAAGTAAGAAGGAGAAAAGGAAGAGAAGAAGAGAGATTAAGATAACTAAGGTTCGATTTAGGCTCGGATCTAGAAAAGGAGGTAGAGAGCTTAAAGTTCTCTACGTTCACGTGTGCTTATTCAACTTGTGAGGAGGAGGCAGAAGGGGTGAGCAGGAGAGAGAGATCGAGATTGGGTGAAGGTTAGAAAGAGAAGAAGAAATGGAGATCATATGACAGAGAGAGAGAGAGAGAGAGAGAGAGAGAGAGAGAGAGAGAGAGAGAGAGAGAGAGAGAGAGAGAGAGAGAGAGAGAGTTGGTGGATTACCTAGGGGGCATCGTTGGTTGCCATGATGGCCATGGAAGTTGTGGCTGTTGTTGGTGGTGTAGGATAGATAGAGCAAAAAGGTGAGAGAAAAGGGATTGAGGAAGACAGAGAGTAGAGAAGAGAGAGATTAGGAGATATAGAGAGAAAGGAAGAAAGAGTTTTGGGGGTTATTAGGGGTCCGCCATAGGTGGTGAGGCTGCCAACAGCGGTGGCGGTGCGGCGATAGAGAGAGAAGGGGGTGAAAGGAGAGAGAAGGGGGGTGAAAGAAGAGAGAATTTGGTAGAGTGCAAATAAAGAGAAGGAGAAGAAGATGAGAGAGAGAGAGAGAGAGAGAGAGAGAGAGAGAGAGAGAGAGAGTGAAGAAAAGGAAAAAAGGAAAAGAAAAATATATATTTTTAATTTAAAAATTTACTATAATGGGCCACGTGTCACCTATTGGGTGATGAAATGTGGCACATCCTGGTCTGCATCTTTTGGGTGATGTCATATAGTAACGTGGCATAATTGAGGCCATCCATTGTGTGTTTTCTATGAATGATTGGATCACTGCCATTTCAAAAATTTTCAAATTAAAGCACGAGCTAATAGTGTGGCGCCACATGACAGGTGATGTCATGATGATGCCATCCTGCCATGTGTCACTTTCATGTCCTTTTAAAAAAAAGAATAATCTGGAAATTTACTGGGTGCCACGTGTCACCCCTAGATGTGTAATACATGGTAGAGCCCTTGGTTTCTCTCTCTCCTTGACTAGGTCAACTTAAGTTCACCCACGTTGATTGGTTAAACTGATTTGACCTGGTTCAATGCTTTGAACCGCTCCCTCCTTTTTTAAATAAATATAATTTTCAAAATTCATTTTTAATTCTTTAAAAATCCAAAATGATTGATAAAATAGGAAACAAAATCACAAAAAATAAAGAAAAACTATAAAAATTTCTTTGAGTTTTTTTTTTTTACTTAAGGGGCCCAAAAAATAAAAAAATTTAAAAAATTTAAGAAAAGTTCCTCAAAATATTTAAAAATTGTAGAAAATTTTTGAAAAATAAATAAAATTATGGAAAAAGAATTCTAGGACCCTTCTTCCTAAGATTAGCCAGTTTTCTTGTGTTATTTGCTTATTATGTGCCTTGCTAGCCGCATGAATATGTGTTTTCCTTTTTCCTTTTTTCTTTTTTCTATGTGTGTATGTGACTACATGCCTCTATGTGTGTGTGCACTACTCCTAAGAGGAATGCTTGATATATTGGGATTCTTTAGTCCTTAATTATTTCTTGAAGAGTAAAGATTCTAACAAAATCCACTTTGAATCTTTCATTAGTGGTTCTATTAGAACCTTTGAATCTTGGTGCACCTTGCATATAATTTTATATTAATAGTGTCTTGTATATATGTTTAATTTTATTGTTTGTAAATATTTTTCTTGCCTATGTTTTTATGCTATTAAATAAAAATCTTAAGGAACTTTCTTTCAGTCTCAAAAGTTATGTTTTTGCATGCCTTTGAGGATTAAAGGTGGGAGGCTTGTATCTTATTCAAATCCTCATAGACCTAAAGGCCAGGTAAATGAATAAACATAAGAATCTAGGTCTTGATCAATTAATTTCAAAAATAATGCTAGGCTAATCAAGTATCATCCAGTGAACGGGGGTATAAAGGGGTTTTAGTACCTTCCCTTTACATAACCATACTCTTGAATCTGACCTATTAATGACTATTGACTATCAGTTTCCTTAGACCTAGGAATAGCTTAGAGATCAATGAACAGATAGCTTATTAAATAGGTGCTCTAACCTTACCTAAGGTAAGTATAGGTTAGTGGCGACTCCATTAGACTATATTGTGACCTATTTCTCACCACATATATTACCTCCCATTTTATAATCTCGAGTTCGCCACTCAGTTGATGCGATCTAGAAATTCGACCCCCATATTTTGAGAGTTAACCCTCTGGCATGTTGTAGCAATTGCTATATAGCATTATACATTCATTCACTTGATCCAAGTGAATTTGGGGTAAGTTTGGGTTAGACGGGGCAAATTTGAATCTATGAAGTTTCTTTTTTCTTATTTGATTGCAAGTTTTTTTTTTTTTTTTTTGAATCAAAACAAAACACTAGCATTTTTCTAGTTATTTTCTAAAGCTATAAAGTTCCATTTTGGTCCCAAATTCTTCTCAACTCCCTTTCTAAAATATAAATTTGATATATCTAATAGGAATTTCTTTTTTTTTAAAAAAAAACTAATTTATTATTTATTACTACACTTGTGATTGGAACGATACCAAGATTTGAGAGATTTAAAGCATAACAAGCCTACATGAAGTTTACGATCCTTTATTGAGGACTCGCCATAAAATTGCAAACGACAATGGATCTATAGTGGACTATTTCATCTTCTTGCAACTGATAAAGTGTGTCTCGAATAGTTGAAATAGTTGATTAAATTCATTGATTGAGTTTGCATTGGGGAAAAACACAATATGAGGGTGGCACCTTTGACCATTGTAAGAGACTTGCTCATAATGTCATTGATAAGAGTTTGTGGAAGTTATTTTAAAAGAAAGTTAACTAGTGCCTCCAACCTACTTTAGTAATTGGGCTAAACCTCTAATTGTCGAACTTGTTTTCATTTTTTATCTTTTACAAGCCTTTTTATTGTTTAATATGAGAACTTTGGGGCATGCATTCATATATGATGACAAGCCTTATTATTCTGAGGATGACATGTATAGTGTTACACTTTTCTTCAACCCAAACTCTTCATTGCTCTGTTCAGTCTATTAGTGATTAAAGATTACAATACCTATTATTCTCACCTCCCCACAGCTAACCCACCTTGCTTAGATGTCCAATAACAACTTACAACACATTTCTATAAGACAATATTGACTTATGTTTATAGCTTAGTCACTTAATATCAATCACTTAATATACCGACATTGTAGGATTTGCTTTAGGCATAGTGGTGGTTGTCATTGGAATTTCCCCTCAACTGGGGGAAATCTATGTGCCCTTGCATATTACTTGTAGGGTCATTATGGGTTTTTCTTTAAGAGTTTCCACAAACAATGCCAATCAATTGTGTTAAAATCTAATGAATTAATAGTTTTTTTGTTTTCCTTTTATCTCTAAAGTACCAACATGCAAAACAAAGTTGATTTGCTTCAACAATGGTCTTCTAATAGCTAAGTTGAATTAAGATAGGAGAAAAATTAAAACAATAGTTAGAGGAGTCTTTAGTACATACATAGGTGCCAAAATTTATTTATTTATTTTTTTAGTGAGAACACTGATCTTGAGCTATTACTTGATTTATGTGTTGTTAAATCATCAAGACTCTTGTTAGTTTTTTGTCATTGTAATGGCTGCAATTATTATTTTCCGTTGTGAATACACACACACACACACACACACACACACACACACACACATATATATATATATGTGTGTGTGTGTGTGTGTTTTTAATTAACAAACCAACATTACCTTACTTTATTATTCCTTAACAATTTTGGTGCATTATTATCCTTTTGTGCTTCTTCTAAGTCTTTGTTCGATCGTATTTCTTTAATCACAATGTTCGTTTAGAGAAGGAATCAAAGTTTGGTGAAATTTTTACCATCCACTTTTCTTTTGAAGAAGGAAAGAATAATTTATTAGCTTAAATTGGAGTACAATCATACAAAGAAAAATAGCAAATAGTTTGAAAAGGGATCCAAGTCCTTATGTATCACAAACATTTGGCTTTGACATCAGTGTAGAAATGTGGGTGTTATAGCCTATGTTTAGGGGTGATTGGTCATAGAGAAAAACATTTCTAGCTCTCTAGGTATGGCAAACAACCCCTTATAATAGTTCATCAATGGTACCAATTTTTTTGTTTCCTATAATGGAGAGCACAAAGATTTTATTAATAATGATCTTACAATGTGAAGGGCAAATGTAGTTGTGCCGTAGATTTGATTTGTGACTAAATATTTGAAAAGGAGATGGTTTCCATCTTCATGATGCTTATTGCATAGCCTGCATATGTCACTTGAGGATTTCCTCCTTCCTATCAACTTCTGCATTGTTGGTAGCATATTTATAATTGAAAGCCAAGTGTGAAGGTGTGTCTTAGGATGCAACCTTTAAAGGCCTAACGAAATTTTTTCTTTGTATTCCTTATGAAGGCAGATTTAAAGGTTAATGATCGGGTGCTAGGTTCCACAAAATAAGACCATGCATTGCTAAGTCTAAGAGATGAAAGGTATTGGCTTTGAGGAGAAGGAACTTTGGAAGGGCCTTCTAATAGTAGCCAATTTTTGGAATTTTATCAAATTATAAAATTTTGTAAAATGAGGAAGTCCCAACTCCCAACTCGATAATGATGTGTATTGGCTTGGGTGTGCATCTAGAGTGGGGGGTGAATAGACATTCTTCACGGAGGATTATACCACAATAAATTTCAAAGCAAATAAATACAAGCAAGCAAAGTAGATGAGATAAGGAGAGAAGAGCTCGACACTGCAATGTTAACATGGTTAGGAACCGAGCCTACGTCTATGCCTTGAGACCAACTCAAGGAATCCCAAATCCACTAAATGATATCCTTTCAAGATAGAGAAGCCTTTACAACAAGGAAATCAATCCCAGCTGCTCACCAGGAGCTCAACCAAGGTGTTCACCAAGAATCACCGTGCAATGGCTCACAAAGAACCTCCAACTACCATGAATCAAATAGCCAATAGATACAACACAAAATGTGCCTTCTTGAGTTGATTTTACATAATAAAATCCTCACACTACTCTCTTTTGCAAATGATGTATAAACAAGAATATAGTGCAAAAGAGCTTTGAGCAATATGAACCCTAACAATGAATGCTTCAAGTAATATTCTCGACAACCACTATTCAATCAATATCCTTAATGAATGCTAATGGGTCATATTTATGGCCATGGAGACGAGCAAGTCACTGGCTAGCCGTTGGGTATTAATGGAGACAAAACAAAGCAAAACTAGCCATTTTTTGTGCATTTAGTACAGTCCGCCGCAATCACTAGTCAACAAGTCCATGGACTAGTCGACGAGTCGCGCGCGCACACACACACACACACACACACTAGTTGACGAGTGCCCTGTTTTTGTCGATGAGTCTCCTCTGCAAGTCTCAAGTAGGCCTCTAGATCTCCTAGTCGACAAGTACCCTACACCAGTCGATGAGTGCCTTGTTCTCATTGACGAGTCACCTTTGCAATCTCAGGTTGGTCTCGGGATCTCCTAGTCGACGAGTGCCCTACACTAGTCGACGAGTCCCCTGTTTTACTACACAAATAAGTCTCTATATGTACTAGGTGTTGGTGTATATGTGTGCAATGCCCACCTCCCACGAGTTAATTGGCACACTTACCTGACGTATGGTTTAGGTGAGGTCGAAGCGGTAGACCACAATGGTACTACGAAGATAGAATATGTTCCTCTATGAGACATGGGGGTTCGGGGGCAGCGCTTGCCCCCCAAGACGGTATGGCCTATCCAGTGTGAATGGTAGGCACGGTATATCAAAGATGACCACTAATGTCAAAGACGACCACTAATGTCAAAGGCGGCCACTAATGTCAAAGTCGGCCACTAATGTCAAAGAAGGCCACTAATGTTAAAGTCGGCCACTAATGTCAAATTCATCCATGTTAGGTGAGTTACCACCACCTAGCATTGTAGGTGACCCACCTATGTGCTTCTTCCATGAACCAGAGACTATAAATAAGAACCCCCCCCCTCCAGAGCACTATACACATCTCGACTACAAGATTGTGTCCTCTTTTGTTTTTCTATCTATTGTCCTTTCGCCATTGAAGCTCATTTAGTGAGTGCATGGTTGGACAGATTGTTGTAATCTAATTGTTGTAATAAAACTTTGTGTTATCTCTTTAATCGCTTCTTCAAAACAGTTTTTGGTGTTGTTATTCTACATGGTATAAGAGCTGAAGGCCACTAAGAAGAAACAACTATAATTGTTGAGATGTTGCAATGGCAGGAACTTCATCTTCCGCTACTGCATCTCCACCATCACTTCAGATATGTCCACAAGCATTCACAAAAGGAAAGCTGGACGACACGAACTACACTTTGTGGAAGTTCAAGATGAATGCTATTCTAGATTCATATGAACTACTTGATACAACTCAAGGAATGGATCTAGAACCAATTGGCACACTTGATCCCACCAATCCTAAGGTAATCATCCCTCCAGATGCTACACTCGTCAAAGCATGGAAAAGGCGGAATGTAGATGCACTTTGTGCTATTGTCACAAGTGTATCTGATTCTGTACTTACGTTGATCCAACATACATCCAAGGCTGTAGATGCTTGGAATGGTATGAAGAATCAATATGAAACAAAGAACCAGAAACACATTCAGAACTTGGAGAATCAACTTGCTGCAAAAAAGCTACATGATGGAGAATTGGCAAAAGTATTCATCACCAAAATAAAAAATCTGTGTGATCAGATGGTGGCAGTGGGCATAGCAAAGACCAGTAAGGAGTTAGCTCAAAGATGTATTCGAGTGCTGCCATCAAAATATGACAATCTGGTAATTGCTCTTAACACACATATTAGAACTCCTGCACTAACCTTTGAGGAATTCTGTGCTTTATTTCTAGAGGAGGAGATGAGGCTGAGATCTAGAGAAAATGAAAGCAGTAGTGCTTTCACTATGAAGATCAAAAGCAAGGACACTAATTTTGAAAAGAAGAAGGGAAAGAACAAGAAGAAATTTTCTGGTACGTGCTACTACTGCAACAAAAAGGGGCATGTAGCCAAGGATTGCAAAAAGCGTATCCACGATGAAAAGAACGACACGTTGAAGCCTACGTGGAATGTCAGATAGGTAGCAAATTGTGCTAAACTAGAATTAGATCTTTTCATGGTTATAGAAGAAATGTGCTCAACTGCTTAAACATTACCAGGAGATTGCTTATGGGGTACTTGATAGTGGAACTTCCCGATACATGACCAGCAAAAAGAACTGGTATAGTTCCTTTAAGCCTCTACATGAACCTATGAATGTGATTTTAGAAAATAATGCAAGGTGTCCAGTATAGGGCACTGGATCCATTTCCTTAAAAACTACGAATGGCCAAGGTAAAACTTTTTCAGATGTCCTTTATGTTCCTCAAACTAAGAGGAATCTTTTATCTGTAGCTGCTATCACTGACCGTGACTATGAAGTACGATTTATGAAAACAAAAGCTAAGATCATTGATAACAATGGCAACATTGTGGGTGAAGGTATTTGAAAGAATAACTTGTATGAGTTTGTGGCACTTGCCGCAACAACTAGAGATACAACAAGCATACTTTGGCATGAAAGGTTTGGACACATCTCCTATGTAGTTTTGAAGGAGATGTAGAGAAAGGAAATGGTGGTTGATCTGCCTGTAGTAGTTGATATTGTAAAGCCTTGTCAAGCTTGCATGTTAGGCAAGCAACATCGTATGTCATTTCCACAAGAGAGCAACAACAAATCAAAGTTTCCTCTTGAGCTGGTACATGCAGATCTTTGTGGTAAAATGACTACTCCTGCACTAGGAAGATCTTTCTATTTTATGCTGTTAGTCGATGATTATAGTACAAAGATGTGGGTGTACTTTCTTCGTGATAAGGCTGAGGCTTTTGTAAAATTTAAAGTGTGGCATAAACTTTTTGAAAATGAGACAGGTTTGTAGTTAAAGAAGCTTCGAACAGATCAAGGAGGCGAGTTCACATTAAGGGAGTTCAACAATTAGTGTAGTGCATTTGGCATCAAGCGCCAATTGTCAGCACCAAAAATTTCACAACAGAATGGCATTATGGAATGGTGAAATCGCACTATGATGGAGAAGGCCAGAGCAATGATGAAGGCACAAGACCTTCCAAAATCGGTTTCGGTAGAAGCTGTTAATACAGTTGTGTATATACTCAATCGATGCTTCACCAGAGCTTTGTGGAACAAAACACCTCACGAGGCTTACTATGGTAAGAAACCATTTGTTTCTCACATTAGAACATTTAGTTGCACATTTTTTGTGCATGTTCCAGATGACAGTCGAAGGAAGTTAGACGACAAGAGTTGCAAGTGCATCTTCTTGGGATACAGTACAGAGTCGAAGGCATATTGCCTATATAATGTAGAGGCAAAGAAGATCATCACAAGCCGAGATGTGGTATTTGATGAAGGATCACTCTCAATGAGAGATAGAGATCGGCCCACTTTATCATCAGCCGATAATGTAACCCACCATTTGCCTCACTCAGAGTAGGAGATTGAGGTGAATGATGAAGAAATTTAAAACTAGTTTGTTGTACTAATAGCACCTGTTCAGAAGCCACACCCTAGGTGGGTACAACAACTCTTTGACGAAGACAATCCAGAACCTGTGAGTCAAAGTTCATAACCTGATGGACATCGAAGGTCGAAGAGAATAGAGGAACAACATCGATCAGTAGAACACTTGATAAATATGTCTTTAATGGCTGATATAATCAGTATAGTTATGGAACCAAGTAGCCTTGATGAAGCGTTAGCTGATCCAAAGTGGAAAACGGCTATGGAAGTTGAATATGAATGTATCTAAAAAATGATACTTGGGAGATTGTGGATCGTCCCCCTCATAGCAAGGTAATTGGCATGAAGTGGGTATGGAAGGTAAAATGTAAAGCTGATGGTATTTTGGAGAAGTGCAAAGCACGCCTTGTTGCACAAGGATTTTTTTAGGTGGAAGGTTTTGATGTTACTGAAACCTTTGCACCAACAACTCGCATGGAAACAATCCGTTTGGTTTTGGCTACTACTGCATATAGAAGCTAGGTGCTATTTCAAATGGACGTGAAGTCTGCATTCCTCAATGGTCATCTTAAAAAGGAGGTTTATGTGATGCAACCACCTAGATTTCAATTGCTAAATTCAGACAACAAAGTGTGCAAGTTGAAAAAAGCCTTGTATGGGCTGAAACAAGCCCCTAGAGCTTGGTACCAGATGATTGATTCTTTCTTCACCAATTATGGATTTTGTAGAAGTACCTCTGATGCAAATTTATATGTACTAAAGGAGAATGGGATGTATATAATAATTTTACTATATGTAGATGATCTTGTGCTTACAGATGACCACGAGGAGAAGATTAACAACATCCGTGAAGGCCTATGCTCACAATTCAAGATGACAAATTTGGGGCTACTCCACTTCTTTTTAGGCATTGAAGTGTGGCAGCATCCAGAAGAAATCTTTATTTCTCAACAATGATATGCTTAAGAGTTATTGAAGACATTTGGGATGGCAGGATGCACTCTAGTGGTTACTCCGATGGAAGTAAACATTAAGCTCTCTCCATTGAAGATCCCTCTCCACTTGTTGATACTAAAAGGTACAAAAGCCTAATTGGGAGTTTGGCGTACTTGTGCAACACAGGGCCCGATATCAATTTTGCAGTTGGTATTCTGAGTAGATTTGTAAATAAGCCATGAGAAATTCACTGGAAGACTGGAATGAGGGTCCTCAAGTATATAAAAGGGACTCCTCATTTTGAAATCTCTTATGCATCAGGGAACTCCCTAATTGGATATTGTGACTCCGATTGGGCAGGAGATATTGATTCCAAAAAGTTAGTTTCTGGATATTGTTTCTCTTTTGGGAATATAATCATCTCATGGACAAGAAAAAAATAGCCAATAATGTCGCTATCACCCACAGAAGACGAGTACAAGTCAGCTTGTCTCACCTCATGTTAAGCTGTCTAGATAAGAAGACTTCTTACTGATATTGGGATAACGATAAATGGCAAAACTCTGATTCATTGTGACAATCAAAGTTGCATAACTATCAGTAAGAACCCAATGTTCCACAAAAGAACCAAGCACATTGAAATTTAGTATCACTACATACAAGAACTCATTGAGGATGAGGTTATTGAGATGGAGTATTGCCCAACAGAAGATAATCATGCAGATATATTCACCAAAGCATTGGGTAATTCCGACTTCCAGAAGCATCGGGATGCTCTTGGTATTGGTCCAAGAGCATAGGTGGACATTGAGAGGGGGGGGGGTGTTGGTGTATATATGTGCAATGCCCACCTCCCACGAGTTAATTGACACACTTACATGACGTATGGTTCAGATGAGGTCGAAGTGGTAGACCACAATGGTACTACAAAGATAAAAGACATTCCCCTACGAGACACGGGAGTCCGGGGGCAGCACTCCCAATGGCCACCAAGACGATATGGCCTATCCAATGTGAACAGTGGGCACGGTATGTCAAAGACGACCAATAATTTCAAATATGGCCACTAATGTAAAAGACAACCACTAATGTCAAAGATGACTACTAATGTTAAAGTCGGCCACTAATGTCCAAGATGACCACTAATGTCAAAGTCGGCCACTAATGTCAAAGTCGGTCATGTTAGGTGAGCTACCACCACCTACCATGGTAGGTGAGCCACCCATGTGCTTCTTCCATGGACCAGAGGCTATAAATAAGACCCTCCCACTGGAGCACTATACACATCTCAACTGCAAGATTGTGTCCTCTTTTATTTTTCTATTTGTTGTCCTTTCGCCATTGAAGCTTATTTAGTGAGTGCATGGTTGGACAGATTGTTGTAATCCGATTGTTGTAATAAAATTTTGTATTATCACTTCAATTGTTTCTTCAATACAAATCTTGGTGTTGTTATTCTACACTAGGACAAGTCCAAATGAAGTGTGTTTGTTCTAATTATAATCCAACCCTGTCCAAATGTAGTTTTGATCAAGTATAAGATGTCTTGGTTAATAAAACATGTTTGGAAGCTTATTTTGACATCTTATGCAATGGTGTGACTCGATATGTATGTATTAATTCAGTTTTAGTGTTCTAAACTAATATGAACTAGATGCACATGCATTTGCTCAGCTCTTGCAAAGTATTCTTATACACATCACACGCACAAGAGTTACAAAGCAGTTCCTACCTCTCACACAACCCAACAAAAACAAAAAAAAAGTCTTCATATATGCTCTGGTTGGTTGTGCTTCGGGTGTTTCATGTATGTACTTTGGTTATGACCTTTGGTTATTACTTCTTCAATCATTCGTTTGCTCATTGCCTCATCAAGACTTGTTTGATCATAATGTTTTGCTTTGGTGTTGACCCGTATACCTGAACTTAACTTGGGAATATAGATTAGGTAACCTGAGGGTCACTAATGGGTTGTTATCATCAAAACCAACTGGAATGAGATATCTTAGCCATTAGGGCTAACAATGTGGTAGCCAAAATGTTTTATCATAGGACAAAAAGATGACAAGTATCAAAGAAAAGGGGAGTTCTACCACCTCTAGTCAACGTTTTGATTTATAAGTGTGCACCCACCCATATAACCCAAAGGAAATGCTTAGAGAAGCAAATGTGCCAAAGGAAGTCTAGCTGCTATCATTTTATTCTATTCCTCAAAGAGTTTGAGGTCAAGTCCTCCTTCATTCAATGGTTTACAAACATCTTTTATAGCTAACCTTGCAACTTGAGTGTTATAGTTCTTGCTTTTCAAAGGAAAACTTCAAATTTATTTTCAAGGCATTTAAGGACTAATTTAGGGAGAAATAGAGTAGAAGTTCAGTAGCCTTGTGTACTACTGAGGATTACTTAATTGAAATTTGCCTAAGAAAGAAAAGAATTTGTAACCCCAACCATGTGTGTAGTCTATGATCTTCTCCAAGAGTAGTTCAAAATTGCATTTACTATTTTCTTTTGTAGCAAGTGGGAGACCTTAGTGTTAACAAGGAGATTCCCAATCAAGGAATTAAGCATTCGTTGAATCTGACTAAGAACATTTTCTAGGATTCCTAAACAAAACAACTTCGATTTGGCTAGGTTTAAGCTTAAACCTTTATAGATATAGAAGAATTAAGCGTGTATATTTAATACAGGCTACTAATTGGAGGTCTCTATGGGAAAAAATGAGCAAGTCATCTTCTAAGCGAACGTTAGTATACCCAATTGGTAACATTCACTACCAATAGTAGCATCATGTTAGTGGAGCCTTGTGAGTACTTCATACACCATTACAAAAACACAAGATGAGTACTTCTATCACCAATACAAAATGAAGGAGTGGTAAGCATTCTTTTATCCAATCAATAAAACACTTGGAACTCCCAAAGCATTCAAAGATCTATAGTATGAATTCCTAGTCCATTGGTTTAAAGGCCTTAGGAGGTCAACATTGAGCAAGTTTGGGAGGACCTTATCTCGAATCATATTGGTGGAGTAGTTCCTCATATGAATGTTTTCTTAGATATTATAGCCCGATGAAGGCTATTTGGTTATGGATAGCGAAATGGTGAAGGATTTGTGGAAGTTTGGACATTAGGATATTTGAAATGCACTTATAGATTAAGTTGTGGTAGGACATGGGTCTGAATCACCTAGTTTATAGGAGTCCTAGTTCTTAGGGACAAAAATTAAAAAGGTTGGATTAGCTTACTTTAGAAGTTTAAGTTCTCGAAGAAAGAAATAATGGTACTAGATGCATCATTACTTGGATTGCAAATGATTTGAACTACTTGTGATCTGCTCAATGTTCAACTTGAAAATGGATTTGAGCATTCTATTACTCGAGGAGTTTTAGGTCTAGCCCTTCTTCATTCAATGGTTTACAAACATCTTTTCTAGCCAACCCTACAACTTGATGTGTTCTAGTCATTGCCTTTCCAAAGTAAAACCTTTTTTTTTCCCCGTTTTTTTTTTTTTATGACCCAAAACTCCTACCTAGATAGGCCCTTTGGACCCACCCAAGTAGCACCAAATTAAGGGTGATGCACCCCTAGTAATCACCGAGCAAGCCATAAGTACGGAATCAAACTTGGGATCTTCAAGGCCCAACTTCGCCTTTACCACTTGAGCAAATCTGCTTGGACTTTTCCAAAGGAAAACTTAAGAGTTCTTGTTAAGGCATTTTAGGATAGGTTTAAGGAGAAAGAGAGTGGAAGCTTAGTAGCTCATTATACTATTGAAAATTGCTCAATTGCAGTTTTCCAAAGAAAGAAAAGACTATGTGACCCTAACCATGTATGTAGGCTAGATCTTCCCTAAGAGTAATTCACAATTACACTTACATTTTTTTTTTTTTTGGTAGTAAGTGGGAGGCACAATGATGTAGGATGAGATTGATCGAACTAATCCTACAGGCCAACCCTCACACAAGCACATACACTCAAAACACCATAGATTAAGAATTTAATTAACCAACATAAACATCATAAATCATGCTATAGTTCACATGTTGTTTGATTTTGAAACAGTGTATGATGTTGTCCAGGATTAAGTCCCAAGTGTGTATTGATCAAGGAATCTAGTTTTATGTGGAGGATGTTAATTTCAAAATCAAGATTTCAAGTTCTAAGCTACCAAGCTAACATTCATAAAAATGATTTTAGCTAGCAAGCATCAATATTGAAATCGAATGGTTCAAATGTGCTATTCAAAAATGGAAGTTCAAATTTTCAAGCAAAGGCTTACACAAAATTAAGCCAGGGTTTTAAACAATTACTAAAGTTACTAAGAGATCGATGGATGGCTTGACATTGTTCAATACGTGCTAGACCATACTATGAGTCCTTTGTACAATCTTTGAAACACTTATACAAATGCATCAATGGAGTGGAGTGGAGTGGAGGTGACCGTGGGGGTGTATTTTGTGGTGGCCGTGTGGATGTGTTGTATGGGAGGCCATGTTGGTTAGATAGGGGAGGTGGAGATGGAGTCACTGGATAGAATAGTGGTCTCTCACCACTTGATCTCCGAAGAGAATGAATTAGCCTCACACTACACAATCTAAGATTGGACAAAGCTTTCTAGTTTTGGAAAATAAAATTTCTTTCAATTCAATATCAACTCTATTAGAGTTCTTACAATGCTAAATATAAAGACTTAGAATGGGGAGAAAAGGCATTAACAATCTTACACTCCCCACACAAGCATGGGAGACAAAGGTAATAAATACATCGACTTATTAGACACATTTAATACACTCGCAACTTACTAAACACACACATGCAAGCTAAGTTGACTTAGAATTATTACAACTTAAATATGAAACATATGCCAAAGGAGGGGGCCCAAATCCGTGTGGGGCCCATGGAACTATGTGGGGCCCACATGGGTCTTGAACTCGAACTTGCTTTAATATAATACTAAATTTTGGTCTTCAAGCACCTAATAATATTGAAATATAACATACAAGCAAATACAAATAAAATATCCAAACAAATACAAATAAAAAATATCCAAGTCTTCCACCAAAAGTCTTCTAGAAATCCCACGTGTACCTACAAAATAGTTAAGAACAGTAGTGGACATCTAGAGGTTGTCCACATGTCACTATATCTATAAAGGAAAGGAGCAAGGCATGTTGATCACCATCATCTCTCCCCGACCCAAAAGAATTCTTCTTTGAAGAATGAGAAGTGATGTACTGGGAATAAAACTCTAGGTTGGGATGAAGGAACCATAAACTTTTGGTATGATCCTACTCGTGTGAACGTTGTCTTTTCATCCAAGATCTCTTCAATATCATCAACGTTCTTTGGTATGGGTAAAGGTGGAGGCAAAGGCAATTTCGGGTTTTTAGGTTCATGAGGAGCAGGGAATGGAGTAGAATCACTTGCAAGGTTAGTATTGGATGGCTTCACAAAAGATGATGTTTCAAGAAAAGATTTTAGATCTTCAACATTAACTAAACTTACTATGCCAAAATCAATAGGAATATCAAGCATGTAAGCATTAGAACTAATTTTCTTTAAAACTTTGAAAGGTCCCATCTTTTTAGCATGCAACTTTCTTACCTTTCCTATAGGAATTTGCTTGGGATGAATACGGACCATAACCAAATCATCCTCTGAAAATTCTTGCAACATGCGGTGTATATCAGCACTAGATTTATAATGTTAATTATTCAAGATAATTTTCATTCTTATTTCATAGTGTAGATCATATGTGTACTTTGCAAAAGTTCAGCTTGCTCACTCACTTTAACCCCTGGGGGTAATGGGATGAGATCTATGGGTTTCCAAGGTTGGTAACCAGTGACAACTTGAAAAGGACTCAATCCTATGGTTCTATTCATTGAACTATTAAATGCAAATTCGGGCATAAGAAGACACAATCCCACGAACCTATGTTTTCACCCACTAGATCTCTAAATAGGTCACCTAAGCTCCTATTAACTACCTTAGTTTATCCATCGATTTGGGGGTGGTAAACACTAGAAAACTAGAGTTTGGTGCCTAACATGGCCCATTTCCAAAAAAAAACTCCCAAATTTTACATCCCTATCAGAGACAATAGTCTTGGGAAACCTATTCTTGATGGTAATCTTGTTGATTGCTATATTATTGATACATGTGCTCCAAGTGTCATCTTTCTTGGAAGTAAAGAGAGCAGGGCATGCATATGGGCTCATAATCTCTTGAATAAAACTTTTACTTCTCGACTCATCTACTTGCCCTTTTAATTCATCATGTTCTTTGGGGTTCATCCTATAATGAGGAAAATTGGGTAAAGATGATCCTGGAATAAGGTCTATGGCATGTTGAATGTCTCTCATGGGAGGCAATTCATTTGGAGGTTTAGAAATAACATCCTCAAATTCAAAAAGTATAGGTGTGTTGACTTTATGAGTCAAATCCTGTTTTGATAATGACAAATCACATAATATCTTACCTGTGCATTGAGATTGTGAATAGGATCATTACTTAGAATGCACAGAAGGTAAAGAAGTCATGGAAGTCATGAGAAACTTATAGCATATACAACCTGGCACACTCCATGGAACTAGAAGAGCGAAATGATGAAGAAGATTCGAGTTTTCAATTGTAATGGGTATTTAGTATTGTTTGTATTTACAGATCTCATATGGTGTAGTTGGAAGCTCAAAAGGACCTAGACTGACCTTAGGATACATGCATTTCATGAAAAATCTATTTACATTAGTTCTAGGTTGGATGGACATTGTAGAGGCATAATAAGTTTGAAAAACAGAGGCCTCATCAATGAACATGCTGGCCTCGTCGACGAATTCTTAAGGCCACTCAGCGACGAATGATCTGCTCTTGTCGACAAGAAAATATCGAGAACTTAAAAATCTTAGATAGGCCATTTGGCGATGAACTCATGTTCTCGTCGATGAATGAGTGTTGAACACTCGTCGATGAATGTGTGCACTCATCAACGAGTACGTTGTGCTGAATGACGCTCCAGTGCAAACATGGACTTAAATCTTTTATTTTAAATGATCCAATGACTAGAAATCTTTCATATGGTGGGAACACTTATAAAGATAACCTATAAATCCTAGGGCATCACTTTTTGCATACTTCTTGAGAGCTTTGAATGTATTACAAACTTCTTGCCTGCACACCAAAGCATTCACATCAAGTTTAGGCATTTCGTGCGATGAGTTTCAAGATCAAAGGGCGTTCACTCATATCTTTTGCAAACAACTTGGGTATTGAGGTTTGGTAAACAAAGTATCGTTTTTGATATATTGATCCTTATTCTCAAAGTTTTATATTCTCATAATTCTATTGTTAAATATTTCTTGAGAGCAAGAACTTGAATTCTTCATATATATTTTTACGTGAAGAAATTTTGGAAGGGTTTATCAAAGTTTAAATATTTGAAAGTATTCACTTTTATTCAAAGTTTTCATCTTAGCTCAATTATTGTAGAACATATTTGATTAGATCTTTGAAGCAAACCTGTCTTTCAAATAATTTTATAAAGATCATATAGTGGATTAGATCTTTGGAGCATATTTATCATACATATTTTATACAACGATCATTCATTGTTTATTGCAATAGGCTTCATTGAACATATTACATACACTCAACTGAGCTTTATGTTATATCATCTGAGTATGTATTAGGATTTTAATTGTACTCATTAGCTTGTTAAGGAACATTTGAGTTTTGCAGAAAAATGAAATTATATTATTGTATTGATGGTTTGGGTTGTGAACTGGAGTGAGGAGGAAGCTACGCCTCTTGTAAGTAGCAGATTGTAACGGGAAGTTCCGTCCCAGTTAAAGGAGTGTGATTAGTGAAAGCCTTGAGTGGGTTGCTCAAGGAGAGGACGTAGGCCGGGGTAGGCCAAACCTAGTAAAAATCTGTGTTTGCATCTCTCTTCTCTCAACTCTTTTAATTTCCGCTTGCGTTTAATTGTCTATCTTGCATGTATGTATGTTGTTGAATATTACGTGCACTTGAAAGTTAATTGGGTATCACTGAATTTATTAAGATATTAATTTGAATTAATTTCATTAGATAGCTTAATAAATTGAAACCTAAATATTCCCTAACTTGTGAGTATTTTAATAAAAATTAAAATAGGGTTTAAGTGATAAGATATTTTTAAATAATTTTTTAAATACCCAATTCACCCCTATGTGATACCCCGTGGAAGAAAGACTTAAAAAAGATTTGATGTTACTACCCATATCAACAAGGTGCACCTTTCTTTTCGAGAGCCTTCCTATAACAACTCTATGATTAAGCGTGCTTGGCTTGGAGTAATCTTGGGATGGGTGACCTTCAGGGAAGTTTTCTCAGGAAGTGTGTGAGTGAGGATAAAATATATTGAAAATGACACGTGTTGGTCTGTGGGGCAACTCATCAGTCCTATAAGGCCCGCCCCCCTGTTGTTTGGTCCAGGTGGAGGAGAGACGCAGTACTCCCTAGCAGACCCAGGTTGAGGCATTACACCCCCTTTTGGGATTACACCTAAATTAACAAGGTGACACCTCAAGTGGTGTCTTATGTTCGGGAATACAGGAGTCATTCTCTTTAGTCACCACAACATAGAAAATTTGTGTGTCTCTATTTTCTTGCTAAAATTTCTTTTTTGCTTAAAATATGAAAAGAATTTCCAACTTCTCTTTGCCTTTCAAGTCCTTCTTTTTCTTGTATCGCTTGTCCCTTTGATTACTTTTAGGTTCAAGGGGACTTAAGACAATATTTTTCCCATTACACCTATAGGTATAGGTGTTGGCACGACCATTGTATGAAACATCAAGGTCACAGAGCCAAGGTTTGCCTAAAAGAATATGGGCAACATCTATGGCTTACGGGCATTGTTGTTACATTTACCCAAGAAACTTTTTAAGGATGGGGATGAGGTTCAACTTTCAAATTTAATTTTTCTGAAGTTGATTTTGAAATTACATTCATGCAACTTTCACCATCAATAATCATTTTATAACTTTTATTCCCACACTTAATGTAAGTACGGAAAATAGAAGTGCGTCGCCAACCCTCTTGTTCTTGAGGGGCCACCATGATGCATATCATAACATTCAAATTAGCATTTTTCATCTTCTTCAATTGACAAATCATCCTCATTTGCTACTTCCTCAAAGATATAGAGTTGTTCTTCTCCTAATTCTTCCTCTTCATCCTCTTTTTGAATTGCCAAATTTCTAGTTGGCCTTAGCAAAGTGTGTTGACTCTACGAGTCAAATCCGATTTTGATAATAAAAAATCACTTGGTATTTGATCTATGCATTGAGTTTGTGAACATGAACTATATTAAACATGCACGGAAGGATAACGAGTCATGGAAGCCTCAAAGTAAAGCTTACATTTCTTGGCAAGATCCATGAAACTTAAAGAGTACGAGAATCAAGATGTAAGCGGTAAAGTTCAAGAACATCTTGGGAATGGATACTTAGAACTCATGTACTTACATTTTTCATATGATTTAATTTGAGGCTCAACATATACCTTAGAATGTCTTTAGGACTCATGCATTTCATGAACATCATTAGGGGACATTCATGGACTTAGAAATATTGTTAAGACCTTGGAAAATGTTTTTATAAAAGAGCCAAGAAAGAAAGCAAAGCAGATTTTTAAGTTGGAAAGGAAAAATTGAGAAAAAGGACACTTCAGTAGCCTGAACTCAACTTCAGTCGCCTAAATAATTTCTTTAGGAGCCTAAAGATTAAGTTCGGTAGCCTGAAGATTTAATGGTGTGAAACAGAACCTGGTCGAGGCACTTCGGTAGCCTGAAGTCAACTTCAGGTGCCTAAACTAGCACTTTGGGAGCCTGAACTCAACTTTAGTAGCCTGAACTTGTGGGAAAACTTACAAATCAGATTTTTATTAAAAGGATTCGTGAGCTATCTCTTTGATCCAACGGTTGAGATGAATTCTAAGGGTAAAGCACCTATATATACATCATCTAAACCATAGTGTGAGCTAAGACAAAAGAGAAGATCAACGTAAAGAGAAGAATACATATTATTGAAAGAATATTGAGAAACTTGCTCTTATTGCTATACAATTGCCTACACTTCAACTTCTATTCATCAAGCTTGGGCAATTCAACTCAGAATCTTGAAGGGAACTCGTTTACTCATCTGGTTTTTTATTCTAGTATTGAGGTTTGATCATTCAAGTTAATATTTTCAAGAGTTTCTCATCTCATCACTTGTTATTGAATATCGTTAGAATAATTGAGCTTGAATGTGCATATACATATAAAGATTGCCTTTGACAGATCATTACTTGAGAAAGCTTTAGGTATTGGTTGACAAGTTCCTTGATTCAAGAGTATATATACATTTTTCATAGAGCTTATCATTGCAAAATCTACTTTGGAATATTTGTTAATAAGTTGATCTTGAGTGTGCATATAGTAAATCATTTTTGAGAAATTTACCACTTGAGAAGAGCTCTAGTTGTTGATTAAATACTTTTGGTTCAAGTGAGTTTTTCATTCAAAAACTTGATATTTTTAATATTACAAATCTACTTATTTGAATATTCTAGGTGTTCATGACAATATATTATTGAAGGATATTCTCTGAAATATATTACATTAGGGCTTTGATCTTTGGTATACATATCATATATATATTTGCATATTACAAAGATCGTGTTATGATTGAATATTTGAAAGAAAGCTTTTTGATCTTGATTGATCTAATATTCAAGATAAAGTTTTTGAATAAGTTCACGTAAGATATAATTGTGCATTTTCGCGAAGTGAACTAGAACCCTAATATTTTCCAAAGCGTTTAAATATATCATTACTTGGGAGTTTTTGGTTAAAGAGGGAAATTGTGAATTGAAGCATATCATTCATAAACGATTGTATTGTTTCATTCATACTGAGCCTCAAGTTTCATCATATGATTATGTACTAGGACTTTGAATTGTACTCACTAACTTTGTTAGAAGCAACATTGAGTGTTTTGCAAATTAAATTGTATTCAAGGTTGAGTTTGTGAATCGGGTTTGAAGAGAGAGTTGTATCTCTTGTAAGCAGCGGATTAGGAGGAAGTTGTACCTCTTATAAGCAACGTATTGTAAGGGAAGCTCCGTTTCAATTTAAGGAGCAGGGATTTTAGTGAAATCCTTGAGTGGGTTGCTCAAGGCGAGGACGTAGGCCGAGTTGGCTGAACCTCGTAAAAATTGCGTCTGTCTTCTCTCTTCCCTTAACTTGTTACTTTCCGCATTACATTATATTATTTGCATTGCATGTGGATGTTGAGTTACTTTACACACAATTAATTGGGTAAAAAGAACTTATTGATAAAGTCAATTTAAGTTAGTTGTAAATCCCAACAATTGATTTGGTAAATATACAAATAGGGATTAAGTGGTAAATAGGTTCAAAGAATTTTAAAATGCCTAATTCACCCCCCCCTCTTGGGATTACACCTTAATCAACAAAGTGGCTTTATTTGTGACACTTGTAGCACACATCATTCCCAGAAGTTTGTTTTGAGGACCCATTCATGGGTGCCTTTCCTTTGTCCAATGGCTGTTGGACGGTGAGATTGCTACCTCTAGAAGTTACTTGACCTGTGTTAGTGGGTCTAGTCTTCTCACATGATGTGGTCTTTCTTGGGTAAGTATCATTGGAAGTGTTCCCAAATTTTCTTCCCATTTGAGCTTTACTTATTTGCTCATAGTCTTGTGCTAAACTAAATGCATGCTCAATGGAGTCAATATGATGTGGAAACAATTCTTTTCTTAACTCGGGTTTCAAGCAATCTTAAAATGAGAATTTTGTTGGCTAATACTTTCTTCTACACCACACCTAATGGAAAGTTCATCAAATTTGCTCATGTATTCGGTCACACTCAGATTTCCTTGCCTAAGGTTATAAAGTTGATCCATGAGGCGTTCCCTATAAGATATTAGGACATACTTTTCTTTTAACCTTTCTTTCATCAAATCCCAATGTTCTATAGGCCTATAATCAAGGCAAGCTTCTTGTATTTCGACATTCACCCAATGAAGCTTTGCTTGCCCGGTTAACCTCATCTTTGCAAATCTTACTCTATGTGGGTCATTCATCTTATACCGATCAAATTATGAATCCCTTTCAGCCAACCAATCTTGAAAGACTTTTGGGTCCATTTGACCGTCATGTATAGGGGCTACAATTTGTAATCTCTTCATCACATCCATATTCAAATCATGATTCTCCCTACAACATGGTCTCCTTGGTTGAAAATCATCTTCATCATAATCCTCATCATTCTAGTGTGGAACATAAGGGTCATGACGTTGGAACCTTCTAGGAGCATTTGGTCTTTGTGGGGGATGAATGTGAGACGTTCTTAAGGTTGTCCTCTCTCTTGGAGGGTGGTTTTGTTCCCTAGGGTGTTAGGAAGCAAGCTTATTGTCAATCTCAAGGGGCTGTCCTGGATTTTTTGGAAGTGAGTTAGGAGCTAAACTAGCTTCTAGCCTCTCAATTCTTACAAAGGCATTGGTCAAGTCTTGGGGTCAAGACATGGACTTATTCTTGCAAGTCATCTAAGATTATGTCCTAGTCAATATCATTCCTACAATCATGATAACGATTCCCACTTCGGGTCACCATCAAACACAATTCTCCTATTTGGAGGTTTTTCCCCTAAGCCTAACCAAACTAGGTTCCAAATAGCCAAAACTCAAAATTTGCACAAGCTGTAAAGGGCCAAACTGTCAACGATTTTGTCTGAAGTCGTCAACGGTTTCAAACAGAGCCGAAATCCTGCGAGTTGCTAATGAAAATGGGACTTAGAGGGTTTTCCTAATTCAACCTAGGCTCTAACACCAAGATAATATAGGATGGGATTTATTGACCTAATCCTATAGGTCAACCCTCATACAAGCACGAACACTCAAAACACCATGGATTAAGAATTTTATTAACTAACATAAACATCATAAATAATGCTATAGTTCATATGTCGTTTGATTTTTGAAACAGTGTATGATGTTGTTCAGAAATAAGTCCCAAGTGTGTACTGATCAAGAAATCTAGTTTTATGTGGGGGATGTTACTTTCAAAATCAAAATCTAAGCTACCAAGCTAACATTCATACAATTGATTTTAGCAAGCAAGCATCAATATTGAAATCGAATGGTTGAAATGTGCTATCCAAATATGGAAGTTTAGATTTTCAAGCAAAGGCTTACACAAGATTAAGCTAGGGTTTTAAACAATTATTGAAGTTACCAAGAGATTTATTGATGGCTTGACGTGGTTCAAAACATGCTAGACCACGCCGTAAGTCCTTCATACAAGCTTTGAAACACCGAGACGAACATAGCAATGGAGTGGAGGGGAGGTGGCCGTGGGGGTGCATTTTACGATGGTCGTGTGGATGTGTTAGAGGGAAGGCTGTGTGGGTTAAAGAGGGAAGGTAGAGATGGAGTCACTAGATAAAATAGTGGTCTCTCATCACTTAATCTCCGAAGAGAACGACGTAACCTCACACTACACAATCTATGATTGGACAAAGCTTTCAAGCTTTAGCAAAGACAATTTCTTTCCATTCAATATAAGCTCTAATAGAGTTCTTGCAATGCTAAATATAAAGACTTAGTATGGGGTATCACTGCCCAAAATTTCTACTATATTTTTTTTTTCAATATCATATAAAGCTCTGATATTGAAAATAATATCCACACAGTCAGCCCAGACCTGGGATGTGGTACCAGGGATATACTTATCCATAAGTACATACTATCACTGCAGTAGAAAACATAATGTATCTAAGTCTCATATACAATACCAGAGTGTTATAACCTCCGTACATATACATATACATATGCATCCCCAAAAATCCATAAAATACTCTAGGGATTATACAAAACATATCCCAAACTCTAAAACACTTACCCTGAATACTAAGGTACTAAGATCTCCTCTACCTTGGAGCTCACTCCGCTTGTCTGTCTTGATTTCCTAAAATGTTGAATTCTGGGGTGAGACACCTCTTAGTAAGATGGGATAGATTATTATCAGTGTGTGGCAACATGAGTTCTAGTGTGCTATAAACATATACTGTATATAGTCATCTGTATTGAAATAATTGTAACTAATAAATCAAGTAAATTTGTACTCATACTATTATAGATCTAGTAAAATCATATTTTTCAACATAACCATACTATATCATAATAACTTTCTATATATATGTAAATGATCTACTACATTTGTATGATATTGAAAGTTTTCCCCTGGATGGAAGGTTAAGTCATGAATTAACCCCGCATGATTTGAGTTGTGCAGCCCGAAGGCTAGACTTAACTCTGGCTCGCCTACCAGGCTAAGTCAAACTATGTCTATATCTGTAGTTGTAACTGTAACTATAACTGTATGCTCGATTGCCTACCCAATTGGTTCGGACTCCAGGGAGTAACTCTACTCTTCTATAGTTAATCAGCGTCCATCCATCTACACCATATCTAATAGTGTGGCTGTTCTGGATGTCTATTCTGTATTGTAACGGTACTGTGCTTTGTATCTGAACGATCCATCAGGGTTCTACTATCATGTAGTACACTTCATATAATATAATTGTAACATAAACTTTTTCTCCTACCTCTGTATAAAATCTTTCATTTGCATATTTCTATATAAAATTTGTCTTATCATGATTTCTGAATAAATTGTCATATTAATACTGTTCACGACATCTAGGCCAGCTATATTGTCACGGCACTGAGCCAACTATATTATCACGACACTGGAACAGCTATATCTAAATTATCATAATGTACTATACAATATCATAATTTATTTATAACGTTTCTAAAAAAATCATTATCAACTGCACTTTCTGTATGATTATAAAATAATCTGACTTGCTGATATATATATATATATATATATATATATATATATATATATACTGTAAAAATATTTATACTCATGCCACACAATTTGAGTATTATTCTATAAGATACTAACTATACAAGAAAAACATAATTTTCTGAAAAATAATATTTAATCAACCTCTAAGGCTTACTCGGTTAAAACATTTGATTCCCAAAATCATACATTAATTCATAAATATCAATCACATGTTCCAGAATATCCAGAATTTCATATACATAATTTTTGTAATCAAATACTCCTTTTTAACTGGTAATTTTCTAAAAATTTCCTAACATAATCTATCCCCTTACCTGTTTCCTAAAGAAATGCCTGCAGGGATCCTATAATAGTGTCTGCGGCGTTCGCACAAAATCCTGTATTCATAAACCCTAGTTTAATCGGCTCAACCTCGGAATAATAATTATTTTAACATTTCCTAGGCTCATGTACTCCAATTAACCGGTTAGATTCTAAAATAATAACCAACCTGATATCCATATACCCATATTCTCTAATTTAATCAATTAATTTTTTTAAAATAATAGATATAATTTGTATTCCTCACCTTTGCCTTGGAGTGGTGCCTAGAATCCCTAAATCAAAAATCTGTTCTGATTAAAAGGACGAGGATCATAGCTAGGACCTTGTGGTGGTGTTCGTTTTTCGATTTGGCCGGGAAACGAGGGAGAAATCTAGAAAGAGAAAGGGATGGGTAGAGAGAGAGAGAGAGAGAGAGAGAGAGAGAAAGTATTCACATTGGGAGGAGAGGGTTCTCTGTGAATTGCAAAATTGAATCCCAGGAAAGTTGAGAAGTTAAGCTTTCAAATATACATAGAATACTTTATAACTTTACTTTATCTTATTACATTAATATTATATACAATATATATATATATATATATATATATATATTTTAACATTTCCATGCATATTATTTTCTTGGGGTCATTACATGGGGAGACAAGGCATTAACAATCTTACACTCCCCACACAAGCATGGGAGACAAAGGTAATAAAAACACCAACTTACTAGACACATTTAATACACTCACAACTTACTAAACACATATGCAAGCTAAGTTGACTTAGACTATTACATCCTAAATATGAAACATATGCCAAAGGAGGGAGCCCAAATTTGTGTGGGGTCCATGGAGTTGTGTGGGGCCCACATTGGTCTTGAACTTGAACTTGCTTCCATACTTCATTTGGGTCTTCAAGCACCTAATAATTTTGAAATATAATATCCAAGCAAATACAAATAAAATATCCAAGTAAATACAAATCCAAAATATTCAAGTCTTCCACAAAAAATCTTCTAGAAATCCCACGTGTACCTACAAAATGATTAAGAACAATAGTGAACATCTGAAGGTCGTCCACGTGTCACCATATCTGAAAAGGAAAGGGGTAAGGCATGTTGATCCCCATTATCTCTCCTGGGCCTAAAAGAATTCTTCTTCGAAGAATGAGAAGTGGTGTACTGGGAATACAACTCCAAGTTGAGATGAAGGCGGTCCTCTTTAAGAATCCAGCTCTGGTCGAAAAGTGGCTTACCTCTTTTTTTGACCAAGAACTTTTGGTATGATCTTTCTTGTGTGAACGTTGTCTTGTCATCCAAGATCTCTTCAATCTCATCAAGGTTCTTTGGTATGGGTAAACGTGGAAGCAAAGGCAATTTTGGGTTTTCAAGCTCATGAGGAGCATGGAATGGGGTAGAATTACCTGCAAGGTTAGTATTGGATGACTCCACAAAAGATGATGCTTTAAGAAAAGGTGTTAGATCTTCAATATTAAACACATTGCTTATGCCAAAATCAACAGGACTATTAAGCATGTAAGCATTAGAACTAATTTTATTTAAAACTTTGAAAGATCCCATCTTTTTAGCATGCAACTTTCTTATCTTTCCTACAGGGATTCTCTTGAGATGAATACGGACCATAACCATATCACCCTCTGAAAATTCTTGCAACCTACGGTGTATATCAGTCCTAGATTTATAATGCTCATTATTCAAGTTAATTTTTATTCTTATTTTAGAGTGTAGATCGTATATGTGCTTTGCAAAAGGATCAACTTGCTCACTCACTCTAACTTGTGGGGGTAATGGGATGAGATCTATGGGCTTCCTAAATTGGTAACCAATGACAACCTGAAAAGGACACAATCCTGTGGTTCTATTCACTGAACTATTAAATTTAAATTCAACCATAAGAAGACACAAATCCTAGGATCCTATGTTTTCACCCACTAGACATCTAAATAGGTCACCTAAGTTCCTATTAATTACCTTAGTTAGCCCATCGGTTTGGGGGTGGTAAGCACTAGAAAACAAGAGTTTGGTGCCTAACATGACCCACAAGGTTTTCCAAAAATAACTCAAAAAATTTACATCCCTATCAGAGACCATAGTCTTGGGAAACCTATTCTTCATGATAATCTTGTTGATTGCTCTATTATTGTTGCATGTGCTCCAAGTGTCATCTTTCTTGGGAGTAAAGAGAGCAGGGCAGGAACATGGGCTCATATACTTCTCGGCTCATCAATTTGCCTTTTTAATTCATAATGTTCTTTGCGGTTTATCCTACAATGAGGCAAATTGGGTAAAGATGATCTTGGAATAAGGACTATGACATGTTGAATGTCTCTCATGGAAGGCAATTCATTTGGAGGTTCAGAAATAACATCCTCAAATTCAAAAAGTATAGGTGACACCTTAGGTGGTGTCTCATTTTTGGGAATAGAGGAGTCATTCTCTTTAGTCACCACAACATAGACAATTTGTGTGTCTTTGCTTTCTTACTCAAATTTCTTTTTGCTTAAAATATGCAAAGAATTTCCAACCTTTTCTTTGCCTTTCAAGTCCTTTTTTTTCTTGTTTTGCTTGTCCCTTTTATTACTTTTAGGTTCAAGGGGATTCAACACAATCTTTTCCCATACACCTAAAGGTATTGGTGTTGGCACGACCATTGTGTGAAACATCAAGGTCATATAGCCAAGGTCTACCTAAAAGAATATGTGCAACATCCACAGGAAGGATATCATACCAAATTTCATCTTTATAATCTGCAATTTTGATGAGGACTAAGCACCTATGGCTTACAAGCATTGTTGTTGCATTTACCCAAGAAACTTTGTAAGGATGGGGATGAGGTTCAACTTTCAAATTCAATTTTTTTGAAGCTAATTTTGAAATTACATTCATGCAACTTCCACCATCAATAATCATTTTGCAACTTTTATTCTCACACTTAATGTAAGTATGGAAAATAGAAGTGTGTCGCTAATCCTCTTGTTCTCGAGGGGTCACCATGATGCATCTCATAACATTCAAATTAGCATTTTCATCTATCTCGATTGACAACTCATCCTCACTTGCTACTTCCTCCGGGATATAGGATTGTTCTTCTCCTAATTCTTCATCTTCTTCCTCTTCATCCTTTTTTTCAATTGCCAAATTTCTAGTTGGGCATTACTTAGCAAAGTGGCTTTATTTGTGACACTTGTAGCACACATCATTCTTAGAAGTTTGTTTTGAGGACCCATTCATGGGTGTCTTTCCTTTGTCCAATGGTTGTTGGACGGTGGGATTGCTACCTCTAGAAGTTACTTGACCCATCTTGGTGGGTCTAGTCTTCTCATATGATGTGGTATTTCTTGGGTAAGTATCATTGGAAGTGTTCCCAAATTTTCTTCCCATTTGAGCTTTACTCATTTGCTCATAGTCATATGCTAAATTAAATGCATGCTCAAGGGAGTCAATATGATGTGGAAACAACTCTTTTCTCAATTCGGGTTTCAAGCCAATCTTAAAATGAGAAATTTGTT